>NC_057881.1:15899982-16214249 GCF_019740435.1 Gambusia affinis
TTAATTTATTCAGAAAAACAACATTTTGAGAAACAAGCATTGTAATTTGAGAACAGGCATATTTCCTAACTAGTATGACACATGCCCTTCTGTATGCATTTTAGAAGAGTTGCAAAAATGTCCCAAGTTCTTGTTCTGTTTTGTTTTTCCAAACATCAAATAAATATTACAGTAATAATTCTTCCAACATCACTGATTAAAACATATCCACATCACACCAATATCTTTCAGATTCCTACACTTGTCTTTATTCGCTATTTTGTCTTGTGTTGACAGTAACGTCTGCTGATGTAAAATTCATGACAGCCATGTTATATCTGAGTGTATCCGAGTTTCACTGAAGCATGCTCAACCCTTATCAGTCCCCTCACCCCCCCCCCAAAAAAAAACCCACTTACATGGAAGTCAATGGGATCATGAGGACACCTTAAACTTCGAATGCCATGTAATAATTTACCCATTTATGTGAATACTTAAACCTAGTAAGGCAGCGTGACTGTTGCTGCAACCAAAAGTCTGCCGAGAGTACTAATTATACATCTGCATCTGCGCCGGTAATGGCTTTGTAAATATTTACGGTAAGAGCCCGTTGCAGCAGCTGGCAATGACCAACATTCATAACACTGAGAGACACAGCCAGTCATTCAGACTCCAGGTAGTAAAATCCAAACGTAACAAAAACTTTATATGTGGATTAATGTGGCTTAAAACCCCCCAAAAAACAACAACTTTAAAACAGCTTTAATAAGGTGCACAGCTGGGTGATAATTTTTAAAAAGAATGTAGTTCTTGAATAGTTGTCATCCTTTATGTGTGAAACTGCTATGGCAAACATTTAGTTTGTAGCTACTGGGGTTAATCACCGAGGATCTTGTGTTTGGCTCAGTTTAACCTAATTTTATGACACTCGTGTCTTTGTTTATAGCATGGGTTAAACTGTCCACTAAAAATGGCTCCGTTATATTAAGAGCAGAGACATTAAAAAACAACTACCTCGGTGATCGCTCTGGAAATTCTAAACCAACTACTTTAAAATACATTCCTTGGGTATGTTGTGACAAAGACCTGTCGCTTAAGATGGTTGTGTTCATCTTGCTTCAGATGAACGCAACCAGTTTGTCACACTGGCTTGTTGAAGTAGCTACACCAATCTCGAAAACTAAAGAACGCACTCAATGCAGACTAGCAGAAGGTTGCCGAATGAAAAAAAAATAAAATAAATAAAAATACTGATAGCAACTTATCTACGTCATTACAGCTTAAGGGTGAGGAGGAAGAGTAGATTTGATTAAATGTTTCTGCTGTGTTTTCTGTGAGAGAACATTTTGTGATGGTTGCTGTTTGTCCAAGTGGGTTAAAGGAAAAAGAACTTTCAAAGATAACAGCGAAGTGATCCGACAGGGCGACATTATTTACAGAGACATTGGAAATATTCACACCCTTACTGATAACCAGGTCCAGTGTGTGTCCTTGAATGTGTGTAGCTTGTTTGACATGTTGTGTTAGACCAAAATTCTCTAAGATATTAGAAAGCTTTTTAGCCCCTCTGTCTTGGGAGTTGTCAGCATGAATGTTGAAATCATCGACAATTATTAAACAATCATAATCAAAGCATATGAAAGATAGAAGCTCATTCAAGTCAGTAAAAAAAATTTCCACAAATGTTGGAGTTTTGTATAAAGTTACTGTCAAAGTTCATTTGTGGCCTTTCAATCTCAATTCCAAGATACTCAAAAGAGGTAAAGTGACCCAAAGAGATTTCACTACAATTTATGGCATTCTTAAATATTGAAGCCACGCCTCCTCCTGTTTTATGTTTTCTATTCTCACTTGAGAAATTGTAGTTAAGAGGTGCAGATTCAATTAGTACGATCGGTTCATTATTGTCATTCAACCATGTTTCTGTCAGAAACATAACATCGATATTATGCTCAGTGATGAAATCATTGATTAATAGAGCTTTAGCACAGAGAGATCTGGTATTTAGAAGCGCTAGTTTTAGTGACAGGGGAATAGTCTGAGGTTTGAATTAGCTCCGCTGTATTTTATGTTTCTGTTTTTTGTAAATGTTCTCGTAGTGATCCAGACAAGTAATGTCCTGTTTTGCAGTGCCGGGGGGCCAGACACATCCTGGAGTAAGAGGGGTTAAAGATAAAATCTGGACCCCGGCCTCAGACCTCAGAAACGCAGAGTGATGGATCCTCTGGGAAATCAGAGGCAGGTAGCTTAAATGGAGTGAGGTCTGTTACACGAGTGCTAAGGAGAGACGTCCCAAGTAGAACCTGTTGATTCATTCCATCTGTAAATTTAAGAAACTCCCGTCCAGAAGACATTTCTCACTGCAGGCTCACTGCACTGAAATGGCTCACTGCAGGTTTTAGCTGCTTTTCTACCATCCTGATTGCAGCTAGCTGTGCTGCAGTGCTTACTATAGTCACCACATAAACATGAGCAGGTGGACGTTTGGTTTCTTTTTTTTCCCTCCATTTTAGTAAAAGATGGAATGTTTTATGCCAATTACAGCAAAATGACGGTGGAATTCAGCTGGTGTTGCCCACAGTCGCCACCCACCACAGTATCACCAGGATTTTGGAAATTATCTTAGAATCATAGTCAGCATGATTACCACGACTACAGCTGATGTCCATCAAATCAACATTAACTGTGCTTGCCAAATATTTAAAATACATTTTTACTAGATAACACCTTTCATCAGCTTGGCAGTAGTATATTTTTTGTTTGTCTCTTCTTTATATTTACCATAAATCACGTTGTGCTTCTATTTTTTAAAGTATGATTCATTGATTGGTTGATTGGCAGACATAGATATTTGTTTTGCTAATTAGTAAAAGAAATAAGATCTGTGTTGAAAAGCTCCCTGGATTTAGTGTTGATTTCAAAATGCATTGAATGGAATGGGAATAAACCTGAATAACAAAGAATGCCATAGAACTAGCATGGATGACCATCAATTATTAAAACAGAGACATTTTAACAAGTTTAAATAGAGTGAGCCTTTGAGTCTTTTGACTTTAAAGTGCTAATGCATACTTCAGGAGGAGGAGAAATTGAATTTACTGAAACTTTGAACTGCGGTGGATATTTGAAACCATAGGCTCTGACTTACATGGCGTGAATTAGGCTCAAGCTGATAGATTATTGAAACTATAAACTTCATGTTTCTAAGCTAATTGAGCCTGACTTTGTTACGTTTCTGACTCTGGCAAAAAGTATTGTTTTTTTTTTGTTTGTTTGTTTGTTTGTTTGTTTTTTTAAATCTTCCCCTAAAGGTCAACAATTGATGAATGCTTGTTCCACATCCAACGTGGACATGCATGTGGGAATGCAAAGTGCCTGTAACCACACATGTAGCAGAGGCAATATAATTAAACTCCTCACTTGCAACTGTGCTTTACAAGCTGACAGTCAAGCCTCCCCCTGAGGGCATGGTTGAATCTGAGTTGAAAGGTTAAAGTGTACCATTGCAAGAAGTAACTCACATTGATCGCCTGCTCATCCAAGTCTATGTGATTGATGGAATTGCCCTGCTGGGACAGTCACAACCTGACCTTTGGATTGGTGCTTACACGCTCTGGCTTTAATTCAAGCTCGTCAAACAGGGAGCACAGGCTCACGTATGATCTTTCGCTTGCGCTTTGCTCAAGCCGCTCGTTGCCGTGTTTGCCTCACAGAGGCAGGTCACACGTTAAACGCGCGACGCTATTGACTTAGACCGATACCCGGTGTAATTTTAGGCACACACTTGTGGGAGGTTGCATGTGGCTTTTTTTTTTTTTCTTTCCCAAAACGGGAGCAAACTCCAGGCGCTCTGCTCTCGCATGTGAGAAGAATGAAAATGAGGTGATAATTGACTTTCGCTGTTTCACACGTCAGTGTCACACACAATTGTGCTTACAAGCATCAAGATGGCAGGAGGAGGGGTTGGGTTTGGGGGGGAAGAGAAATTATTTCAGACATCTGAGTAGTGCATTGCAAGGCTGCATACACACCCGGGTGGTGGGTCTGTGTGTGAAAAGCTAAATTTGCACATTTAGACACTTAAGCAAGGATAAATTAATGGTCTTGTCTTTTGTATCCGCCTGTATAGTGTTGTCATGGGAACAACAAGCACCAGTTTTTTTCTTTACTCATCTTCCCTTTATCAATATATAATCCAGGGTTAGCCTCAAATGAAATGCTAAAGATCAGACATATATGTTTCACCAAGCCTTTAGTCTGATCGTATTATTTTGTGGAAGGCTCAATGCTACTTAGGCTGAATAGAAGCTACACACAAAGAGAGGTGCCTCAAGAAGAAGAGTATCTTTGACTCTGAATGAGCTCCGTCTACTGATTAACTCCAAACCTCAGCGAACAGGTTGTGGAAAGTTAGTCAAAGGGTGACCCTGCTAACGCAGACCTAGTTAAACATTTTCATGCAAATAAGAATACCCCCGCAAAAAAAAGTTTATTTTAGTGTAACGATTGTTTTTTTTTTTTTTTTTGTCATCTGTGGGGATAAATTTGGACGCCTTGCATGTCCCTTTGGCAGGAGCGACAGTACCGTGGGTTAAATATGACCCAGCTGGAAGGAAACTGCCCCTCTCCTCTCTTCGCTTCCTCTGTCTGGGAGAACACATGCTCCATTGTGCTCTTTTCACCAGTCCCTGATAACAAATAAGAGTGTGAGCATACATTCATTCAAAATGTGTATTTCACCCAGCTTCTCATATGCGTGTGTGTGTTTTTGTTTCTGTTTGTTTTCTTTTTTTAGCATTCTGAGCAGCAAATCTATGGCAATAATCTACGCATGTGGGTTGTTGTTCCTTGCTTTTCCACACCACACATGAGCCCTCCAACCAGATCGAAGCATATTTTTTAAGCTCTTGCGCATGTACGTATTGCCATAGGCATCATCAAATCCTTGAAAGAAATTCAAGAGACTGTGGATGTCATAACTGGGACATCTGTGCTGTCAGCAGGGAGCAACATACACATGTTCCCTTATTTACAGTTTTATATATGTTTGTCTGAGCCTCTGCTGAGTACTTATTGAGTGTCAGCTCTGTTTGCCTTTTTGCTGGAACTTGCGCTCTGTCTTTCTTTGACACTTTCTAGAGCGGAATGCCTTCTAAAGATGTTTTTTTTTTTCTGATTTAAAAGAATGTGATGTAAGTTAAATTTAAGCAAACTGTACCAACTTTGTTTTGTTTTTTTCCCCAGAAAAAAAGTGCCATTTGCCTCACCCTACACTGTTAGCCTTTGCTGTATTTTCTACAGCTAAATACCACAAAATGCCCAGTAAAACTAACATAAAACATCTTTACAATTAGTTACTGTAATTTGCATTGCATTATGGGTAAAGGACATAGTATTACAGTAACTTACTGTATGTTTTGAAGTTGCAGTAATTTACTGTTTACACATTGCAGTAGTGGTACTGTATTTATAATATCTTGCACTGTTAGCCTTTACTGTATTTTTTACAGCTAAATACCGCAAAATGCCCAGTAAACTAACATAAAACATCTTTACAATTAGTTACTGTAATTTGCATTGCATTATGGGTGTAGTACATAGCATTACAGTAACTTACTGTATGTTTTGAAGTTGTAATTTACTGTTTACACATTACAGTAGTGGTACTGTACTAATAATGTCTTTGCGCTGGCCATGTAAGAATTCTATTTGATTTCCAACGGTCATCATAGATGTTTCATCGTGGTTCTCTGTTTCTGTATTTTTACTCCTTTAGTGGTTAACATATTTTAAGGCAGAAAGAGAGCATGTATTTTTGTTTTTTCACATCCTAGCTAACATTAATATGCAGTTTATCTAGCTACGCCATCAAGGGTGGCTTCGCCCAACGCTTTTTCTGATGACGCTTTGTTTTAAACTCAAGCTTTTTCCGTCAAGTGCAAGTGCAGCTCTGTCGCTGTGGGCTCACACTGCTTCAGCTCTTCGCAAGACAGGTAAAAAAAACACTTAGAAAACTGTTTGAAGCCAATGTATATTTTAGATGGAGCTAACGTAACTTATAGCATCATGCTATAATGCTATAACTTAGCATGAGGTGAAAGATAGAAAAATATGATGGTGTTATTTTTTGAGCTGGTTCGGAATTAACGTTAGCTAAGGTGCTAATTTTACCGAAGGTTTTAGCTTGGCTTTTGCCGCTAAATCTTCCTCGACTAGCTTTGGGTTGAGATATGCTCAGTGCTGAGTGTCTGTTAGCATTGTTGTTAAATCCTTTGTCTAAAAATATAACGTTAACTGATAATTGATCCCCCCCCTTTTTTTAAAAAATACATCTAACTGTTCATTTGTTTAAACCATGACCTTGCAAATGTTAAGAGTGCAGATTAGCTAGGTCAACAAGGATGAATTCTAACGTTGTTCTTTTTTTTCTTTTTGTCAGATGACTTTTTTTAACTCCCAAGCTTTTTCCTCCAAGTGGCTGTGCAGTTTTGTCCTGCTGAGTGCTAACATAGTTTCAACTCTTGAAAAGACAAGACAACAGGTAAAAAGACAGCTCTTCAAACATATTTGAAGCCACAAAATAATCTGGAAATGTAGAGGAGCAGCTAACCTAATCTATAACTTTGAGCTTGCTACAGCTAGTTAGCCTGCTAAAGTATCATTACATCTCCAACATAGTGTATAAGAGTCTGTAAATGAGGACAAAGGTGGAAAACATTCAAGTGGTTTCTGTTATTTTTTGAGTTGGTTCAGCCACAGTGGCAGGTGGACAAAAAAGTTAATTTCCAACCCTGGTTACATATAAGGACTGTTCACCTGTTTAAACCATGCTCTTGCAAATTTAAAGTTAAGTCAGTACTAACAGGTGCAACTATGTACAGGTGTAAATTCTGCAGCATTTGTACTTCAGAATTTAGAGAATTTTGTACTCATGTGAAGAAACATCAACACACAGCTAATTATCGGTTTTGGAATAGAGCAATGTCCTACTTCCAGAGAAAAATAAAACATTTCGAAGAAAAAGAGGACTCAATCTTCATCTTGGTTGATGTAATTTTATATCGACTCTTAACTTAAAACACACATCTTAAATCAGAATTGTTCAATTAATTTGTTAAAGGGATCAATTCACCCAAATTACAAACATTTTGTTAACCCATATTGTACTTAGCCATTCAGATACTGTATTTGTGGAATGTAATGCTTTAAAAATTCATTTAGCCTCACAACTGTCATTCACATCCGCTGTTTCAGAGTGGTAGCAGGATGTAGGGGTAAAGTCTAGTCTAGTCTCTGGGGTGAGGTTCTCAAAACCTGTTGTAATCTGGGTGAACTGGTCTTTAAATATAAATTACTACCAGTAATTCATATTTAAGAGTTTTCCTTTTATGTTTCAAAGGTATCTTCCACCAAGATGTCTGTTGAGATGGAAATGACCTTACCTACAACACCAAGGGTAATCATGCTTGGTAAGAGGAATATTTTCTATCACTATAATTTTTTGTAGCAATGTATGTAATAGTTATGGTAGTCTGTACTTTTACTCACTAGCGCTTGACAAGGGTTTGTCTATTTTAGGAAATAGCTTGATGTCTGCAACCCGGTGGATGGTCAGTATGGAGGAGAAGGTATTTTTCAACCTGAGCAACTACATGACTTTGCCAGTGTCCTTGCTGTCTTTTTGGGTCATATTATGTCTTCAATCTGGAGTATCAGGAGTCAGCATCCACCACGCTGGAGATGATACAACGGTAAGTACTCTACACCAAGCCATTTATGAATTAAATTTAATGACAGTTTGACTGATGATGAAGAACCATAGCTGATTGCTGTATTGTATGTCTTCATTTTAAAAATACAATTAATATATTTTATTTCTGTTAAAAGATTCTTTGTGAGGATCAATCCAGATGTTGATACCAAATGCACAGCCAAAGTCAGTACAAGCTGCAAGATGGGAAGTCTTGTCAAGAGGAAAGTAGTCAGTGTCAACTCCCGGATCAACACCTTCCTCAAACGACTCGCTGAATTTGAATAGAGGACTTCCAACTAGGTAAGCATTTTACCAAATGTTTATTATTTTATTGTCTTTTCCTCCTATCTTGCATGTTCTGACTTTACTTTAGGCTTTTTAATATGATTTTAATGATTATTTATAAATGGCATGTGATTCCTACACAATAGCCCTTTAGAGTAGCCTGCATCTTTTCTGTGTCCGTGGTAAAAAGTGGATGTCGCTGCATCTCTTACTAAATCACAGAAATGTTTAAGTGTGTAGTCGTTTAATTGAGGTGTTTTTTTTATACTATGCAGTTTTCAGTTTATTAGGCACACCTTTGCAGTAATCCATCAGCACCACAAAATGACTAAAAAGATTGTTATGACATGTTGTATTTCATCGCCTTGGGGACATTTGCAGGGTCTCAATACAGTTCGCACTCGTGTGTAGTAGTGAAGACTGACTGACTGCTTTTGCCATAAACAATCCAAAAACCTGAAGTGAAGCCAGTCCTGCTCATTCTTTATGCAGCTTCTATTATCACTTCAGTGTAATTGATTTTTTTTTTTAAAAGAAATTATCAACTTAATGCTGCTTTATGCCAATGATTTTATGCATTTGGACATTGTCACTTCAGTTTAATTTGTCAGCCTTCCTGTTGATTTGAAAATGTAGATAACTTCCTGACCATCTCATGACCTCCCACATCGTCTGTCTTATTCTTTACAGTTCAGCTTCCACAAGATGGATCCCACTGATTTTGTTTGACAAATGGAATAAAAGTTCTTCTAATGTAGGAAATGCATCTGATATAACAATATTTATTGATATGAATGCCTACCATATAGTACATTATCACACTTGCACTGTTATTGTGATGTATTGTGTAACAGAGCACATTTAAGCTACTGTTAACTGCTTTCTGACAATGCAGCCTCTGCTGGTTTTTTAAATGAAGTATATTCTATATATTTTTTAAAAGTCAGTCTTTAATAGTTTATGGCTGGTACTTGATGCACACATGTTCATGTTGCTACATACATGTGCCATAAAAATATTGACATGACCTGTAGTGTGTTCTATGGTTTTGTTGTTTTATAGCACATTATATTGTATTGTGACATTGTTCTTTATGACATTGTGAATATATAAATGGATTTTATTTCAACAAATCTGCTGAAAATAAATACCTGTTTTTATTCACAGTACTTGGACTAAAATTTCTTTTGTGAAACTTTTCGGTTTATGGTAAAATATTCTTGTATTAAAAAATGTAAACTTTAATTTACAGTAAAACTGACATTATGTTGTGAAACAAGTTTACAGTAGACCAGCTTTACTATAAAATACATTTACAGTTTTATGCTATAAACTACATTTACAGTAAAGCAGTTATAACTGAGCACACTCACAGTAAAAATTAACTGTGAAATATCATAACAGTAAAGGTACTGTAGAATGGTAATATAGTAACTTACTGGCAACACTGTTGCCAGTAAGTTACTGTAGAATGGTGATTACAGTAACTTACTGGCAACACTGTTGCCAGTAAGTTGCCAGTAAGTTACTGTAGAATGGTGATTATAGTAACTTACTGGCAACACTGTTGCCAGTAAGTTGCCAGTAAGTTACTGTAGAATGGTGATTACAGTAACTTACTGGCAACACTGTTGCCAGTAAGTCGCCAGTAAGTTACTGTAGAATGGTGATATAGTATTACTGGCAACACTGTTGCCAGTAAGGTACTGTAGAATGGTAATTACAGTACCTTGCTGGCAACTTACTGGCAACACTGTTGCCAGTAAGTTACTGTAATTACCATTCTACAGTAACTTACTGGCAACAGTGTTGCCAGTAAGGTACTGTAGAATTACAATAAAAAGTCTAACAGTGTACAGTGACTGATTTCAAAGAGGTTGCATTAAAAGTTACCCGTGAGGGTTAAATGAACCTGCTTAGCCTACTGACTCTGGTCAAATCATAATTTAACTGAGAGAATGACTGAACTGAAATGCAAAACCAGAGTCTCCCAGCAGAGCTAACCGTGTCAGCTCTCTGTCCTAACGCTAACTCTCGAGTCGGGAAGCACTGAGGCGTGGAGATGAGACGTAAAAGCACCACATCCGTCTGTTCCTTAAAAGGGTTGTTGCAGTGCCCCGTCTTTCCCACTCAGACAGAGGGAAATGGAAAACCTTATGTGACATCATGCTAGTCCGATGGGCACAGCAAAACATTTATGAGTTCATAATTATTGTAACGTTAGTGCCCGTGTGATGCCGAGATGCGGTCATAAACATGCAGCAGCAGCAAAGGAGCTGCGCAACGCTGCTTCTGGTGACGTGCAGCCCCATGCGGGCGTGTACCGGCTAATACGTCTGATCGGCTGTTGTCTGTATTAATGTTAAGAGTTCTCAACTGTTGTAGCAACTAGATCCTACAGATGTTTCCCTGGCTAAATGTGGGTATATATTGAATACTGAAACACTAGTTTGTTGTTAAATTTGCACGTTTCTCATTCTGCAGAGGCAGACTGCAATCCACTGCTGAGTGCAGACTACCACTTCTGTGTATCACTGCGGTCTGTGGCCAGTCATACAAGCATTAATAATAAATCAATACTAATAAAAAATAAAAAACATTCCTTAAACCATAATGTCAAAAAAAGCCATTACATCATTATGAAACACATGCGCCACTTGGTTTCATTGCTTTCTTCCACATTTTCCTGCCCCATTTTTGGACATGAATAGGCATCCAAGAATGTTTATCCTCATGAAAATGCAAGCTCTTTTTCTTCCATTTAAGAAGGGTTCTGTGCGAGACGCCACACCATGAGATAAAACGTCATAATATTACATGTCAAAGTAAATTCTGACCCACAAAGTGCTATCTATCTCTTTACTGTGTCAGTCTAAACCAGTGGGTCTCCAACTTGTAAGAACAAGTAGCATCTCGGTAGATACTAATTTCTTCAAGTGATAGACAGATTAAGCACACAGTTTGACAGGAGTTTTCCTTTTAATTTTTGGCGGCCTTCTATAAACTACATGAAGACCTAAAAATCAGAAGAGTTCTGATCCTGAAGTCAGTAGAGTAGTTGGTAGTGCTGTTGCCTTGCAGCAACAAGGTCCTGAACTCAAATCTGTCTTTCTGCATGGACCTTGTATGTTCTCTCCTTACATTTGTGGATTCTGTTTGGGCACTGTTGGATAGATTAGCTGCTCACTCTAAATTGTCTCCATGTCCATTGTGAATTTAAACATGTCACATATTCTATATGTAAATATAATAAATATTGTCTTTCCATCATTGCTTTGCTAATAGCAACTAGCAAAATGGCTAAATGACTGGACACATTTACCAAATTCTACTTACCTTCCGTCTTGTCATGTTTTTCCAAAATCCTTCTTTAGACTTTAAAGGCAAGTGGGACAGAAGATATGTGGCAACCATACTTTTTTCCTTATTCACTGTTACACAGTTCTGTGTATAGACTCCTTGGATTTCTTGAACAATTCTCCACCTGCCATTCCTTTCAAGAGTTTCCGTTTATTGCAAATACTATACTTGACCAACTAATCTTTTTGGTCTGTTTATTCGTAACTCCGTTATGTAGTTATTTGTCTTGGGATTTACATCATACAATACCAGTGGTACTTTGGCAACTAGTGACCTCTGTGCTTAACATAGAGTTTTAAAATTGACATGCTTATGAGTCTATGTTCGAGACTTTATTTTGAAGTAAGAAAGGAGGAAGTTTTCAAGTTTTTCTGTTGTGTTGACAAAGCTAGCTAGTAAAATCTGGGTTTTACTAGCTAGCTACTCTGAGTTCAAATTCCTTAAAACACACTCTGTAATCTGTGAATCTTTTGATTTATTTCTGAAATAATAAGGAGGAGTCTTAATTTTAAAGATTGGCTTTTATGCTTACTATCTAAGCTGAAGCTATTATTGCCTCTCTGCTTTTTAAAACTCAACCTTTACAAGAATGCACTGTGAGGAAAAAAAAAACCTGCTGAAGAGAACACAATGCAGAACAAAGCCAATCTCCAGCCCCTTCCACTACATTTGGCTTGTTTGGAATGGCAACCAATGCCGTCATAGGCTGGGACATTATCCTAATGCAGGGAGGCGAGCAAGATAGCTAAGCTTGCCCATTTCCATTTTAATGGTGGCCATCTCGAGGTTAATTTGGTTATGATGCGGTCAAGGCGGGCATATGCGCTGACACGTCAGGAGACAAATAGTGGTGCTGGGACAATCTATGAGGTGGAGGGGTTTATCTTCCCACCAAGGAGGTAGTTACTGGTACACTCACACACACAAGTGCACGCACACACACAAACAGACATAAAAACCAAACATTTGGTTGTTTGAAGTTTACTCATGGGGCAGGCTGAAAGTAACAGTGAATAGCTTTGTTGTTGCTCTATAAACCCTATGGGGACCCACTTATTAGGCCAGAAAGTAATTCACATCTGCTCATATGAGGTGCTTATTTTCTATGAATATTGTCCCCTGTGGACTGCATCTATGCATTCTTTTATGAAGAGAAAAGAGCTGAATGCAGTTTTTCGATGTGATATGGAGACTTATAATAGTGTTCTAATTTAATGGTGAAAAGTGTGGTCTGTTCTGCGCACAATGGCAACTCCAAACCCAACAAAACTGCTGCTTTTGCAACAGCTTTTCATTTTTAACAGAATGCTCGCCAATTCCAGATGGTAGGCTTACTCCTAATAACAAAGCCACAGACTTTATATTTTTTTTGTCCACAAGCCAAACTTTTTTTTTCCAAAATCCTAACTTCAGTCAACCTTTGTTCTTCCCTTCATGTGTTCATCCTGCACAGCATACGCCACTTCTCTTATTGACCGAAAGTGCAGGAGGCTCTTAACATCGTCGTCTTTTTGTTCAACGGCAAACTGGAATCACTGACAAGTGAACAGAGAGGGGTAACGAATCAGAAAGAAAAGATAGAATCTTTTCTTTGGTATTTCTTAATACCAAAATTCTACTTTGGTTTCAAGAGAATAAGATGTTAGGATTATGTTTGTCATGGTAAAATGTCTTTCCATTCACAGTCTCTGCAGAGGATGCAGGCCTACACCAGTCAGACATGATGGTTTCCCAGGATAAAGACTTTCTGCACATGTGGTGCCTCTTAAATTATTATTTTTTACCTGTCGATCTTTTCTACATTTTGCCATTTAACAACTGCAAACCTTTTATCAAGATTTTATATGTGATAAACCGACAAAGTAGTGCATTATTGTGACATGGAAGGAATGGGAAAATGTTCAATGTTTTTTTATGCAAAATGTTTACCCTGTTTCACCTGTTGCCCCTAAATTAAATATAGTGAAACCAATTGCCTTCAGAAGGCACCTTTTTAGTAAATACAGTCTAGCTCTCAGTAATGTAATTGCTCATCATGCAAGAATATAAAGAGTATGGCACTAATCAGAGAATCGGTCAAGAGGACTATGGTAGCTTTGGAGGGAGTTGCAGAGAGTCTTTGTTTAGGATGAAGAAGCTGTCTGCAGGCCAGTTATTAATTGTGGACTCTATAAATCTGGTACATTAAAAAGTGGCAAGAAGAACTTGTAGTTTCTACTGTAACACCAGTCATGTAGGTCAGTGGTCCCCAACCACCAGGCCGCGGACCGGTACCAGTCCGTGGACCAATTGGTACCTGGCCCCGCAAGAAATAAATAAATATGTCCGTTCTATGGAGACCACTGATGTAGGTGACACAGAAGACAATTTAATGGTTACTACATGTGTAGTACATGTGTGTCTACGCATGTACACACACAAAAAAACACCCCGCTAATGTTCATAAAACCCATATGTTTTGCAAACAGTGCTGATTTTGTGGCCTCTCATGAATGTCACACCTTCAAAATCTCTAATCCCATCCAACCTTTCCCTCTTCAGTCACCCTCATTCTCTACTACATTATCCCTTACTGCCCTGACATGTGCTTTCACACATTCCAGCACTTCTTGCTCACTTTCTCCCTACACTCATTAGATCCTCTGAATCTGTTTCTTCACATGTCCATACTTACCATCGGCCTCTATCCCTCCCACTACCCCAAAGCCCTGTCTGTTTCACTGTCCTTTACTCTCTTCCTGTCTGTTTCCTCCTCTTTCCCGCCTTAGTGCGGCAACAGTGACCGCCGATTTATCAAACTGTCAGGGCGCACTAGCTCTGTTCTGTACGCCCGCTGCTAAACAACTGTCTCTGCAAAGCAAACAATAGCAGCCACACAAAGCCTTGCCCGCACAGTGCACGTACAGGTAAAGTCCTGGAGTTCTGCCCGAGCAAGGTGACACCATCTCTCTGTACGCTCACTTGGCAGCATGCGCACCAGACACGGCTGGAGCAAAGCGGATGCTGCCAGCCGACACAGTGGGCATGGCGCTGCACAACATATCTGTTGAACATCCACAGACGTTGGGCATAAACAACATTGTGGGGAACACCAAGTTAACAGGACCACAAAAACATGTGGTGGGATAAAATATTAAACACTGAAATAAGACAGCAATTACCTTAATTGCTGAAGCAGCATTTATGGTGTTACTCCATATTCATAATGGCACACCTGTGCAAACATGAGCCAAAGAAGCTGTAACCTTCTAGTTTGCTGGTGGTCTAGCAGGGCCTAAAACAGCATGGCCAGCAGTCTCTTTATAGGGGGGCTTTATGGTTTGTCAGTGGGGTCAACTGCTGGATGGGCTTTTCCCAGCAGATTTACACTGAGGAGCTTTAGAGTAGGTCACAGACTCCCAGCAGTTAATTTCATAATGCACCTTGGGCGAGGCTTAAATAATTCAACCAGGGCTGGAAGTGAAGGATCTACTTAATCAAAGACTCTTGGCTTTCAAAGAATGGCAAGAATTACAGAGCCTCGGTTACCTCACTTCTCATCCTTTGATGGTGAAATACTTTCAGGGCAGAGACTAAAGTTATGAAGATGTAATGCAGCAATCTTGTTATTGTTGCCAATTAGGAACATGGACTCCAGCTCTAACATAAATGCATGTTAAGTGAACTCAGATCGGTAATGTAGAACTCAAATCAAAAGAGATTTACAGAGAGAATTTCAATTTTATCAACTTGAGCAGAATATGAGCGGCTCGATCCCGTGAGTGGCGCTGTTACTTTTGTTGGCATTTTGAGTAACCATGGCGACATACTTAGCAAAAAAAACAAAAAAAAAAACAAAAAAAAACTAATTCAAATCAAAACAAATTTTAACTGACACTGTTTTGTGTCAGTTGGACTCAAAACAGAGATAGAATTTTGTCTGCTCCTCTGTCTCTCATGACAGCTTTCAGAGAGGATTAATTACCGTAGCAATAGAACACCAAGGAGAGCAGAGATGAAGAGAACTTCAGAGCTGGTGGAACACTCAGTTCCTACGGAGGAGAGCAGAGCTTCCAGTTAGAACTACAGAGACACCACCTTACAACAGGAACACTTCCATTCTTGTTGATACACTGACATTACTTACCTTCTGTCTTTCAACCACTTTGAAAAGCTTTTCTTCGTCTCTTCAACATCTTTATCCTTCCCTCTCTTCCGTTTTCTGTTTTGTGCCAGAGTTTTTTTTTCTGCCCCAACTTTAGCTCCCTGCTGTCAAGTGCATTACTATAATTCAAATATAAATAAAAAAAAAAAAAAACGCGCCTCAGCGCGTTTTCGGAGGGCCGCTGCCCAAGCTATCTGTATGGGAGGGGGGAGCGGCTGGCAGGAGGGGAGGGGCGCCTAATCAGTGCTGTTCCTCTTTTATTGATCATTTCATACACTAACAGCTGTTAAGTACATAAAATGCTGACAAGAAAAAAAATCCCCCACATCGTGTTTGCGCCCCCTCTAGTACAGCGCCTCTATGCGTTGCATACACTGCATACTCAGTTTTTGCGCCACTGACATTATGTGTACATTAAGACATTTAAAACAAGGCTGTATTTGTTTGGTGCATGTGCTAACAAAAATACAAATTACTAACCACACGTATTATCTACATCCCTGACAGGTTAGTAAATTGTATTTTTGTTTAATTATTTTAATTACTTTTTCTTGTTCTATCACAAAGTCTCACTGAAATATAACATACAATCATTGAAATTGTATGTTATGTTGTATTTCTGTGTTTCCTGCTTAGTTTAACATGTAGAATGAAACAGACCTGCAGTCTTTTCTAGAAATCAATAGAGCACATGGGTGACATTAAGGTCCTGCAAAGCTTTTTAGGTCATAAAATTGTTTCTGCATTTTAAAAAAAGTCTGCCCCGCTACAGTTTGTGATATCACATTCACTCGTTCATTTGAAGTAGCACAGTGTTGTTAAAGCTGTTTAAAAAAGCTCAAAACATACATTTTTTATTACAGTAGGAATTTACTGGGATACAGCCACCAACTTTTGTGGCTTTATCCCATAAAAAGAGAGAAAAAAGTAAGGAAGTTTAAGACAGGCAGTGTGAAGCACACTTTGTGTGTTCACTATACTGCAACAACACACAAGCTTTAATCCTCTTTCAAAATGCCCTTTCCCTTTTGTTTCCATTTTTTTTAATTTGCACGCCAAGTAGCCATTGTAAGACAATTTATTTCTTCTCATGTTTCAATTTAATCATGAAACTTATTAATACCAACTGAGTTGCTTTGACCTCTGCAGCATTATTCTGTAGTATTACCCAATAGACCCAACCATGTACAAGCTTCACAGTCAACCCTGACCTCCATCAGTGCCAGGATGAGCCATTGATTGGCATTTGTCTGACAGAGGCTTTGTAATGAAAGAGATGATGAGGGGATTATTGACCAGACTGCGTTTATGAAAATCAGCTGTGAGAGGTGGATGTGAGGCTTTACCTGGATATTGGTATTGACCTGATTGTAATTGCTGGGTGGAGACCCGCTTGCAGAGCCTATTCGACGTCTTTAATGAAAAATCAGATAGCGATTGCTCTCAATTAGAACTTTTTTGTTTGTTTTTGTTTTCCTTTTCTTTCATTACTGATTAAAAATTACGATTGAGAATACAAAAAAGGAGGGGTCATCAGAGTAAGAGTAAGTGCTGCAGTATTTAGTTCTTTTCTCTGTGTTTGAGGACCGGGTACCGGTAATCTGGTCATGTCTGCCGCTTTTATTTGGCTTCAAATCTACTTCTGGTTTTTTTTGTTTTGTTTTGTTTTCCCAGCTTGTTTCCATGCAACAAGCTGCCTAAATATATTCAAGTTGTCAGAGTTCAAGCACTTGCACATTAGCATCTTTTGGAAGAGGTCAACCACATAAGAAGATCTGGAAAGTGACGGCTGAGAGGCTACTGTCAACTTTTTTTTTTTTTTTTCTTTTTTGCTGAGACAGGCCCCCAGGAGTCAACAGCACTGTGATGGATACACTCTGACTCGAGATGATATTATCCTTATGCTGCTGCTTGTGATGCCATGCTGAAACCACATCCACTCTTCATCCTCCCAGGAGTGTATTGTCATTCCAATTTTTCAGCTTTACTTGCAACCAAAAGTTAATATTATTTTTGTGTGCGCGCGTGTGTGAATGTGTCACATGTTTTCCAGCTGCAAGTTAGAATTCACCAAAGGCCTGATGTGCCTTCCTTCAAATGATAAAAGCCTTGAATAAAGCTGGGACAACAAATGCCAAATTTGCTTGTGTGCCTCACCAGGGATTAACCATGTCCATGCTTAATTTGTGGCTCCTTTCTTCTCATTTTTCTTCTTAAAGAAAATATTTATTTCAGTTGTAAGTAATTCTCAGACAATTGTTTTTCTTGTCATCTTGTTTTCATGCCTGCTGTCTTAGTACCTGGTAATCCATGCATGTGTGTCAGACATGAAAAACATTTCAGAGAGAAAGTTTGGATGGATTCAGAGCTTTGGGGATTAAGCTAGCCATTAGAGACTGTGGACAAAGTAGCACACGTTCTTTTACGATTCATAGGAAATAAATTAGGTGGATTTCACTTTTTTTACCCCCCCAAAGTAGTCTCAGATGAACATACTTTAAAATTTAATTTTATTTATTCAACATTTCATTTATGCTGTCTTTTAGTTGATCATTTGCATTGTGTTTGAGCACATTTATTTCACAGACGTATCTCTACAGTATTCGTAACAAATGCATATAATTTCAACAGGATAAGATGGTAAATCTTCAAAAGAGTAGCTGCATCTCTCTGGCACAATAATAACTTAAATGGCAGAGGAGCCATCAATAAGGAGGTCTGCCAAAAGGATTTACCCTTCATTTAGACTACTGTATTTCTTTTTATCTGTTCAAATACATTGCCTTGCAAATAATTCATACCATTTTTTTTCACATCCCCAAATGTGAAGGGGAAGGGAAAATACATATTTTACACATTTCTTTACAATGTCTTATACATTTAACACAATGTAGCAATCCATTTGTAATTGAGATTTTATAACTCAATACCTTATAGAACCACTTTTTGTAGCGTCTACAGGTGCAGGTCCTCTAGACATAGACGTATGCCAATTCCTCTCTTAAAATGGCTCAAGAATGGATGAAAAGTATCTGTAAAACTCCATTTTCAGTTGCATGTTTTTAACTGTACTAAGGTGCAAACAGTACAATCTTCCGGTGAATATGTTTTGAACTAAGCCATGCCAATTGTAGCTCCATCTACAATTCCAGGAATGTAAAATTCTGCAACCAATTTCAAGTGTTTTAAAGCCTTTAATTGGTTTTCCTCCATTGCTGCCCTGTGTTTAGTTCTATCCATACTAACCAGGTTTCATGTGACTGCTGAACAGAAACTTCCCTTTAGCATTTTTTTTCTTCCACTAAGGCCAGCTTTTTGGAGAACATGGTTAACAGAAGTACCATCAACAGTTGCTAGCACCTGAGCCTAGCTACCTGCACTTCTCCAGTCCTTCCTAAGTAACCACTTATTCCCTGATTAGATTCAAGATTCCCTTTGTCATTGTACTGATATACAATTTTTTTTTTCTTCATTGCACTAGATTAAAAAGCACTCTCAAAAATATTACTTGATACTATATTTGCTTGGACCTTTTGATAATGGTAGGACTGCAGTTCAGAAAGGAAATTAATCTGTGCTATAAGACGTGAAAAGCTTGAAATATTGTTTTATAACCAAACTCTGCATTAAACTGCTCTAATAATTTGTCCCTGGCCTGCCAGCTGTGTTTCTTGGTTGTGATGCTGCTGCTTGTTCACTAATGATCTCTGACAAACCTCTGAGGATTTCACAGAGCAGCTGTATTTACTAATGTTATCTCACACATTGTTAGACTGCTACTTCAGTGACTTCTGAGGGTTTACACTGGATTTTGTTTTGAGATATCAGAGAAAATGGGGACTGAAAACACATGCACATTTTTCAAGTGCTCTTTTTTGAAAAAAAAAAAAAAAAAAAAAGTGTAACATTTTCCTCAATCGTCACAATTATTGAAATACTTTGTGATCATCAATTCATTGAAATCCCAAATTAATGCATCGCTATTGGAAAACAACAAAAT
Source organism: Gambusia affinis (assembly GCF_019740435.1). Taxonomy (NCBI): domain Eukaryota; kingdom Metazoa; phylum Chordata; class Actinopteri; order Cyprinodontiformes; family Poeciliidae; genus Gambusia; species Gambusia affinis. Next base: position 15,919,504 of record NC_057881.1, read on the forward strand.
GTAAAATTCTTGGAAGGGCTTGAATACATTTGCTAAGCACCAAAACCTTTGCAGAGTGACCTTGAATGAAATGAAAGGCACTTCTAAATGACATTTATTATTATTAACCTCTTTCATCCATTCACTGTACTTGATCTGTCTTCCTAGGGTTAGCGAGAAGCAATTCATTCTCTGTGATATTGGTGCTAAACAATAATTTCTAAAGAACAAAACAAGTGACTGCATTAACCATGTTTTTTTTAGAATGCAGATTTTATAGGTAATAATTGTACTTTAATTACAAGAGTACAATTACTCTTACAATTACAATCTATAGAAAGACTCCAGTTGGATGATATTTTTTTTCCTAAGACGAACAAAATTAAAACGTACATCCTGCGGATAAATGGAACCCATGTAAGGGTGTTTGTCTGCACAGGCGGCTTTTCTTCAACTTGTATGAGAATGCAACAGTCCTGCTGGCAGTCTCTCAAAATCAGATTGTATCCTCTCTGCACTTGTTGGTAACAGACTGACAGATGACTGCTCACATTTGCTACAGAGGAGATCTAAACTAGTTTTTTTTTTTTTTTCTTACTTCAGTCTGCTATGCTTAGGGGAGATAACCATCGCTACCAAAAACATGATATCAAATCACTGCAACATCAGTCAGGGAGCGATACCTAAGCACTTTTATTCATTTGTTCCCTCGCAGTAAGGCATTCGCATAACATGGAGACTTGCACAAAATATAAAACACAGTTCGCACAGTAAAACATTATTTCCTCCCGCAGCTAAATCCATGGAGATGGAATGCATAGACACAGAATTCCCATTATTTCCGTACCCACCTCTGATAGATGGCTACATGTACTATTAAAATTTCATTCCGTACAACCTGATTGGGGGGTGGGGTGAGGAATCACGAGGTGACATCAATTAAAAAGGCACTCAAGTGTGTCTCTCCACATCCTCTCCTCCCCCTTGTATTCTCTGCTTGTGCAACTGCATGTCTCACATTAATATGGGAACCAGTTATTAATGTGGTGAGAGGCCTGGTGACTGAACGTGTGTGACGGTAGAAGTGGTAAAGAGGTAAGGAAAGCAGTGGAGACAGTGAGCCATTTAGCACAACAATATTAATAGCTCATGCTGCAAGCTGTGGGTGATAATGGATGTTGCAGCACTTGGTCCAAACAGTTTGACTGTGGGTGTGCATCTCTCTAATTTTCTTTCTTCAAAGTATGTTGGTATAGACATAAGAAAAGAAAATTGTCTACACTGTACCTGTTCTAGCATGCCCTCTGGTCTTTTTTTAACAGTCTCCTTTTGTTATGTTTTCTTCTCTCTGCAGCTCAGAACTGCAGTTATACTCTACACAGTCCCAATGGGACGATAGAGAGTCCTGGATATCCTTATGGTTATCCAAACTATGCCAACTGTACATGGGTCATTGTGGGAGCGGATCATAACCGGATACAACTGGTGTTTCAAGGCTTCGCCCTGGAGGAGGATTTTGACATCCTGTCTGTATATGATGGGCCGCCAAGCCCAGGGAACCTGCGAACAAGGTAAACATGTCATCAAAGTTCATTACACGTGCTCCTGTTTCATGCAAGTTTGACAAATGATGGTCTTATGATTACATGACACTGTCAACTCGACAAAGTCCTTTGCTGTCACCTTTAGTCAAAACTGTTGATGCATCATAAAAATGGATGTAACTAAAACTGCTCCAGGTGCTTTGGGAGCAAAATTGTTAGTGACTAATCCCACACTGACTTTGTGACATATTCAAGACGATTCACTGGATTTTCATTTCAGAGCTGTAAACACTTGGGTGTAAGCACAAAAACATTTTGTGAGCCAACATTCACACACTCAGGTAGCAGTATCAGATTTCCAACACAGAGAGATTATACCAAAATATGAGGTTGGTATCGCTATGTTTCTATGTTTGATACCATATACTATGACAAGGTATGTGGTCTCTACCACTACTGGTGGTAGGGACTACAGCAGTGGTCCACTGTGCATGGAAACTTAAATATATTAGATAATTATGTGTTATTGGTTGACATTGTTGACGATACCTAAACACCAACAATAAGTCTCAAAAAAATCAAATATGAAATCATACAGTTAAACAGTTTTATCAAGTTTCAAAATCAGACACAGAGCCAAACATGTGCCAAAACAAGCAAGTGAGTAAAATTTAAATTCACATCCATTGTTCTTTGTGAAATTTAGAGAAAATATCGGTTACTAAGTTATCAAGCTACAATGAAAAATGAATGAACTTATTATAATAAACCAAACAAAATGGGTGGGGTACCTGTGAACTATAATACACATGAACAGTACAATAAATAAATAAACTAGTAAATTCGGTGTCTCTCACATGTACCCACTTATCTGAGCAGGGTTGCAGGGAAACTGCTACTTATCTGTAACATGTGATAAGTTTTAACACCATCTGCCTTACTCTCAACAGACTTGGTCATATGAAACTCAGGCTTTTTTGAGACAAAAAGGAATAATATTCATTGCACCGATTCCCTGTTGACCTTTTCCTGTCTCTGCTTGCTTTGGATCCCTGTCACCTCTTCTCATCCCCTTCCACATCCTGAGTCTCTCATTTTAAGCCAGTGATGCCTTCCCTGCACCTCCCCACAGAAAAGAAATGAAAGTGAGAAGAAAATCCATTATGGATTGCTTCTGGTTTGTCCTCCTCAGCCGTTTTCTTGTTTGGACCTCTGGGCCTTGTTTAGTATGCTCCAGTGGGACTTAAGGAAACGCTCTGCGCTTTGGATAAAAGGGAGAAGAAGAAATGAAGAGTGGACTTGAAAGCCGAAGGAATAGGGGGTTCATAGAAGAAAGGAGGGAAAAAAAGACCAAAAGGAGATAGACGTAAAAACACAGTAAAGGGATCACAGATTGGTATTAGATTTTACCAGCTTTCTTTGGCGAGTTTCTTTTTTAAAAGAAACCTTCTGTGAAAAAGAAAAACGTCTAACTTCATCTCTGTTTGAGCTGTGAGAGTCTGAAAATCTGCTAGGATCTCTCTCTTTTGGTGGCAGCAGTCTGACTGAACTTTTCACTAACAAACACCCCAGCTGAAACGTCACCGACCTTCAAACACACACACACACACACACACACACACACTCACACACACAAAGATGTAAAACTGATAATTCATCCATCTTTTTTCTCTCATCTCCCAGTTGTCAGAAGTAATTTTCCTTCCATCTTTCTTGCTGCTCTTCTTTCAATTTCTTTTTCACATTTCATTTACGTTCAGTTTTTTTTTTTTTTCCAGTATCTCATCTTCTTTTAGTATTTTCCAATTTATGCCTTTTCATGTTTTTTTTTTTTATTCCTTTTATGTGTACTATGTGGTAGGTTGTAGAGCTTGGACATTTTTCTTTAGTCTTGAGCAATCATCAAAAATGTATGCCTTTTTTCAAATGGTGGAACTTGATTCATAGCAATCACATTCCTGTATATTTGTTTATCCAATCCACTCATGCATTCTTTACTGTCCCAAAAAAATCTTCAAAAATATTATCGGGATAATAACTGCTTAGAAGAAATTAGCCAAACGTGTGTTTCTCTACGTGGATACACCCTGGGGTGTGTTTGTGGTTGCAGAAGCGTTATGAGTCGCAGTCTCTACTTTAGATAAGCATATGTGAGTCAGTATGATGGTGCAGCACTTCATTACACTGTTGATCAAAACTGACGTCTGGAAAGAAGACAGAAAATACCACGGCAGCTTCTCTGAATAGACGAGTGCAAAATACTTGTTGATGGGAAACCTAGATTGCCAGCACAAGCTGCTGCTCGGCTCTTTGATCGCTGATAATTAAAGACAGCATTTATCTCCAGAGATGGTGTGGTGATTCGGTGCGTCACGGGCAGGTTGGGGCCTTTTGAGGCAGCTTTGCAGAAGGACAGCAGAACAAAAGCCAAAAGGAAAGGAGTCTGCAAAGCTCAAAGACAATGTTTGAAAAAAGATTCAAATAAAAATAGAAATATTTGGCCGAATGGGATAGCTGGATTTAGGGAGGAGAACTCTGTATAAAATGTCTTTCTAAACTCTTTCTGGAAAATGTTTTCTTAAATGAGCTTATCCATCTTACTATATTATTAAGAACATGTAAGGTTTACCGCCAATCAAATAAGTGTGTATACGTTAGACATACAGTTCTGGTTGAAACTTATATCCACTCATTTTGGAAGGAGCGACATTTAAAATTTTAATAACTTGTATAAACATTTCCTTTCCCAGGGTGGGATACAATCATACAACTCAAAGCAAAAAAAATAAATAATAATAATGGCTAAGAAGGTGACAGAACAATTTAGAGGTTCTGTCTAAATTGGCTTAGGCTTCATTATTATTTCAACCATGTTGTGTAATACACCTGAGCTGGTAGTCAGGAGCACCACATGGAACTGTTCTCTCACCATCCCTTTTCACTTTGTGCATCTCTAACTTCGAGTAAAAAACAGACGCCAGTCATTTGAAGAATTAGTCAATCAAGGCGCTGACTGATAGAGAGCTGGTCGACCACTTTGCAGCGTGGTGTGGAAACGACCATCTCATCTTGAATGTGAACAAATCCAAGGAGATGATTGTAGATTACAAGAGAAATGTGTTTCCCCATGACAGAAACACTATTTCCATCGTGGGGGAAGAAATGGAGGTGGTGGGGGAGTATGAACACCCCAGTGTTTACCTGGACAACAAACTAGACCGGAGTTCCAATAAGTAAGTTGTCTACAAGAAAGGACAGAGCAGGCTTCTTGAGGAAGTTTTGGTCCTTCATTGTTTGCAGTGAGATAAATCTGTGGAGAGTGCACTGTCTTCTGCTATCGTCTGCTGGGATACCGGCATCAGAGCCAGGAACTTAAAAAGGCTAAACAAGCTGATAAGGAAAGTTGCTTCTGTTCTGGGGACTAATCTGGCCAATCTGGAGATTATTGTGCAAACAAGGGTTCTTTTTAAAATAAGGAAACTCACTTCCTTCAGCCATCATATAACTTACAGCGCAATAGCTATACGAGTGGGAAGGGGTCATGATACTACAGTTGCATGACCCTGTATTTTTTCTGCCTTATGATTGTAGTGTAGTTTTTCAATGGGGAAATATTACTGGGTTGGATTGCTTTAAATATGGGAAAAATGTCATTTGAGAAAAATGATGGGTGACTTTGCAAACATTACATGGACCACATGCATTGTGGGTATGGAAAGGCATGCAAAATCACAAGTAGTTTCTTTTCCTATTAAAATGACATGTAACATGTCTAACCAAGTATTTAACAGAGCTTGTAAAATTGACAATAGTCAAAGAGGACATGTGACGGCTAAAGCGAAATTCAACTTGACTTTAGGAGCGTAACTTTAACCAGATCACTGGCTGCCACTGTGGGAGTACATGTTTCTTAGCATGACAAAAAAAGCAAAAAAATAAATTTTTCTCTCTTTGTGTCAGATTTCACCTTGTAGCTGCCAGTCAGGACACACTAAGTACATCTCAGTGCGGGAGAAAAGCTGCTGGGGTGTGCAAAGTCATCGCTCTCCACATGCCTCCCTCTCACTGATGGAGTGATGGAACAGAGGGGCTTACAGCCCGGTGGTCTGAGACATGTGGGTTTAGTTGGGGAGAGGCGGAGGTGTGAAGGGGGACAGATTTTCAGCCTGGAGGCAGGATTGGACCTAAATAAGGAACACTAGTGCATAGTGGTGAGAGTAGTGCTAACACAACAGCTAGCCTATGGGGCTGCGAGGGAAGGAATTTCAATGACTACATCTTAGACTACATCAATTATTTCAATGTTTTCTGTGTATTTGTGCAAATGTGTGTGCAGGGACACAATTGCAGTGTGTTTTCTTGGTGGGTTCTTACCTAAAAGTGATGTGGAGGGAGGGTTACAGTTAACAGCCCATTACATGAAGTCGGTTGATTCTCAGCTAAACCAAGGTTTGTTGTGATTCAGATAAAATGAACCCGACACTCAACTGCACACATGCTTTTAAGGACTAAATTCATGGCATTGGGCTGGAAAAGTGTTACTTCAGTACTTTTTTAGATACTCAAACATTTTTCTGCCCTCAGCACAGCATTTTTTCCACATTATCCCAACTGCTCGCATAAAAATACGTGGTTGTTTAATATTTTATGGCCCTTACATTTGGCTTAAGATCAGCGCCACAGTATTATTTTATCACATTTGAGTTAAAGCTAGTCATCTCCCTGGGGGTGGGGGGTTCTCCATAGTAGTTACTGTTGGCACGGAGCATCCACTGCTTCATCTTTTATCTCTGCTGGCATTTGGAGAGCTAGAGACTATCTGTAGTTCATGCTGAGTGTGTGAATGACTTAGTCGGTGAGTCATGCTTGTAAAGAGCTACAGTTCGCTGGTCAGGGTGAAAATGGGTGACGTGCAGTGGCACCTCCCTTTTGAAGACTCGCCTGTGGCAATAATTCTTCTGCTGTGAAGGCCTCTGGCGTCAGTCTGTCAAGACGTAAACTCTGGAATATGATAGGAGCATGTGAACACTCTTATTTATTGAATGTGTGTTGGCATATTCGTCTCCCCATTTTGTCTGTTCATTGTGCTGCTGTGAGAGGACTGCGTAAGGAAAATATATCTAAATCAAGAGGTGGAGTCCTTGATTCCCAGTGTCAGAGATGCATCACCTGAAGGTTGCGTAGTTTGATTAGTTTGCTGTGCTCATGATTATTCAGGCAATCCAGATAGACGTATAGAAAGAAGCATTCGCAAATCGCGCAGCATGTGCAAGCACATTCATTAATGCACGAACACACACAAACGCGCACGCCCACAGACGTGCACAATTTTGAATTTATGGCTCCTTTGAGTCTGGGCTGTTAATGGGAAGACTGCCACTTATCAATGCCAGCTTTAACGACAGACTGCTAAAAACAGGACGAAGAGTGATAGTTTGTTTTTCATCATCTTCCCACAGGAGAAAAAGTAAAACGATGCCCAGATTTATAACGTCCACTCACCTGTAAGGCAGAATTATTAGGCCCAGCAACCCAACATTAGAGAAATAATCAAGTAGAAGCTTGTAAATTTATACACGGCACCCTTTGTATTACTCATTGTGTGGCATCGCTATCGACTTTATCCCATTTCAAGGTCTATCAATATACTTATTAGGAATACACAACTGAGAATGCACTGTTTTTTTCTGTCCAAAAAAAAAAAAGCATAACCAGGCAGTGCACCCCATAGAATGATGAGCCATTTTAACTCTCCCCGCCGGCTTGGGTTCATATTCACTTAGATCAATTACAGCAAATTTTGGAGGGTAGCCACTTAAGCCATTTAGGCTTTTACTGATGAAAATGTAACAATTTGAAACACAGGTGTAATCATCCTCCTTTAGAACTCACTGTTCAAATTTGATCATTTCTGAGCTCTAAAAAGAGAACATAATTATATTTTTCACTTTGTACAGGTCCACTGGCATATTTTTGTAAAGAAATTCTTTCATGTAAAGTTTTAGCTTTAACCTAAAGTATCCTTTCTGACTTGTACAATTTAATTCTAAGCTAAATAACGATTCCATCTATATCATCAGTAGTCTCCAGAGGCTGTTTTTCTGATCGACATATGGTATATTCAGACACATTGGAGTCTTTTTCTGATTTTGCCATATTGCAACCATGAATGCTGTTTTATACTTCGAAGAATTACTGGACAGATGAATCAAATGCAGTGAATGATTGAGCAGCTGAAGGAAAATATATGGCTTTTAAAATGCTTAATGTGGTGGTTGCTGGTTCTGAAATGTTTTTATTCAGGGCATGAATACAAATACTGCAATCTTATCTTAATTTAGAGACAGATTTGTTTAGAGACAGATTTGCACAGTTTGTTTCCATATCTTCAGATAATCTTGTGGTGATTTCTTCCAGCTTGGGTTATCTTTGATGTGTGTAGGCATGCATGTTTGTGTTTCTACAGTTGCGTGTTGATCATTGATTTCATCATTTTCTTTTTTTTCTGCTTTCTCTTCTTCATCCCTGGGAGACACAGAGCATGGCAGCCTAATTACTCACCCAAACACCTTGCAAATCTGATCATGGATACAACACATTACATTTGGCACACACACCAACACACACGCACAATAGCTGGCCTGTGCCAAACGGATTTTTCTAGCTTGTAATTAAACACTTGCTGCACGTGACCATTTGCACTTGTGCTTATTTAGCTGTTGGGAAATCAAAGGTTAACTGTGCCGATCCCGTCCTAAACATTCCGTCATTGATTCTGCCATTAATGATGGTAATAAGTGAGATGAATATACATACAGTGCAGTGAAGGGATGCTGAAGACTTAATTAAAACACATTGTTCAGGACTTCAAACCAGAAAGGCACGTAATTAGGAGACAGGCATTAATATTAAGACCTGCAGACAGAGAGCAACCAAAGCAGGAATCTGCAGGAGTATCTGTGTGCTACTGTTACTAATTCCAGATCCAGGGTGTTAGTCTGGATACTCATGTACACACACACGCATACACACGCACGCATATTTATATTTGCATGCATCCTCCTACTCTCTCTTCCCTCTCCATCTTCTTCCTTCTGCTGCTCTTTGATCATCCTTCCCACCGGAGTAAAAGAAGAGTGATGGGTAGAAAGTCAATGGAATTGGTAGGGAGCTCCATCGGTCACCGTGTCCCTTTTAGCTCTGCTGGCTAATCAGATCTTCCATGCAATCTTGTTTTGGGCTTTATTAGTTGCATTCCTTTGCAGTGGGAAACACAGAGGATCACAACAATGGAGAAACAAGTGCATGTGATGTAAATTCAAATAAAGATTCATAAGGTATTTATAATAAGCTACCGTCGCTTAAATTTTATAATTTATGTTGGAATAATCCATCATGGCTTCTGCAGACACCCACATTCCTTACTTACTGAATCATTCATGAGCGACTAACACTGCGACTAATTCGTTTGGAAGATTTATTAAGGAATATTACACCTTTTGTCTGAGTGGACGTCTGATTCAGAAACCTGGCTGCAAATATTTCCTTTTATTTAACCACAAAACATCAGAAACTGGCAAGAGGTAGCGTCGTCATATTTGGCTGATGCTGCAGACATTTAGGTTTTTTACTCAAATCAAATAATTTATTTGCGAGCCATGGTTTACCTTATTGCTTCAAATAAGCTTTCTGTCCAAACTGCTTCCTTGAAATGAATGTTAAATAAAACAAAATACATTAAATGTCAGACCTTTTCATCTTCAGGATGTGTAAATGATCGGTTCATCACATTTCAGCTCTAATCTTTAAACATGAACATATATTACCTTTATTACAACACAAGTGAAAGATATGTTTGTGTTTGTACACCCATCTGTACATGGTTAACAAGGGAAATAGAAATAATAGAGTTCAATCTGCACACAAAAAAGCTGACTTGTGAAGGATAGTGTTACAGAACAATTTAATACAAGTCATTTTGCAAATTAAATGTAGACCTTTTCTCTAATCTTTAAATGCTATCCACTCCTAAAGCAATATTTGCCTTTGGCTCTGTGTAAGATAAAATGTTGTTTTGTGGGAGTGTTAACTCCGTCAATATAAATTGCCCTGCTGCTGCTCTATAAAGAAGAGGGCAGGAGGGAGGATTAGTCAGAGATGGAGCAAAAGCAAAAGCATCAACTTGTGAATAAAGGATTTTGTCTTTTCTCCATGAATAGGCACGAATTGACAGCATGCACTCGGCTGTCGCCCAAGTGTAGACTATACTTTGGGATTTGTTTATTTCATCCATTTACTGATATGTCCGTCATGTCATATGCACACTAGTACTTTGTCAACCTTGTGTGGCTAACGCATGAAAAAATTTGATGCTTGCCAGGGTGAGTCATTTATCACTTCACAGCGCTTTGTGTAACTACTTTATTTACCAATGCAATAAAATATTTGATAACCTGAGCTGAGAAGATAAGTTAGGAAACTAAATTCAATTGAAATTCAATTTAATTCCAAAACACTTTATTAATGCTGCAATAGGTAACTTCTATAAAAAAATTTTCTACATATTTGTCAATACTGCCACTATGTCACGACTATGTCGATCTCCTCCACCTTGTCAGAGTGCTCATGTTGCCATCTGCAGAAACGCATCGCTCCCTGTCAGAAACAACCAATCAGAGCCAGGAGGAAGGTCTTAGTGCTGTCAGTCATGCTCTTGTTGCTATGGTTATGCATCAAAAAAATGCTCGAAAGTAAAAAAGCATCAGCAAAACTCCTTTAGCTGCAAAGTTGAACTTTTTGGAAGGTGTACATGATGCCGCTCACATCTGGCATAAAAGTCACTGTATTTTCAGAATAGGACATGATGTCGACATATATGCTAGTATAATAATCTGGATCTGTTTAGTTGTTTCTGAAGGAGAATTCCTGACCATCAGTTTGTGACATTAACCTCTAGCACACTCGGGTTATGCAGCAAGACAATGATCTAGAAGCAAGCCAGCAAGTTCACCTCTGAATGACTCAAAGCAACCAAAATGAAGAGCGTTCCAAAATTCCTTCACAACGATGTAAAAGATTAATTAATGGCCCTTTTTAGGTGGCACAACCATTTATTATGTATGTGAGGGAGTCAATTTTTCTCACAGGAGCAGCTTGGTTTAGACAGTTCTTTCCTTAATAAATAAAATAATAATTGGAAAACTGCATTTTGTATTTATTAAGTTATCCTTGTCTATTTGGTATGTATATGATATTCTAGAACAACCACGAGGTGACAACTAAGCAAAAACAGTAGCAGTATGTAGAAAAGAGAATACTTTTTCACAGTACTGTCCGTTTCTCCTGCAGTGTTTTTGGTGTATTATTATTTTTATTGAACACATTTGTGTGTGTATATTTGTTTTGTGTGTGCCCCAGTTTATCACATGCATAAAACAGACTGACGTTAACTCCTCTTAGACTACATCAAAGCACAGTATAAAAACTTGCTACCACCTTGAACATATTCAGCATCTTGTATATTAAAAGTGAAGCGCTTTTTCACAAACTTAATTTCTACCAATTGTATGAGATTGCAGGAACCACTTTGAGTATCTTCTTGACATGTTGACGTGAAACATTTTTCCCCACTTTGTTGCAACTTCAATAGATAAAATAATTGAAGGCAGAAGTTATATGCTCAAACTAAAAAAAAAAAACATTTATATAAAAGCAAGAGTGCAATTTTTTAAATAACATATAAGTACTTTGCCCTGTGATGGGGCTCTACATGGTTAAATACTGGAATTTGTCCAGCAGCTTTTTACATCCTACATGGAAATGTTCTAATGACGGCTATATTAGACTTTTTAAGTTAGGAAAGACTATGTACAAAAAAAAAAAAAAGAAAAAAGAACAGAAAATTTGGAGTTAAAAGATGGGGTATGTCGTACATTTATGTCGTGCAAAATGTGATGAGGCTTTTCCTGTGTAGTACTGTTGGTGTCAAAAACTGTCTCAGCTCGGTTTGAATTGGCTACTCGGTTGATTCAAAAAGAAAAGGACACATCTAAATACATAAAATGTTACTACTTATTTCAACTACCTAAAACGAAGCATGCATTAAATACTATCCACTCCCTTAGCTTATTTGTCAGTCATGCAGCATTTCTTTCATCTTGCCTCCTGTTTGATGTGAATGTGATCTCTTATGTCTGCCCTTAGTCTCTCCTTGATCATTTTCCACAGCCTTCTGTGTCATAATTGCTCTGTTCACTTACACACACACACACACACACACACATCCACGCACACCCCCACATATGTTTTCACAAGGACGTAAACAACGGCATATCTCATAGCTACTGCTTAGAGTTGTCACTTTGCTGGGGACAAGAGGGGCACAACATTGAATTATTTTTTTTTTATCCCTAATTATTTCCTGCCTGAGGATTATTGCAAAGCGATTTGTGCAGAGCGGTGGAAACACAGGGGAGGGAGTACGGACGTCACCTTGTTCCATTTGTCAGCTTTGATTTGTTTGCTGTGGGCATAATTGACTTATGTCTGTACAGGGGGGGGGAACAAGTAAACAAAGAATTTAATTCTGGTTTGGTTTTTGAACTTTTCTGAAGTTGGACTGAAGGGTACACTCTGTTAAGGAATAAAATCACCTTGCATTCTTATCACATCAACATTTTTATGTTTCTTTTTCATCCCAACAATAAATTTCTGTATTTTATAGGGGTTTTATATGATCAACAAAAACAGAGCAATGTATATTACAGACGCAGAAGTATTGAGTTATTTTTTACTGAAATAAAATCTATGACAACAAGATACTTTCAAAAGAGTAAACAGAGTCCACCTGTGTATATTGTTATCGCAGAATAAATACCGCTGCGAAGGATAGGAGTTTGTTTGCCTTCACAGTTTGTTCTTTGTTAGAGAGCATTAGTGAGCAAACACCATCATGAAGACCGAGGAGAATTTAGACAACTTTTAGCTGCGCACTCAAAAAATCAGTCAATAACAAAAGAGTGACAAAGACAATCATTATTAAAATCATTGTTAAAAGTAAACTGGACGAAGACTAAACTAGTTCACATACAAAACTTTACCTGCACCTCACCCTAAACTTTATCTCCGAAGCACAGTAACGTAGTACCATGCGTCACTCTATGGGGATGTTTCTCTTCAGCAAGAGTTGATGTCCTTGCAGTGTAATGAAAAGCATACATAAATAAAACATTAAAATGGTTTACAGTGAAGCCTATTCATGAGGTGGAATACCTCTGAGAATTTGTGGCAAGACTTGTCCACAAACTCCCTCTGGTTTCAGTTTGACCGAGTGTGAGCTAATTTCAGAAAATGAATAAGCAAAAAAAAATATGCAACTATTTTTGATTCCAGCATAATTAATACAGAAGCAGACCACACGTTTCAGATTTTAATTTGTGAAACTCTTTCTCATAAATTGTAAATACCATTTTAATGTAATTTTGCATGCAGTAAAGTTTAAGGTGCTCTGCACTATACTATTGTAATTAATTTTAGACCTTGTAGTTTCTTTCAGGTTATGTCCTCCATAGGCCTCTCACTAAAACAAATTTGCTGAGCAATTAATTGTCTCAAAAAATATTACGATAAACGATAATATTGTTTCAAGACCTTTGTACACCGATTTAAAGGAAATGACGTAATAATGCATGTGATTTCCTGCCAAAGATGGATGCATATTATTTTCAAAAAAACACTTAACACTGGAAATGATAAACAAAACAACCAAAAACAAATATGAAATGGATTCTCAGTCTCCATTAACAAAAAACACACTTGACTAAACAACATAAAGCCAAAGTGGAAATAAATACTGCATTAAACCAAAAGAGTGCAGATTATGAAGTCTGTATAATATATTGCCCTTCATTAATAATTAGATTTAACTAGAGAAGATGGGCACATCGACTACCTGATGCAATAGTTCACACTACACGACTTTTTGCCCCGATTTTCTCCGTACAACAATCTTAGGACGTTCTAAGATTGTCGCTTGCGATTTCGTAACCGATCATCCTGTAGCTGCGCGACGATCTAAATCAGTTTTCCCCGACTGGGAGCGCTAACGCAGCCTGTTGAATGTGACAGGTATCCAATCAGAAAGCGCGGATTCTCTGCTTTTTGAGGGGAAATTACGGAGGGGAATCCCAAACAGCTGACATGGCAACAGAACTCTGGAGATGATATGTGGAAACAATATTAATGTTTATTCAACATTTAGTGCAAAGAATAAAGGGGGGAGGAATTGGAGCGAAATTGCTACTGCAGTTGATAAACTCAGCTGTTCTTCATTAACTGATGTAAATAGGTTATAATGATTTTCATTCAGTCAGGACTGACTAGAGCCACATGCTTTGCAGGTAGATTGTAGTAAAGCATTGATTAATGCCTGGTTTTAAAATTAGTTAACTGAACTTGTAGCCATTATTTTGTGCCCACTGTTGCACAACACACGGTACGATCGAACCCGATCGAACCGTTATACCTAGGATTTCTGTCGGCTAATGTGTGATCTCTCAGATTTTGAAAAAGGGCCGACAATCGGCCGACAGCTCTAAGATCATGTAGTGTGCACTGGACATTACACTAAGGAAATGAGGAAGGGAGGGTCAGTGGAGAGCAGCGGAGTTGAGCCTTTTATCATTCAGTGTCATCAACAGAAAGTGAAAAAGGCTGGAAGAGACGATAAAGGCGATAATTAAAATGACGTCGGTAGTTTCAATTTATTGTGCGGTTAATTGATTTATTGTTTATCGTGACTGGCCTAGTCCTGCGTGGTTTACGTTTGAAAATATGCCCTAAAAATTCAATACAAGTATTTTTTTTTTAATCAGACATTCAAACTACACTTATGAATAGTCACACTATGCATGTTCTGCACATGTACTAGGCATACTGAGTTGCTTCAGAGGTATTCATAGTGCTGGGGAGATGCAGATAACATCGGCACAATCTAATATGCTGTTAATGGATTTTAGATGGTTCATAGATAAACCAGTCATGCTAACTTGCTGACTGTTGGGTACAGCAGAAGAACTACATCTATGAGAATGTGTGGAAGCCATTATGCTCCACTTACTGCAAATCCTGGGTGGAATTAGATTTAAGAGACAGATCCGCTCTAAAATGACAGCCCGACTATCTCCAGAAATGCGTTGGTACAATATCCCATAAACCTTCCACTTATTTACATTCATCTTTTAATGTGGATGGTGATTACTTTTGTCATTCCACAAAGCAAATGATTACTAATTGGTCCTTAGCTGCTGCTCTTGTCTTCTTAAAGACCAAAAACCCAAGCCATTCTGTGATTGTTTAGACACTATAAATTGCTCTCCAGTTTTCATCAGTGTATTGGTTTTGTTTTTGTGCTCAGCAGCTCAGATTCCATTATTTTTCCGTTCTCACATGCAGTTCGTTTTTCACTTCCAGCAGCATAACATGCTGTTATTTAGTTGCTCCGATTTTGTCGAGTGTGCCTCATCTGTTTAAAATCTCATCCAGTCCGTGCAAATATGTGTTTTCTTCTCTTCTCATATCTTCTTCAAACGCTAGCCTTCCACTCTGGCTTTTTTTTCTCTCTCTCTCTCTCTCTCTCAGCCTATCTTCCGCCGTGTCTCTCCACACCTTCCTTCTAGAGAGGTGCTGGTTTCTTAATGACTTCGCTGTGGTTTGACTTTCAGCTTGAACTCACTCACCGTCTACGTTTAGCATCGGAGAGATCTGAGAAGCTCTTCTCTCCTCACAGGTAGTCCATGCAGTGCTGATATCTTGTGATGTCATGAAGGAATGTGGCTTCGCTCATTGCGGCTTGTCTTTCTTCACAAGACAGACCAAAGGAAAAGGGCTATCTGAGTCAAAATATGTCGGTGGTGTGTTAAATATAGATGGGCTGAGGGATGTGGGGGAAAGCTGTTTTGTTTTTCAAACTGTAGTGGCTTCTATCAAGATCCACCTTTACCAAACCGAGAAGTTTTCAGAAAGGTGACGCTGATGGCTCTGAAAAATATACATATGTACAGACAGGTTTCAGTGAATTTGTGCTTTCCAGATAGTTTCCATTGTTGAATCAAAATGTGCAATTCTCAGTTTTGAATCCTGGTCATCAACGCTAAGCTGAGATGAAAATAGGTGAGAGAGATCAGATTAGGAAACCTGGCATTGACTGACAGTATCTCTTCAGATACTGTCAGTCATCAACCAGAACAGTTAATGCAACAGTTATCAAGAAGGGAGTGAGGTTCTTGGATTAAATCAAAGGAATCAAGTAGGAATTAGTCAGTCCAGTTTAAGCTGGAATGGTGCCTGTTGATGAGTAGTGTTAACTCCAGTAAACATCCCCAAGTCCACTTTAAGACATCATCCTGTATATTTATTTATTTATTTATTTTTGTGGTGCTTCAAAACGGTGTTCTTGTGTAGTCAAATGTATCTTGGGAATGAAGGTCAGACGATGCACCTTAAAGCAAGGGATCTCTGTGATCTTCAAAAATATATTTCTAAAGAAAAAAAATAAACCATCAAAGATTTTAAAATTCCATTTAGGTGGATCATGACATAGCTGTGAAGTTTTCATACTCTTCCAGGACAAGATCTAAAGAAAAAAAGCTTGTTAGAGACAACTGGGAAGATCAGAGTGGATTATGAAAAAAAAAAAAAACACACCTTTTAAAAGATCTAAGGAGCTTCAAATCGGTTTGAAGTCATTTGGAGTGGGCAGAGCATACCGAATGTTGCACGCAAAAGATGATCTTTGCTCTCATAGTTATTCAGCAGTTTCTCACTTTTCAGGGAAACTATATGAAAGGAACACAAAGCTCAGTGGAGATGCGGTTTTTGAGGATGGGCTGAAGTGAAAAAGCACTGCAGTAAAACCCGGCAAAGGGGCCATCATGTGGTGCTTTGCTGCATTTTGTAATGAAAGAAATAATGACAGAGAAGTTATGAAATCAGATAAGTAAAAAGTCATTTTCTTTTTCATACAATTCCTATATAATTCTTTGTTCAAGAATGTGTTAAACTAACGTTTTGCGTTATTAGAATTGTCTTCTTTTGGTTCTGTTGAAGTCGATGTTATCTCCACTTTCTGGCATGGCACAGGATATATAAACACCTGAATATTTAAAAACCGATAGACAAAAATTCCCCAGTTTAAAAATATACCCCCTATAGTGTTGATGGGGTTTGTGTTTTACCTTTTTTTTTTTTTAAAAGAGCTAGCTCATTTATATTTCTTTCTTAAGCCATTTAACATGCTTAAAATCAACAGGTGCCAAAACGTCTACATCGACCACTGTCATTGTCATTAATAGTTTTATTTTTATTGCCTCTGCAAAGCCATTAAGCAGCATAATTAGTGCTTTAAACACCAGGAGTTTTAAATTAAACTGAAAGCACTGAAGGCAACTCTATCAAGGCCAAATCCTGCCTCGGGCAAAATGACGTGGAGCATTATGATTAGGCCAGGAAAAGAAGAGAGGCCTGATGGGGGTAAAAGATATATATGCTTGTGGTTGTGTGTGAAACTCTTCTTGCTAACTATATATATATATATATATATATATATATATATATATATATATATATATATATATATATATATATATATATATATATTTTTTTTTTATTTAGACGGAGAAAAAGATGAGTCGTAGCCATAGATTTTGACAGCAACCGTTTTAAAATTTGGATACAACAGCAATTTCTCTCGAAGCATACAGGGAAGGGTAGAGACTAAGAGTTTGTTGGACTTTATATGTGTACGTGTGTTGCAGAGGATGAGATTCGCTCACAACATTGCTGCTTGTGTGACAGGCAGTCAGAGGAGAGTTAGAGCTCCAGAGAACAGCTGAACATCAGCCTCTGGCCTTGACCACTGACAAGGTGCACAGGGTCCTGGAAGGGAAGGATATGCCACACATAAGCTCTCGCACACGCATGCACACGCGTACGCACACGCGCACGCACACACCCTCACAAATAAAAAAATATACTCTCGTTCTTCTCCATTCACTTTGCTCCCTTCTCTCTAACCACCCATCATTTATTGGCTAATGTCTCTCCTCGACTCAGCCATCAAAATCTTGCTGCTGTATCTATTTTTTTTATCCTCCCTCTTCCCTCCTTTAGGGGGAAAAAAAAAATCAGCTGCATCAGCACTGTTCTTACCTTCTACCCTGAGAATACACTCTACACACACTCATACGCGCACACATTGAGTGAATAAGATTAAAGGATGAATGGCCTGATTTGGTCTATGCTGTTGTAGCCATGTATACATTTTCAAGCAGAGAGTACAAAACATGCACGAATGTTTAAATAAGTAACACTGCATTTGTGTGGCTGAGTGAATCCCTTAAAGCCAGTATGGGAGGTTTTCCAGAGTAAATAAACCTTAGTCACTCTCTTCTGTGGGGTTTGTACGTTTCCAAAACCACTGGCTCGTAAATGTATTCATACACCTTGAAATTTTTAACATTTTGTCAAGTTGAAAATAATTTGTTTTATTGGGACTCTGGTCTTTAGAATCTGGTAGCCCTAATCAAATCCAATATGAGGAAATGCCTTCAGAAGCCACCTAATCAGGAGTTACAATCTATTTTGAATATCTCCTGGAAGACTGTTTAATCAATAATGCCAAGTATCGCACACTTACAGTTCTACCAAAACATGGTCAAAACTGAACTGACAGGCCTGGTGAGGACAGCATTTTTCACTGAGAGAGACAAAAATCCCATGACAACTCTGGAGAAGCTGTATTCACCCGATGGTGTTGGCGCCACCTCCACCCTTTTCTCTCCTGTCTGACGGCCACACATTGACTGTCTGACTCAATCTTCCCTGTCCGTTCATCCCCTCCTCCCGTCCCCATGGGGTGAGGTTGGACTAATTGGAAGCAGAGGTTCTTCATTGAGATGACTCTGAAGCCAGTCAGGTGAAACCTCTTCTTAATGGACCTCTGCTCTCTCCTCACACAGCAGGAATGCCTTAATGCACCTGTACATAGTGCATACATTCCTTTGCGGTTGAACATATAAACACATTCGCTTATCCTTCTCTCTGGAGACCGTAATTGTTCCTTCTGTTTTTATAATAGAAAAAACAGAAAAGAGTTCTCTTTAAATCTCTCTATGGCTCCTTTCCCCCCTTCTCTTCATCAATCTGGTGCTCACTTGAGACACCTGTGCAGAAAATTTCTTCTTTGCCATGTCTGTTGCAATATCAACATTTTCTTGCAGCTTTCCCTCGACAACAGCAGACTCCTGTGGCAGTTTTTTTGTTTTTTCCCTCTTCATTTTCACAAGTTCACAGATTGCCGTTGCCCGTATTGCATAGCAAAATGTCATCTTTCCAGCCTTCACACATTAAACCGGCGTCTGTGTGTCTCCAATTTTATCTGTGCTTGGCATGTGATTCAGGGCCGTATCTGGTTCATGCTTGATAATCGCGATTTGGAAACTGCGAGAATCCCTCCCAGTTTGTTGACCGCCCCTTCTCCTCGGGCTCTACGTTACACCCTCTATGTAATCCCCCTCTTTCCCGCAGTGTTGCTTCTGTTGCTGGACCAAGATGGCTGCCTTCCAACTCAATTTGTTGTCAAGTAAAAGGGCTATTTGCATGAACATGTGTCCCGCCGTTTAACATGTGGCAATCTTTCTTGGATTGCCACAGGCGTGTTTTTGCATCTCTTCTTCTTTTTAGTTTATCATCCATAGGCGGTGTTTTTGGGGGATTTTCCCCTTGCATTGTGACACTTAAACTCATTTTAATATTTAGAAATGAAAAAGTGGGATGTTATACATTATATAATATGGAAACATGTAATGAGAGAGAGAGAGGGCACATGTTGCAGATGGGGGAAAAACTAAAATAAAAGTGGCTTTTCAAAGATTAGCTGATTTCAGCAAGCAACACTGTCCTCTGTTAGAATATGTACACAAGGATCTTGATTCTTCATGGTGATTCACATGCACAGGCAGATCAGTTTGTGGGGATGGGCAAAAGATGAGCGGAGGACACCTGCGTTTCAATTTGCCTGTGTATGTCTGGGTTTGTGACAGATCTCTGCTGCTCTGTGGTTGGTAAATTGTTTTGATTGCTAAATATTTGTAAAACTACAGTGGAATACTGTTCCTAACACAAAGAGGCTCTTTGCCAAAATTATATAAGTGCTTTGCCTCGTGATGTAAGATATGCTGATTAATCCTAGTACCTTTTAAAAAATTTTCAGTGATACTTTTGTGGCTCTTTTAAGTGTTCCTTTTCAAAATTACAATTAAACTGACAAAGTTTATTTTATTGGTCCACTTTTAGAGAATATAAAAGCTTTCATAACTTAGTGTTTTACTGGTTATGAATTAGGTCAAGGGGCTGCGATAATGCTGTTATAAGATTTTGAATGATGGACTTGTCTAATTGGGGTGTTGCATAATTAACATTATAATGAAAGATAACAGATTTTATTAGTTTTAGACTGACACCCTCACACACACACACATATATATGATAGTCACTAAGAAGATCTAAAACTGCTTTAATTTGAATTGAAACTTAATGCACAATCCCAACCTAATTTTTAGAATATTTATAAATATTCTAATTTTTAGAATATTTATTATACAAGCATTCATGTAGACAGATAAAATATACTAACTTTTATGTTGAAAAGTAACATTTAGAACAGCTTTAGTGAATCTTATTGGTATTTTATACCACTAGGATGATGGAAAATGGATGAAAAATTAATGGTTGTCAATATTGTTCTAAAAAAAAAATCTAAAAGGTTTGTGTGTGTATTCACCCTCCTTGAGTATCCCTAAATAAAAACCCAGCAAAATAAATTGTTTTAGGAACTTACGTATATTAGGAATTACTTTCCACCTTGCTGTAATTTAATCTGTAGAAATACAGGTGTACTGTAAAACAAAATCAGATGTGTTTTTAGAAACTTTAGTATAGGAACTGCATTATGAAGACCAAATACAATTGTGGATTAAGTGTATTATTCACAAATGGATAATAGTTGGTCATCCATAAGCAGTGCTTGATTGTTATTCTAATATAATAATCTAGAACTGAATAATTTGAGCCCTTTTCAGTAAATTGTCAGAAAATTGAAGTGCAGGCCTGCCAACATATGCCCATCCCCTTAAATCACTTTGCAAGCAAAGCAATTTGATCACAGAAGCAACAAAGAATTACCTTTTTTTTTTCTCTGCAGGAGATGCAGAGAGCTACAGCTCAGGTGCCAGAATCTTGGCAGGACAACTATTAGCTGTTCTTTCTGCAAATCTGACCTTCATGGAAGACTGGCAAAAAGAATTAGGCACAGGGAAGCTGCTCAGAGTTGAAAGAAAATTGGTTATATGCAGCAGAATGCTTTAGACTGAGGTGGAGGTTCAGCTTTCAGAAGTAGAAAAGCACTAAACATACTGCCAGAGTTGCAATGGAACAGTTTAGATCAACACATTTAAGGGTGTGAATGGTCCTATCACAGTCCGAGCCTAAATGCAGTTGGAGATCTGTGGCAAGACTTCAATTTGATGTTCCCAGATTGGTGCCATCAAATATCCTTTGAAAGAGGTGGCAGGGTCAAACCAAGTTGTTTCTAGGAACTTTTCACTCAAGGGCACTGAATACAAATGCATAAGCATGTTTTTTTTTTTTTTTTTAATGACTGAATGAATCATGTTCATTCTATTCTCAGTTGACTGTGTTTAGATCCATAATATGAGATATACTTCAAGTTTTGATCGTGGGATTGCAACGTTAAACATAAACATGCATGTATTTAAGCGTCGCGGCCTTCTGTTCCAAAAAACCAAAATTTCCAATAAAGGCCGTGGGTGGCAACAGGTGGCTGTTGGATTTGTACACACTTCCGAATTGATTTGTTTATTGTAAAAGTAAAGACAAAATAATTACTAAAAACATCTTGTAACTCGGTTGAAATGAAAAATAATCTCAATTTAATGTTTGAAGGTACAAAAAAGTGGTTTGAAGTTATAAAAAGGTGTACAAAAAATAATTTTACAAACTTCCCCGTCCACACCAGACATTTACCAAACAAACCTCCACCAAGCACCCGGTGCGTTCTTAATTACTCAAATTAATGGGAGGGTCTAACAATTAGCAACATAATCTAAACAATTCCAAATATAAAAATTAATTACACATTTTGGTTCTAAATGAACTTAAACATATTCTAAATACCCAAAGAACAAAACTAAATTGGTAGAAATTACAAACTACAAAAATGTAGCATAAATGGCCCCAACATTAAGCATATCTAAAATGTGTGCAAACGTTTAGTAAAGATATACTAGAAACCCACTGATTTTATGATGGATGGTGTCTGGAGGCTGCAGAGTGACAAATCTAATACCATCACACATCAGCTCTGATTTCCAGCGACAACAACTTTAGGTATCCAAATTCTTTTACTACTTTTTCTCAACAAAATATGCCTTTGAGGTTTGTCCTTTTCCTTGATTTGAAACATTTTATGCAAGCATCATGCAGAATAAAGTAAAAAAAAAAAAAAAAATCACTTTTTCACAAATGGATAATAGTTTATCACAAGGGATTCTTGATAAGGATTAACGCTAATATTTATTTAGCTTTTGAGATATTCTATTTCAGCAAAAATATATAAAACTTTGCAGTAGTTTTTAAGTGTTTCTTGTGGAAAATAGACTTTTCTCACACTGTTCTTTAGAGTGGAGCGAGTCTAAAAAGTTGACATGAGGTGTTCAATAAGCTATGTGTTAAGTGAATGATTTCAGGCTGAAGGAAACATGACCAGAGGTCGCTCATTTAAACCAATATCACTGTGTTTTATATACGACTTCTCTTCAGTAGAGTAGAGTGATGCAATGCCAATGTGGGGGGGGGAACCCTCCAACAATCTGGCATTGCCTTCTACGCATTTGAAACTGTAGCTTACTCAGTTTGGCTGCCACAAGCTAAACATGTTGGAAGTGCCCAAAGCATGATGCTGCAGCTCTGATATACTATGTATAAAACACGTGGAATATTAGAAGATAGTTAATACGACGGTGAGTCAAAAATTCCAGCAAAGCCCTAAAAACCCAATTATTCAGTCTTGCGTTATTCTGTTGTTGTTTCATATAGCTCCCTTCGTGAATGCTAGAACATTTGAGCAATTATCTCACCATGTGGGGACATAGAGGATGTAAAAGTTTGTTTCTTTCTTTTTTTAGTCAAACAATTTATCCTTAAATATAAAAAAGTAATAAGGAAAATGTGAGATGATGATGTCACAGGAACCAGAAAATTTAAACCTTCATTCAGCTTAATACCATTCACTAGGCCATGCAATTGATTAAAATACATGCAGTTAAAGAGGCAAGAAAATGACACACTTATTATTATTATTACTATTATCATTATTATTTATTTTATTTTATATTTTTCTACATCCAGTGTATTCAATTTGACTACAATAATATATACATTGCCACTAGCTTTGATCTGGTGTGCTGATTCTGGAGTGTCTGTGTATGATATACATCTGAGTGACTTGGTTTCAACATCAAAGTTCTAGTTTGCATAATAATATTTACTGACTTGTGGTATGGTTTTATTTGATGCTTTGGCTTGTACTTGGAACAGAATCCTCATTTGATGTTTCTTTGGAACATTTGGAACTTGCAAATCAAAGATAGCACAAAAGTTAATAGATAATTTCTACTGCATATTCGCAATGAGAACTACAAAGATAAAAATAGCTCTTTTCCCGTCCCTAAATGTAGGTGTTTTTGGATCTTTGATGTGTTATTGGATCTCAGAGGTGTGATGATCACAGTTTTTATTAGCTGCCAGTTAGTGCTGAAACTGTTTTGTTCCATTTTTAAAAGTGCAGGATGGTCAGACTTTGTTACATTTGAAACTTATTCAATTAATCAAACAAGAAATTTACATATTCTTTTTTTCTACTTCCAAACTTTAAGAACCCATAAAAATGTTAAGAAAGTAATGTTTACCAAAATACTAATTACTTGTTTGATTAGAGCTGAATTTTGTTATAGAAGTGGAAAATTGACACAATCAGATCAGTCGGTTTTGCTTCTTAATTAAATCTTTTTTGTTTAATTGAGAATTTAAAAAGTCTTTAAACACCTCAAAAACTGTTGATGGTTGAAAAATCCCATCTAAATATGACACTTTGGTAAAAATGGCTATTTACTCAGTCTTAAATTTTTTGGTGTCGGTCTCTGTTTGTGTTTCTTCCCACACTGACTCCACTGCAGGTTTATGTCTGCAGTATCTGCAGTCACATCATTTGCTAAAGAAATGCTAAATATGCCAAGTTGTCGTGTTTTATTTAGGATTTTTTGACTGTAAAGATGATTTCAAAGCTCACCAAGTTTTCTTAGCAGTCGCATTGGTAAGTTTGCACTTAAGTGAAAAATACAAAGCAAACTTACTTGAGACGTTTTTTTGTTGTTTTTTTTTAAATACTTTTGCTATCAATTGTATTGTGGCTTGGATCACAGGACTGATTTATTTTTATTAATTTACTTTTTCCCCCCCTTTAGGCTAACTGGGTTCCAGCTGCCTTCACCTATTGTGAGTACAGGCTCCAGACTCACCTTGTGGCTGCTATCTGATTATGCTGTCAGCGGGCAGGGATTTAAAGCAGTTTATGAAGGTAAGACTGGTTAAATGTTTTATGAATGCCAATGTTTTGTTTTTTTTAATCGCTGTTGCAGAATACATATTTTTAGCAAAAATATTTAACTGATAGGATCTTGAAAAAAGCTGTGCAAGTTGCCAATGAGTTCTATAATCTTTATTTGCAGAATTCTAATCGTTAACTCGGCGTTTGAAATTCCTTTACAAAGTCAAATGTCGTTTTAGCATAGGAGATAAAAGCATTAGGAAAGTGAAATAATTTACTGTATACCTCTACTTGCTTATCTGATACTCCAGGTATTTAGTTGACCTCTACTGACATGGTGCATCTGCCAGAAATGTGTTGGTTGACTTGTTTGGCTACTTAAAAAAATATATCCTTAAGGACTATAGATATTTTAGGTTATATAAAATGTGTCTCAGAAATCTAACATTCTGCTTGGCCTGGTTGAGCATCTTTATCATGATGATAAGACACTTCATAATTTTGGGAAGGCTGATGTTTTTTGTTCCAAATTCCTGACCCATTGTGGAAGTAGTAAGAAGTGTTATGGATGCATTTATAAATTCTCATTAGCAATGACTGACGAGGCCACAGACCATAATCTATGACTAAAAACAGCCAAAGGCAAAAGGACGATTTGCTCCATTCAAAAGCAACAGCGGATTTTGGGTGTCTCTTTAAACTAAGCTTCTAGACTTCTGAGAGCTAACCTCAATGGTTTTAAATATATATTTATTTTTAGTGTTTAATATATTTTAAGCTATTGAGTTTTTATTGTACATGAAGTCAACAATTTGTCCACACAATGCATTTTTGTGAAATAATAAGAGTTCTTTACTCCTGTGATAATTTCAGTGCATTCAGCAACAGGAGGAATTTGTACAAAGTCATTATTACCTGTCTCCTTCTTCACATGACACTGGCAAGTCCTACTAGAGCGTCCTATGCCATAGGGGAAAAGATAAGTGCTCTGCTGTGCTGACATGTGGCGCTGCCCTCTAAGTTACAGTGAATGTTAATTGGATTGTGAAAAATAGAAGTGATATGCAAATAAGAACCGGCTCTCTTTAGCTGTGCATAGGACACAATTTATGCACCGATGCTACATGTTCTATCTGAAACATTTGGCAAAGACATGAAGCTAAAGGGAACATTTCATTTATGTCTTGCCACAAAGGAACACAATAAAGTCTTTGTAAATTGTGGTTAATTAATACTGGCTGGAAGCTGAGAAACCCCAGGATGATATCGTGTTGCTTTTAGCTGATCAGTGCAAAGGCTATTTGACTGGAAGCCACTATCAATACCTGCTGCTATGCTTTGATTGAATCTAGTTTTCAGTCGGCCACAGCGCAGAATGGTCAACAATGAGCAAGTTAGTGACACAAAAAATGTTTATGTAGCCTCCATGATGTAAACATTATACTTTTACATGGTGTTACATAGTATTAATATGATCTGCAAACTTGCTCCTTCAGGCCTTATGCTCAGTGTGGGTTAAGTTGTTCATTTTAAACTCGGTTTGAGCCTATTGTTGAGATGATTGATGTTTATTTTTGCAGGTCCTTTCATAGCACTAAAGTATGATGGACAACCACAAGCCTGTTTGCATACAGGATTTGCACATAATCTCATTTATGCACATAATCTCTCATTTATGAAAGCATCAAAACTGCATAGCGTCTTCATTCCAAGCATATGTACATTATTAGGTTTTGTAGAATTACTTTTATTCTACAGCTTTAGGTGAATAAAAGAAACAACTAACCTGGAGTTTGAACTCTTGTGCATTCATCCAAAGTGAAAAGTGTGGCTACATGTGTGATGGAGTGATTTGTTTGGTCCACTTACTTTATAAGATTGGAAATGTGATATCAATTGACTGTCAAATATGATCCATGAATATTGCCTGTGATTATGTTATTAAAAATAGATGCCTGTGTAGGTCTAAACGTTTTTTTTCATTTTCTTGGGTTGTGGTGATCGCCTGGGGTATCTTATATGCTTATAACGGTCACTTGTATGTTGGCATAAAAACACTACTCATTGCATCAAATTCTACTCTGCTGTCTGAATTTTTATTTTGCAGTAGTTTACATATTGACTTTTGGTCTGTTCCTGCAAATGTTCTAAAACATTTTAAAGGTTCCAGTTAATTATAGGTTAAAAGACTGCTTCCAGACATTGGAAAGCAGAGATGTTTTGGCACTTCAACAAACTCCTTTGCCTTGTTCTGAAGTGTCCGAAAGCAATAACCAAGTTTCAGTTTATCTTAAAATTACAGTTCTCGGCTGATGAGCATTAAAAAAAAAACTTAATGAAGCTACTTCTGAATCCTTTGTTTCATGTCTTTACTCTTTGGTATAAATATAGTTCCCCCTCTGGGGAGCTGCATAAGATGTGTCCAGTTCAGATGCCATTATTAAAAAACACCAATCCAACCATGAAGGATACCAAAACACTGAGGAACAACTCAGCCAAACGCCTCGTCAAGCAATGCC
The DNA here is from genome assembly GCF_019740435.1 of Gambusia affinis. Taxonomy (NCBI): domain Eukaryota; kingdom Metazoa; phylum Chordata; class Actinopteri; order Cyprinodontiformes; family Poeciliidae; genus Gambusia; species Gambusia affinis. The sequence goes on from NC_057881.1 coordinate 15,946,227, forward strand.
ACAGAAACTAAACACAGACTCCAAGCCCAAGCAATTATTTGGGCATCTAACACAAACACGAAAACAGCTCCTGTTCACTGCTCTGCTAGTACAGACATCACCACTGTTAGCAACCCTCACACATTTGAAAGCAAAGACATTCCTCTTGACATAGAATTTGTGTTCCATTCCCTGTCTGACAAACACTTAGTGTTAGCAGTAAAAAGACAGGAAATAAAATAAAAAAAAAGTGATCCAAATTTCTCTCCAAGCTCTGAATACTGCTGGTAACGTGTAGTCCTGTGACCCTGCACTGATTTGAAATCAATTTTGATAACTTACACAAAGAAAATCCTCTTGACTCTGGCTGGTTGACTCATCAAGATTGACCAGTTAGTGGCTTTAACGAGATTCTGCCTTGTGCTTAGAGACACGCTTCTGCAAACTGGAAAATATTTAGATGTCCGAGTGAAGTGTCAGAGTGAGTCAAAAGCAATTTTATATATATAGCATGAGAAAGTGCACTATGAGTAATTAATTTTCTTGTTGGTGTGCGAGAAAGATCAAATGGCAGATATGTTGACAAGACGTACCCAAAAGGCTAATTGGACATTCTGCCTTCCAAAGCTCTGTTAAAATTTCTGTTAGTCTATTTAGGCTCACTCTTTTAGCATCTAAAGTTGTAATAATAGAATTTGATATTACTCTATGGGTATAACATGATTCAAAGGCGGCTTTAAGAATTTTATTTCACTAGGCAGAGATAAAAATATAACATTTCTACAGTGGAAAAATATGGGTTGTTTGTTACTCTGTTACAGTAACATACATCTTCTGACTTGCACTTTTACAGTAATCACATGTCTTAGCTTTCCTTTGAGACACAAATTACAAAAAGTAATGCTCTGTTTTATTGGGGAAGGGATGATTTTGGACAGGAGGGTGAAAAAAAAACACATTTGTTTTAAAGAGGTTAGTGATGAGTGGCTTTAGTTGGATTTTTTTGCCTTTAGTATGTTTGGATGCAAATGTCACATAATCTGTTTCAAGCTAATTGGCTTCTGAAAGTGGAGCTTTTGGCAGTGAAGCCTCAGCACACCAACCTCCTTTTTATATTAAGACTATGCTTACCAACCACCATTTTGGTGTGAGCTCATCTCGTCTATATTAGATATGTTCTTTTTCAGCCCACACTGCAATAAGCCTAAGTGCTGCACAGTCCATCTCCCGAACACACTGCGTAATGGCCGAGACCACTCTGGAATCTCTCCCCTCTTGTCACCATGGCAACCACAAAAGTCTTGTTTTGTTTTGGGGTGTTTTTTTTTTCACCCCATATTCTTCCTTCCCCTCTCCTCTGTCTTTTTCCAAACTCTTTACTAATGTTTAATCTGCAGCAATGGAGAAGTAGCAAAAGGAGGCAAAGGGAATTGGGACCATTTGCTAAGCCTCAGAAAATATCTGCTGGGAGTGTTAAAGCACCCTTATTTTCTCATATGTAGCTGCAATCCTAGTGCATAACCACTGCATCTTTTTCCCCCCCTTATTTATCTCTTATTCTGATTCTTAGTATTTCCTGCTATATGTGTTGTCTTCGCTGTTCTGCCTCTTTCTTCAATAACGTGCTGTGATCATCATCAAGTCATGTCTGTCTCTGTTGCATAATCAATGTGCTTCCCAACTGGGTCATGTGAAGCAAAACCTCAGCCAACTCTTCTGCATGTTTCAAGCATTCTCACCCCCTATCAAGCTAACGTTTGTAGGTGTTTGTATAAAAAGGGGAAAAAAAACTATCAATATTTATAAGCTGTCTGGTAAATATATTTCTCTTAGATCAACATTTTAAGCATGTTAAAACAGGTTTTCCTCTGATAAGTTACTTTTTTTTCATGTAAAAAAAAAAAGGCTCAAGGGAGTGTCTGTGCAGCTGTATTGCTTTTTATGCATCCATTAAAGCAGATCTAGATTATTGACCATCTTCTAACTCAACAAGCCCTGGCACCTCTCCTCCATCCCGCTCTGTGTTTGAGAGAAAGGAAAGTGGGGGCTGACTAAATAAAGGTGATGAGAGAGCAGCGGAGCGTGAGAGAGTTTAGTGTCTGATTGATAACTGAGCCTTGTCCCTATAGTGATGTGTTTTCTCCAAATGAAAGTAATGACGGAGGTTAAGATAAATATACTCGGCACCAATTCTCCAATCGTGCCGTTCTCTCTTTTTTTTTTTTTTTTTAAGAAATAAGAAATATAAGAAATATTTACTGAAAGATAGTAATTATGGCCGTGATTGTGCATTTCTGTTTCACAACCAAAAAGGTTCCTTTGCATATTGTTTCTGGTTGCTTTGTTGAAATTGAATTGGTTAGGCTGAATGTGCAAAAGTAATTGAAGTAATTCCAAACACTTTCGTGGCTGTTATTAACTTTATGTTGACAGCCTTATTTATCACATTAGATTTTCCAAATATCTAGCTCACACATGATCATCATTATGGTCATGTTGGTATTATTGGATTTCTGTGGGTAATAAACTGAGTCAGGACGAATAAGTGTTTCCTTATCATTTATCATTATTTCATTTGTACACTGTTCTACAGCTCACAACCAATTAAACTAGAGAACTGTTGTGCTGTTTACTAATAAACCCGTACAGTATTCATTCCAAGTAAGCTAATGAGGATTAAATATGCAGTTTTGCTCTGGCTATATGTTAACAACTAAAGAAACGGCTTTAATTTTTTACGTGGCCTCAAACTGCACAAAACCCGTGGCTTGTAAAATTTGAAGTGTGAAAACAACACGATACATATATTAATGGCTTTGATATCTTACTTTAATTCAGACAGGCTGTAAAATTACATTATCTAAAAGCTAATTTTGAGTACAATCTAATTAAACTCTCTTTGAACAGGAATAAACAATGTTTCTCATTTACTAAACCCCCCAGGTAGAGTGATATTGGTAATACTTGGTGACTAAGTAAAGCTACATTATTCTAGTTTCCATAAAATTATGTAGCTGCATACCATACACATTTTCAGTGTTTTGCAATTTGCATAGAAGTTGCCTAATGTACTTTCTTATGCATTAGCTGGGCTACAGCAAAACTGTATATCTGCATATAGAATGAAGAGAATCTCCTGAGATGGGTTCAAAACCAGAGTAATAATCTGCATTTTGAAGGCAGTGTGAATTATGAAAGCTTGGGATTGGTATTTGAAGATAAGACTTTAGCTTTAGATGCCAGTACCAAAGTAAATATGACACATTTTGTGCTGCATCTCTATGAGTACAAGTGTTTATTCAACAAGTGATACTTGCCATATTCACTGCTAAGAATCTGTAATCCCAGAGGTGCTTTTGAAGCTCTGCTCTCTGATGAACAGAAAATAACCAGTCACATTTCTCAGATCCCAAGCAAGAACTGAAATCCATTTCTTCGACTTTTACTGGACTTATACGTATATGTTCAATTCCTTTGCAGTTGGAGGTTTTTAACATTCGGATGTCTGTCCTCTACATTGTTTTAAATCTGTGCAATAAACAACCATTAAGAGGTGACATATTTCTGGAAAAGGTAAGTTTTTAAAAAATTTGAAGCTAGCCATCTTGCTCCTATTGCATTTTGCTAGTCTGTAACATATACTCTCAGACAATGTTTTATAGGTTCAACAAATTCAAATGCTAAATGTGTGGTAATAAAGAAATAAAACATCAAAGTTCAGAAAATGAGGTAAGCAGAGAGGGTGAATGCAGGTCTCTGACATTTGGTGAAATTACTGAGCATTAGTCAAACAATAAACCATGACAATGACTGATCAGATTTTGGGAAGTTTTTCTGGGGAAACGAGCGCAACTAATAAATAAGTACTCGGTTGCAAGAGTTTTAAAGAAAGAGCTGTTCCCATGATGCCTTTAAGACAGGAAGAGATTGTACCATGTAATAGTTTGAGGGTGGTGACTGGTGTGGCAGAATAAAAATGAAAAAAAAAAACAATCCTTTGATTTAGCCAAAAAAGTCTAAAACATATATCTTTTAAGCAAAAGTCAAAACTTTCATCTAAGTCATGAAATTGCTGCTGTTTCAACTACATCTCCTGACATTCCAACATCCAAACACTATTACATTTATACTAGTGTTTAAGCAAATCAAAAGTTTTGATGTTGCTTTGGCAACATCGAGTGTCTTCTTTAATTTTATTGCTCATTTTGTTTTGGAAACGGAGACGAATGAAATGCTCTGATGGTTTTGACCAAAGTAAAACTTTGCCTCCATCACAGCAGAATGCATTTCTAATGCTTTTCGTTGTCAAAGAACTGCTCCAAGTGAAAAGTTCTTTGTGTTCTCGATGTGGTATGTTTATTCATGTGGTGCAATGTGTGCTCTGAGGAGATGATCACAAAAAGAAATCTGCTAGGAAAAAGAGTAGCGCTTACTTTAAAGTAAGCCTGAACTGAGCTGCCCTTTAACTGTGTGCAGTAGTGTTTGCTACTTGACAAATACAGTGTTTGACTGTGAGTAAGCAGATCTCTGTTTGGTAGGTTGTAGTTATTTTTAGTTTCTGGAGTCGAAGTCAACTTCTCGGGTGTCTAAGACATCATGTTTGATTATTGTGCTGCATTTCCCTTTTCGGCCTGAAAAGCATGTTGCTTCCAAAGTTTCCAAAAAAGCCAAGATTCTCTCACACATACCATTTCCTTCCAAATTTTTCATACTTAACTTTCCTGACTTTTATCACAGTATTTGATAAAAGAAAATATGTGATTGGTTTTGTAAGTTTAATGTAATGCTTCTTTGTTTCTTTTCTTTTTTAATTTCCTGTCTTTTTGAGCCACTTTGTGATTTTGGATCTATATATATATATATAAAAAACATACTTTAATTACTTGGGTGTGGTCATACAATATGGAGGTTTTAAATTGCATCATTTGAGATGGAAACTTCACTGAGTAGTTTATATTCATCTTGTGATGCTCATTTATGCTAAGCTTTGCAAAAGATTGAAGTGTTTCTGGTGATTTGCAATGCTTTCACTTTGTTGCAATTTTTTTTATAGACCTCACAAGCGAAGACCATATTTTACAGCTATATGCCAGCTTGTCATTTCTACGACAGGCTAAACAGGACACAGTTTTTATTATGATCTTCTTTCCCTTCCAGAGCTTTTTGCCCCCTTTACCTACTCTCTGGGTGATTTGGTTGCAAGATATAGTCCAGCTTGTGGTTAGGACAGATAGCAGGTGGCAAAAAAAACATTCCTGCACCGCACTGATGTTGCGCTGTCACAAACACTTCACACAGACTACCCAATCACATCCATTTGCACACACGGACACACAATTCTGGTTTAGACTTCACATCTGCTGCTTGGTAGAGCGTGCACAAAATGGTCATTATTCCTTGTGACGCGCTTACTTTGGGAATGTTTCCAGGGTTGCAGGAGCTGTGCAAATGTCCCTTTCTAATAAATCATTCTGCTCTATTACATCTGCCTGGTGTTATATTTTATACATATTTCACTAGGCAATTTGAAAGCATGTGTAAGCTCAGAATAAATTCACTACAGCCACAATAAAAGGGATGTTTCAAGCTGCTTTTTGTTTTTAGGTCAACTGTCGAAAAAGGAAGTCTTACTTGCTTTCGATTCAGTGTGATGAAATAATAAATAAAAAAAATTCACAGCAACTACTGCTACTTATAGTAATGGTAACACTTCAAGTGACTATAAAGAATTTGCACACACTATTCATAATTAAAAATGTCATACTGTTATCTTTCCAGGCAGTAAGAGTGAACCTTAGCTCTGTGCTTCTGTTTTGTTTTCACATTAAACATTTTGAATTGCGTCGTCTCTTAATTATAGTATCACGTTTTAAATGTTACTTGATGCATCAGCATTCTGCAAAATGAACAAAATGTGGTTAAATGTGCTCTCAAAATGAAGCAAGGGTGTGTAATGTTTCTTTTTTTTTCTTTTAATGTGGGACACGTTGTGATAAGTGTAAAATAATCATGATATACTTTTGTCACTATGTAGATCCAATAATGGCAGTATGGTAGTGGTAGTAGATAAAGCCATAGGGAGTCTTTTTGCACCACACTGATCGAGGTCATCCTAACAACCATATCAGAGAAACACAAGCCACATGGCAGATTTGCTGTGCTGTTACTCATGCACAGCTCTGTCTCTTCCAGTGCCATGCATTTTTTAGAGGGTTAGCTCATCTCCCCAGAAAGCTCCACAAAGCCAAACTGCTCTCTTTTCTCCTTTTGGGATAAAAGGATCAAATGTAATCTCGAAACCACTTTGCTAGTAAAGTGGTTTCCTGCTTTATCTAAACTTGGCAAAAAGTTATCGGTGAGTTAGTCCTGTACAACCCGAGCACAATAGTGTGTTCTTTTGTTTAAAGTGGCTTGTGGATTTGCTGTTTGGTAATGTAATTTTTCTAGTCCGTCCTTAGGTAACCTTAATTAGTTTTTTTTTTGTTTTTGTGTTTTCTCCGACAGATGAGCGGATAGTTCTCTTTTTGTTAAGGGATCATAATTGGTTAAATAACATTTAAAACCAGTGCATGCAACAACGCAAATAGGAACTTCAGTTGGTCTGTTTTTTCAGCTGATGGAATATATATATGGAATGCTGATTTGTTTTCTGCTCCGCTGTTAACTAAGTGAATATAGTTCTCAATATGTTAATTAGTATGCATTTAAACTGAAATGTTGTTCTACATGCTGAATACAACTGCACAACAACACACGCTGTATGAAGTGTTTGTGCTGCCAGGTTAATGAAAAGCAATTGTTGAACCCTGAGAAGGTTAAACATGCTGTGTAGGTGTGATAATTGTGTACAATTTGAGGGCAATTTGCCATGGTTGACCTATGTTTGAAAACTTTATCTTTTAAGTCAGTGACCCCTGCATTTTCTATGGAGTGAGATGGCTTTGTTTTTCTTGCTTTTCTTAGATCATATCTTTTTTTGTGAGTGCACATTCAAGTATGTATGTGCATTTAGGACTGAGGTGATACCATTTGGTTGGTTATTGGCCTTGTGCTTCTTTCTGGCTCCAGGAAGGGTGACCATATAAGGCCCATATTGGCCTCCTAACTCTGGCTGCCTGTTTCATATCGAATAGATTTTAAGATTCTTTTAACAACGTATATCGTTTTAAATGGGTTAGCTCCTCCTTATCTTCAGGATCTTTTCAAATTTCATTCCATGTCAAAAACTTTAAGATCAAATAATCAGCTGCTACTGAAACTCGACTCAAGAGAAAAGGAGACGGGGCTTTCTCTGTTGCTGCTCCTTTTCTCTGGAATAATCTACCTTTCCAGATTAGATTTGCCCACAGCCTGCATCATTTTAAACCGCTTCTTAAAACTAATTCTTTATTTTCTTGTATTATTTCTCTTTTTCTTTTCATTAACTAACTTTATTATTGTTTTTGTACAGCACTTTGGTGCAATATTACTCCTGCCTCTGAAGTGCTATATAAATAAATTTGACATTGACATAGATGGAATAGATGGAAAGTATTATGATTTTATTTTGCCCTTTTTATGTTCAACTGAAAATTTCTGTGCAAGGTGTAATCACTATAGGCAGAAAAGGTTAGGACTTGTAGTGCATTTGTGTCCATTTATGCTTTGGGACTTGAAATTCTAGACTAGAAAAATTCTGAGTCTTTTGGAAAGCAAAATGTAATCCCAGTTTCACAGGGAGCTGAATTAATGCTGTCCGCAATCACGTTTTTCCAGAAATACTTGAGCCATCATATTAAGACGTGTTTATTTACTTTGTGTTTTAAACACTTAAATTTTTATGCTTACGTACAGCACTTTCTAATTTCAACAGTTAGGTTTCAAGTACAGGATCCTACGTTTCTCACTATGAATGTTAAAATGTCCTATTTTTGCTTCAAAGCTGCAAAGAAACTTGTGCAGATGTATTACATTGCCTATGGAAATGTATACTTTGTTTCTTGTACTGGTTTTCATAAATAACGTTTTAGTGGCTGATAAGGTCCCACATATTTGTCAACATAATTCTTGTTTGTAGGTCGGGGCTCTTTTATTGTTTATTCTTTTAAAAATGTAGTGCCTTGCAAAATAATGTGTACCCCTTGATTTCTTTATTTATTTTAGATTTTTTTTAACAATCAAACTTTAACTTACTTTGCGGGGATGTTGTTTGATAAAGGTGAAGTGGTGGCACACAGTTTTTACAATAAAAAACTCTTAAACTCCAATACTCTAGAGCTACTGTCCTGCAACCTATGAATTCATTCCTACTTGGACACAATTGAATTAAATTGCTGAATTACCTTCTCAGCATGTCATCACATGCTGTGTTTAAGAAGGACATTTTTTTATCTCCTCTCGCTATAAAAAAACATCTCAGGCATGCTCACTGCCCTTTACATGACTTGGGGAAATCAATCAGATTTGCAAGGTATACTACTTATAGACTATTTAAAAAAATAGATTACTTTATATTTGGGATCTAGGAAAATACTAAAATACACTGAGATAAATTTCATTTTCATATAAAATAATACACTTAGAAATTCTGCTGGTGACACTGTCTACATTAATTGAACACATGAGGAGTTTCTAACCTGATTCTTATAACATTAAATATATTGAATTCTCAGAAGGACTAAACACAGTCACAGTGAACAGAGAGTGCATATTTGAATTACTGGGTTTTGCATATTTTGTGTGTTCAGGTTTTGATTAATTGTACTTCCCAAACTTTTCTATATCCCTTAAATCAGGAAACCTCCTGTTTCATTAGTCTCTCATTGTCTGGTGCTTTTTTCTTTTTCTTTTTCCTCTTCAGAGTCTGACGTTTTTGTTCCTACTTCACAGAGATAATCATAAAAAAAATATATATATATAAATAAAGCAAAAGAAGATTCTGTTGGCTTCTCTTACCCTGCACTGCAGCGTAGGCTGAACAAACTCTGGACATGCTGCTGGAGTTGAGGGTGGAATCCGTTGTGTTTATGATCTAATGTACAACTTGAAGTTGCAAAAAGAAAATCTGTTTTTCAAGTTAGTGTGCAACTGGAGAGATGCTTTTCTGCTGCTGAGGTTTTTTTCTTAGTTTCATTGTATCTGGCAAAATCAATCATTATTAAACAGCTGTTGAATCTCGTATATCATTGGGATTGCGCTGATTTCATGTTACCATCCATGATGAAATACTCAGTGATGGCTATACAGCAACTGGTGCATTGACTCATTAAAGTAATTGATGCTAACCAAGTGCCTCCTCCTTTGTTGATGTGTTCAATCTTTTCTGTGTTCACTAGATTGCTTTGATCCACAACTATTCTTCAGACAAATTCATAGATGAGCCATGGCCAATCTTCCCTACAAATCCTTTCATACTTTGACAGTTCATTATTCACTTGCTGACTACTTAAATGCTATGGTCATAATCAACGTCTTTTGTTCAGGCAAGTTGTAATTGCTGTCAAATTATCTGTGGCAGTTTTTCTATGAAATTATTTTCTTTGATTTTTCAGTCTGTGAATTTAATGAAATAATCCTTGCTATCATTAAACAGATGCATTGTCAAAAGCCATGTCGAAGTAATGATTGTTCTTTATTGGATTGTTGAAGGACTTGGAGTTCTGTGTTGTAATAGAACAGAGCTGAATCTTTACAAATGGCGATCGTAATGAAAATCTGCATACAAACATACCAAAGCAATTCACAAAATCATCCCCTGCTCAGAAACGTACGAGCTAGTGGTGCTGGCTTTCCTTTTCATTGACAGACAATGTTTGCCGTGCTCAGCTGCATTTTCACTGTTTGTGAACCGACAGCAGAGACCCGGCCTCTGAATGATTTTTGGGAAAAAAGAATAATTTGTTGGAGAGATAAGAGATGAAGTGTTGTGGAAAAACAGACATATTTTTCATTGGCTGATTGCAACTGAAAAATATCTTTATCAGTCAGGTACCTTCAGACAACATCTTGTTGCGAGAGGAACTGAAACAAAACTGAATTGAACTTGCACAGAATAACTGCGGCATGGGTTTGGATTTGTGTTAAATCTTTAACATCAACAAATGCTCAACGAAGGTTAAATATGGTTATACATGGAGGAGAGAGGGTCTCACAGTTCAAGGTATTGTTATAAATAACAGTGGTGTTATCTATAACAGTCAACAGTATTTTTATGGATAGCAATACTTAGGCCTGTCATGATAAAAAAATTTTGCTGAGCGATTAATTGTCTCAAAGATTATTGCGATAAACGACAATATTGTTTGAAGACCTTTGTACACCGATTTAATGGAAATGACGTAATAATGCATGCAATTTTCTGCCAAAAATAGATGCAATTTATGTTCAAAAGAACACTGGAACTGATCAAATAAACAAAACAAGCAAAAACAAAAATAAAATGGTGCTCAGTCTTCGCTAACAAAAATGTACTTGAATAAAAACACCAAAGTGTAAATAAATACTGCATCCAACCAAAAGAGTGCAGATTATGAAGTCTGTATACTATATTGCCCTTCAGTAATCATTAGATTTAAATAGAGAAGATGGGCACATCGACTACCTGATGCAATAGTTCACACTACACGTTTGTTCACACCTCCATTTTCCCCTTAGACAATCTTAGAACTTTGATCGTTCTAAGATCGTTGCTTGTGATTTTGTAACCGATCATCCTGTAGTGTGTGGTGTTACGGTAGATCGTTGTGGCGCTCAGATCTAAATCAGGAGTTTTCCCCACTGGGAGCGTTAATGCAGCCTGTTGAATGTGACAGGTAGCCAATCAGAAAGCGTGGATTCTCCTCGGGAAATTACTGAGGGGAATCCCAAACAGCTGACACGGCGCAACCCGAAGTCCAGCGGACATTGGAGATGATATGTGGAAACAACATTAATATTTCTAAAACATTTCATGCAAAGAATACAGAAATAACGAGGGGAGGAGTTGGAACGAAATTGATACCAGTTGATGAACCCAGTAACTTTTCGTTAACGTGACATAAATAGGTTCTAATGATTTTCATTCAGTCAGGACGTTACGCTGACACTAGAGCCACATGCGTTGCAGGTAGATTGTAGTAAAACATTGATTAATTCCTGGTTTTAAAATTAGTTAACTGGACTTATAGCTATTATTTGGTGCCCATTGTTGGACACCACACGGCGTGATCGAACCCGATCGAACCGTTATACCTAGGATTTCTGTCGGCTAATGTGTGCTCTTAGGTATTGAAAATGGGCCGACAATCAGCCGACAGCTCTAAGATCATGTAGTGTGCACTGGACATTACACTAAGGAAATGAGGAAGGGAGGATCAGTGGAGAGCAGCGGAGTTGAGCCTTTTTTATTCAGTGTCATCAACAGAAAGAGAAAAAGGCTGGAAGAGACGATAAAGCTGATAATTAAAATGACGTTGATAGTTTTAATTTATCGTACGATTAATTGATTTATCGTTTATTGCGACAGGCCTCGCAATACTGCACAGCAATTGTGCCCTGTGGGCTTCCTACAAGGCTTAAATAAACAGTTTCATTTACAGCCATCTCATGAAGGATATTATTTATTTATTCCAGAACAGCTGACACCACGTCATTTATAGTGAACAAACATGCAAACCTCTCAATACCAGCTTAATTTGCTCAAATTGGCATTATGTAACTTGAAAATGTGTATTTGGAAATGACGTTTGCTAATTAAAATAAGTGAAATTATAATGATTTGTCCCAACCTCCCACACAAACTCCAACACCACATTCTCAGCTCTTAAATCATACGTATTTTTTACATAAAACCCATATTATAACATTTCTGGTAATATTTGTAATAATGACAAAGAATGTTAGGGACAAGGTTTCTCTAGGACAACCACCTGTTTGACATAATGGTGATTTTTAAAATTAAATAATATTCTAAAAATATATTTTATCACAACTTCTTAAGGATAAGATAAAGAAATGGGAAGCTTTAGTAGAAGTTCAGCGCTCAATGCTGGTAATACCAAAAAAAGGAAGTGACTTGAATTTTGCTGGTCTTTTCCTCTTTCAATCCTGTCAGATTTATGAATATTATGAGTAAAATCTATACACAAAAGATCATGTCGATTTGAATGTGTTTACAATTATTTCATGCCCTTCAGTCAAATGTATTATTTATTTTTGTCGGGGATGCAGGACCCTCTAGGAAAAAGAGATGCACAAACCTTTCTAACTGCACTTTCACACATCAACACTTTATCTACCATAACGTCCTCTCTGGTGGGCCTTTTCAGTTTCCAAGGCAACCTGAAAGTGCAGAAAAGAGGATTGGCTTAGAAAATGGCAAAGCAAGACAAATTCAAGAGGCCAGGTGGGGGACGTTTTATGTTTGGCTTCACCTTTTGAACTGGTCCACTTCGATATTTGTCCAACTCTGTTTATATTAAGGGTTTATGTGTTTACCCATACTGGTTAGATTGCAATAAAAAATTATGTGTTTTCCAAAGGTAGCGTTTAATCTTGTGTGACCTGCTCTCTTCTGCTGCATACCTCTCTCGTGTAAAACTGGATTTAAGAATAATATTATATAACTAGAAAATTTCGGAAGAAATTTAAATGGGGCCTGCCAAAGTGCGCCTGTCGGTCTGGACCCGGCGTTCCGACGCTGAAAGTTAGCGTCGATATTTCTGGAACGTTTCGTGGTGAAACGTTCCAGAAATATAGATTCACCACATTTATGTGTGAATCTATATTTATATAATATTTATATATATTTATATATATAGCACATTTATATATATATATATATATATATATATATATATATATATATATATATCTAGATATAAATATGTGAATCACATGTAATTCACATGTAATTCTTTGGGCTACACTTGGTCTGGTTCCTCACCTTGGACCCGTCTGCACTGGGAGGCCCAACCAGAGGCATGAAGCCCCCACAGCTTAACTCCTAGGATCACTGGGACACTCAAACCCCCCCCACCACGATAAGGTGACAGCCCATGGAGGGGGTGCGTGCGTGTGTGTGTGGGTGTGTGTGTGTGGGCGTGTGCGTGTGTGTGTGTGTGCGTGCGTGCGGGCGTGTGTGCGTGTGTGTGTGTATGTGTATTAAGTAACCTGTTAATTATGTAGGACAGAGAGAAAATGAGAGAAAGAGGAAGAAAGTTGTTTTTTTAAATGAGCACAATGTGTTGGTAAGAATATTCTGACTTTTGGTTCATTTGTGAGGTGAAATGTATTTTGTAGTTCTTTTATGAAGTTTTTTAGGCTCTAATAAAGTTTTTTACGCCGTTATTTAACAGGTTGAGCAGGAAATTGGGAGGAGAGAGGAAAAACGACATGCAGCTGATTCTGTATGACTGGGAATTCAACCCAGTTGACAAACAAAACTTAGAAGTAAAGTCCTAAACAAAACATCATTTACAGTTTTACTATAAATTTGGTTAAAAAATAACTGAATTAGGCATTTCTCTTTTATACAAGCAGACAACACAAAAGCTTTATATTTATTACAAAGTATTGATCTAAGAATCGATTTCTTCCTGGAGTGGAAATAATTTCTGATTAAATTTTCTGTTTTCATACTTTAATTGATTCTTCTTCTTTTTACCTTTTCTACAGGTTTTCATGTTAAATTGCACTTTTTTGTTAAGGTTGTTATAATATCTTGAATCTGTATTTCTAAATAAAGACTAACTCAAAGATCACACAGTAACTTTTATTTTTGATAAAAATGTTTTTTTCTTATAACAAACAAACCAGATAAAACAAGTTTGAGCTTCTTCATGGTCCAGAGTATTAAATTATGATTACAATTATGATCTAATATTATGTACAGATTAAACTCTAATCTTCAATTAACACCCTGGAACATGAAGAAATCCAAACCTGTTAAATCAGCTTTTTTCTGTTTGGTATAAAAACAAAAACAGGATTTATCAAATAAAAACAGGAGAATGGACTGAACTTGTGTTGATCCTTGCTGGTCATGTTGACACTCAAAGCGCTACAGTCACATTCACACACATTTACATTCACATGCAGGTCGGGGGGCAACTTGCCTCTAAGTGCCCTGGGGCAGCTCAACACGTGGCTGAGGAAGCTGGAATCGAACTTACAACCTTCTGGTCATAAGACGACCACTCTACCCACTGAGCCACAGTCACACTAAAACAGCCACTGCATGATCCTTTTGCTAATCTTTTTAAGATACAGGTTTAAACAGTTTAATGAGCTACAATTCAGTGCAATTTAATATAAAGTGTGTAGAAAAGGTCAACTAAAGGTCAAACCATAACAGCACAAGTACAGTGAAAATAAACAGAAATCATTACTATTAAAAGAAAACATTTTCATTCTTAAATCAATACGTTGCTATAAATATTGAGCCCAGTGTTGTTGCGGCTTTAAACCAGTGAAGGTGAAAGGGCTAACGTTCAGCTAATTCAGTTAATCTGACCAGTTCAACAATAAAACTGGACTTTATGGATTGGAGTCTCTGAAAGTGTTTTGGGTCGATTTGCAGCGACCAACTGACCTGACCGACATGTTTTAGGAGATGTGGGGGGAAACCGGAGCACCCGGAGAAAACCCACGCAAACACGGGGAGAACATGCAAACTCCACACAGATGGTCTCTGTGAAGATGCAGCGCTAACCGCTGCACCACCGTGCTGCCCACCTTTTTTCCAATTGGGTTGGGAAGGGATCTATTTTCTAGTTTGTTAATGGGGGACAAAACTTTTCCGTTTTAAATGTTAAATTTGACGGAGCGTGGCATGGCGCCCCGTTAACAGAGGCTACAACCTCCATGGGTTCGATTCCTCTTTTCGTCTCTTCTCTAAATATCAAAATCAAGAACTTTAAACTTGTTCTTGATCGTCTTCACTGTTTTGTTTTTTTCATGGCTTTTTCAATCACAGCATGTTTCGTACCTTTTTCCAAATTGAAATTTTTGATTTTTTCTTTTTGCCGTCCTGCTTGGTTTGAGTGTCTGGATGATCCAATTCCTCCAGGACGGTTTTTGCAGCGATTTCGGTCTCATTTGTGGGTTCTGGATCCGTTGAACAATCTGATAAAGGTTCTCCTGAGAGTTCCTCTGATGAAACCTCTGGACTCGAGACTTTAACTGGGTCCACTTGGCTCTGTGAATCTTCCTCCATCTCTTTGGAAACTGTGATGGGTTTTGGTTGGAAATCGTCTTTCTCATCTCTCAGCGTGTCGGGCTGCAGAAGATCCTCCTTTGCTCCCTCCAAATCAGTTTTCACACCACTAATCTCCTGCTGGTGTTGTTCTGCTTGTTGTTTGAGTGCAGTGACATAGGTTTCATACCAACAGTTTAAGTCCTGGTACAAACCTTTAACATTATCCAGCTCAGCCTGTGCATTTCTTTCCTTCTCCAGCAGGAATTTGATCTCTGTTGTTGTGTTCTTTTGGAGGACAGCATATTCGGCTTTCAGGTTGTCCAGAAGTGCCTTGTCCTCCTCTGATTTGTCTAGAAGAGCTTTTCTCTCCTGCTTCATCTCCTCCTGGTATGTTTCAGCTTGCTGCTTCAAATGCATAGTGTCTGTTTCATACCTGCTTTCTAGCTCTTCGTATGAAACGTGAACCTGATGCAGTTCATGGAGCATCTGCTCCTCCCTCTTTTGCCGGATTATGATTTCTCTAGACATTGTTTGGAAGAGCTCCTCCTTCTCTGCTCTCAGGTTATTGATGAGCTGCAGATTTTCTTTCTCTCTCTCTAAGTTGGCATCTTTCTCTTGTCTGATCTCCTGCCAAAATGTTTCCATGTCTTGTTTTAGTCCTGAAATTTCGCTTTGATAGTTGCAGTTGAGTTTGTCGTATGAATTTTTGAGCTGATACAATTCTTCCTTCAAAAGTGTCTCGCTGTCTTGCAGGACTGCGACCTTTTGTGACATATCTTGAAACATTTTGTCCTTTTCAGCTCTCAGATTCTCCAGCAGCCGTTGTTCCTCCCTCAGCCTTGCTTCATAAAACTTTTGTGACTCGGCCTCCTGCCTCACCAGAGTAACTTCGGCTTCATACTCGGAGCTCAGCTCCTTGTATGAAGTCTGGAGTTGATTCAGTTCTTCTTGGAGGGCCTCATGTTTTTTTCTCTCAGCCTGTACTTCAGCTAAAAATGCTTCCTGGCTGAGGAGGTGGGCCACCTCTAACTCCTCATATTCTTCTTGCAAGGACTTCTTTTTTATGTATTTCACATTCTCGTGTAACTTGGGAGCAATGACCGCAGCGTGAAGGACTGCTGGATCACTGGACTTGTCTTCTCTCTTTTCTCTCTCTTCTTTCTCTAGTTTCTCTAGTTCCCTCTTTGCCTCTTCGGCCTCTTTGAGAAGCCTTTCTCTGAGAGCTTCCTCCTGTTTTATCTTCAAATCCATCTCTTCCAGCTCGGCCTCCAGGTCGGCCATGCTTTGGTTGTCTTCTAACCTGGCATTCTCCATTTCCAGGCAGGAGTTCAGTCTTTGGATTTCCTCGTCTAAGATATCCTGGTGTGCAGGAGGGAAGCTGCCTCGGGGGTTTTGCTGGACTCCCCTTCTTGCCTGGGGTCCCATCATTTTGTTGCGGTAACTCTGAAATAGCTGAAACATTTCTCCTAAATACGATCACCAAAATTGTCGATCCGTAAACTACCTGAAAGAGCTTTGCGCACGTCTGAACTGGTCAGTGTTATTGCAAGCAATGAAAAATATGTTCCACCATCATTCCACCACCAAATATCTTTATTCTTGTTTACATTCAAAATAGTCCATGTTTTTATCCCAACTCATTTCTGTTTTGGGCCAGATCAAAAATCTGAATGTTCATAAAGGGCCTGTTGTGCCAGAACATATTGATAAAAACCAACTAGAAAATTTCGGAAGAAATTTAAATGGGGCCTGCCAAAGTGCGCCTGTCAGTCTGGACCCGCCGTTCCGACGCTGAAAGTTAGCGTCGACGCCATAGAAAGCTGCAGCACGATCGACGGCATGAGAATTGCGAGAACGTGGACTGACACGGACTTGCGCCACTCCGCGTGTTAAAATGAGACAAAGTATTTTTCTTTAATAACAATGTTTAATCCCAAAAAAGTTAAAATAAATATTTACCCGTCACTAAAACAGCAACTGTGCTGGTCATTTTTTATAGTTTTAAGAAATAAAGACTGCTCTCAACGTGAACATTTTTGGCACTAATGGAAAAGGTTTGGACACCCCTGTGTTTGGGTATAAAGCACAAATAAAGTCACTATCTGTCAGACATCACAAGACTCTTCAGACAGCCTTAAAATAGAAAAGAAATTCAATTACAGCTGATTTGATTTTCCTTTACTGCAAGTCAGCTAAAGTTACATTATTATTTATTTATTTATTTATTTAAATTAAAATACTAAAAATACATATGCATTCCACTGTTGCATTGTAGCAAAAAAAAAAAAAAAAAAAAGTAAATAATTTCTGGCCAGGGTTTTTTTCTTAGAGTTTGTGACAATGGTGAAACTAAATATGAATTTTTATTATGATACAATTAACTAGCTGTTACTTTCCTTAATAAAAGTACACTTCCGACCCAAGATTTTGAACAGGTTACAGGTACTTGCTCAGAATTTATGTGGATGCTGTTTTGTTTTTTGAGATCCATATTTAAAAAAATAAAATAAAATCTTTAATGTAGTTTTGAACTATAATGCAGCAGTTGTGGATTGTGGTTAAAAATATATTTGTTGGAATCAATTTTCACCCTAATTAGTAATTACAGCTTTGAAATTTAGCGCCATGTGACTGATTAGCTTTTCTTTTTCTTAAGTTGTATATAATTACATACACAATTATGTTGCTCTGATTAACTGATAAGTTTGCTTTTGAAGTAGTAAAAAGTTAGTAGAACCCTAAACATTTTATTGCATCTTACTATAAATCTGCTCAAGTCCATATTTAAAATTACAGAAACATCCCTTGTACCTGACTTTGAACATTTGTACAATGGGATTTCCAGGGTTTTATGTTTTCTCTGAGTAGAGAGATAAGCCTGAAAAGCCATATGGATTTAGATGTAAAAATCCAGAGTCCAGGCTGTACACAGAGGCACCCACCTCTCCTCCAAACTTTCCCTAGCCACGTCTCTCATCCGTCTCCCTACTTTCCTTGAAGTGTCTGATACTCCATGATCCCTCCTAGTTTAGTCTCGTATGTCGTGAATGGGTACTGAATGGCACATTATTCCATTTTACAGACAATGTGGAGTGCCATCAGTTCTGTATGAGTTTCCCTTCACACCTCAACAGCTTCCACACAGCAATTGGTCCTGCACTGTGCTGTGCTGTGTCTGAGTAGAAAAAGATAAGAATGATCTTATTCAGGCTAGAACTTAAATATGGAAAATATTAACAGCCCATTTACCTGCACCAAACAGACACTGGCACATTTTAAGGTAAATTTTAACATACTATTTAAAGGCATCTATACATTAGATTTTTCTTAAACTTAAACAGGAAATGTAGCAAATGTCCTACTCATACTTTGATGTAACATTTCATAAGTGCCTTTTAGATCATAGCTTTACAACGAACGTGACCACAAACTCCCCTATACTGAACTGGAGGATCTGATCTGTCCATTCAGATCTTACAAGTCAATCAGTCAACATTACAGAACATCCTTTCACAACCTGCTTTAAGGATTGTAATTAACTACAAAGCAGTATAGTTTATATCTTGCATCATCCACTGGAGCAAAACTTGTAAGGGCTTTCTCTTAGGAATTTCTAAAAGGACTGACTCTATATGATCATCATCCAGGCATGTTAATATCTGCATCGAGTTCAATAAGGAATGTATTCCTCAGTTCAGATGTAGCCTGAAATATTATGTGGTGGATCAACTCTCGCTGAGCGCAGCAGATTCCTGCTACGTCCCCAGCTAACTTCACTTTGTAATACATTGCTTCGTCTCACTCGTTCCGCAACAATTTGTTGCCACTTGTAGTTTGTACAGGTTTTAACGTCCTTTCAACGTGGATCCAACATTAGTCAGAGGATTTGACCTGTGTTGGGACCTTTTTTCTAGAAATTAAAGCCGCTAAATTAAAATGAGGTTGATAATTTGCCTTTATCACGTGATTAATTGATTTATTGTTTATTGCAAGAGGCCTACCTACTGGAGATGAGATTGATGCAGAAGTCATTACTGTTTCTGATAACAGTGCACGGGAGTACACTGTGCATTGTTAGTAGTATTGTTAGTTACATGCTAGTAGCATAGCCAGCAGTTTTTTGTCTTTATTGGTCAGTAAGTTGCCCAAGTACAACGTTTCACATTTGAATGGAATATTTGCATTGAATATATTTTCTATACGCTTGTGGAACTCTTCCTAATATGGTTTTATTACATTGTAGTCCTAAAAAAGATGGAGGTGTTTGGCTCCCTTAGACCAGCAAAGTCTCCAGCAGGCGTCCCGGTTGCTTTGATATTGTCTCTGAATGGGTTTAACAAAAAATCGTGCAATGTTTTTCCAGCAAAACTCCCGCCGCGTGTTTGATCCGGTCGAGACCCACTGCAGTTGACATATTTCCTCCCAGAGGAATCTCACCACCTTTTTTGAGATTATTACCTTCGTTTCCTTTTCCCATTTCCTCTTTATGTATTCTGTATTCTCATGTTTAGATAGCTGTATGGCATTGCATAACTTAGAGATAATTCCGCTGTCTGATCTGGGCTTAATTAGTGATAGAAATATCCCCATAAAGCTTGAATCACTTTTTCTCAACACCTCTTTAAAATTTCTATTAAAATAATGTCTCACCTGCAGGTACCTAAAAGAAAAAAATAATCTTTTTCCAGTCCATGATCCTTCTGTAAGGTTTCAAAACTCTGAAATATCCCTTTGTGGACAAATGAATAATAGGTAATTAATCCTTTTGAGATCCATAATTTGAATCTGTTATCAATTCTGTTTGGTGCAAAATCTGAATCATAGGCACACCACCTCCTAATTTTAGATTTATCTCCTATTCTGCAAATTTTAGTCAATTCCTGCCAGGACTTGAGAAAGCTACCTGTGATGGAGTCTTCTGGGATCTGCTGTTCTTCCTGTAATTTATAATCATTAAGTAGGGCTGTTATTGGGATTCGTCTTATCGTCGTGCCTTCTATTTCCTTCCATGCTGCGGTGTATGATGGTGAACAGAGGCAGACTAAAGGTCTCAGCTGGGCTGCGTGGTGGTATTACTGCAAACAGGGAAGGCCCATTCCATCCTTTTCTTTTTTTAGTAGCAGAGTTCTAAACTTAATTCTGGACTTTTTACCCTGCTACAAGTACATTGCTATTAATCTATTCCATTCTAAGAACTGTTTAGATTGGATTCCGACTAGTAGACATTGAAGTAAGTACAGCAACTGTGGAAGGATATTCATCCTGATGGATTCTATGCGGGAGCTTAAACTTAAAAAAAGGGAATAACATTCCATCTATGTAAATCTGATTTTATTTTCAAATTTATTGGGCCATAATTTATATCCAACAGTTTTGCGAAGTCCCTCGATAGCGAAACACCCAAATATTTGATAAACTCAGCCTCCCAATTCCAGCTGTGCACAGTTTTAATTGAAGTCGGTGGATCATAGTTAAATGTTAATACTTGAGTTTTATTTATATTAATTTTGTTACCAGAGATTAAACTAAAGTCTTCGATCAACTTCATCAACTTTGGGATTCAATTGTCGCTTGCCTGGGAATACATGGCAAGCGACCAGGAGACACAATGAGAAGAATGCAAGTTAGAAGAGAAGATGAGATACTTTGGACAATATTCTGACAAGCCCTGATTTCCATAAATGTATGTGATGCGTACCACCTACATAAGCATTGTTTCTGGCTGCAAACACACTTTCAAGAAAAGAACATTCCCTAATAGGCCGTTGCTTCTGTGTGACGGGGCAATGCACCCCGTCATGAAACAAAGCTAGTTCAAGGTTAGTTTATGGAGCACAGCGGCAGGTTTGAGGTTTTGACTTGACCTCCAAATTCCCTGGGTCTCAGTCCAATCAAACATCCCTGGGGTGTGATGAAGAAACGAGTCCAATCAATGGAAGGCCCACCTCACAATTCACCAGACTTAAAGGATCTGCTGCAAACATCTTTGTGCCAGAAACCACAGCATACCTTCAGGGAGTCCATGCTGTGATGGATTAGGGTTGTTTTTAATAAGGGGTCAAATACCTTATTAGGGAGGTAGATGTTGCTTTATGACTTATAAGAAAATATAGCTGGTTGTTAAACATTCTCCAAAGACCTGTGTAAATAACACATTTGAACTTTATAAAACACATTGTTGCTTCTTTTAATTAATGTCAAGAAGACACAATTCTTGTAACAAAGAGTCAGTTTTTGGCCTCCTGCAGTCTCACTAATCAGAAGCGATCAGAGTTGCCAGCTTTGTCCAGTCCATATGTAGTGAACAGAAGGCATTGATTGAACTGCTGCTTGACAAAGCAGAAACTGCTTATTGAGCTAATGCACCTGTGTGTTGGGATCGATCTTGCAATGTCACTTCCAAAGACATGGCAGGAAGAAGTAGAGCAACTCAAATCCGTAGGGAATAGATTGAGGATTCAATGTGTAAGAACTAAGGAAACATTAGTAAGTTAACAGTTACTAAAAGGTGAAAATACAAAATGTTACAAGCTTTAATTAGACCAGATCATCAAATTTTGTTATTTATGGTTTTTGTGCTTTGAATGAGCAATAAAACAAAAATAAACTGAAGATTTGAACACAGCACTGCAGTAAAACATCCGTTTTCCAATAACAGTCAGATGCTCCACACACCTTTATTATGCACAAGTCACTGGTTAAGGAGTACAGACATTTTGGACATTGTGCTCATTTTCCTATGTGACTGACTGTAGTCATGTAAAATACCGTTACATAACTAACCGTATTTCTATTATCACACATACAGTATCATGTTGATAAACTCAATTCCAACTAAAGTTGTTTTTTACTCAAGAAAAGTTCTTCATGAAAACATTTTAGAGATTTTATGCTCTATCATTTATATTATAGTTATGCCTGGACTATAAGCCATTTCATTTGTTCACTTACTTTGAACACTGCCTTAAACAATGATACAGATCTGCAACAATGGCTTTTTCCACACTTTACCACTTGGTGCAGATGCACAAACATTTCTAACTTTACCCCCAGAGTACATCACACACATAACTAAATTGATCAGTAAAAAATCTCTGCCTGAGAATCAACTCTGACCTAAACACATCTACATACAGACACTGAACTTTGCTCATTCTTCTTTATTTTTGATGAAAGCAAAATTAGATGAAACACGCTATTGGGGAGCTTTAGAGTTATAGATGGTCTACTTTGGAGCGCATCTGGTGGGATTTCCTCCTGCTGCCCCTTGTTAATAGAGTTACGTCAGATTTTGATCACTTCAATTGGAAAAATGTTCCTTGATTTCAAAACTTTTGCTGATGTGGCTCTTGTATGAGTGTGGATTTAACCTTCAGATCAATATTCAAAACTTGAAACACGTTACACACAAGCAGGTGCGCCATTCATGACCATGTAGGTAATTTAAGAACGATTGTTTCATTTCATTGTTTATACGTAGTTTGGGCCCAGTCAGTAGTTTTTCTTTGAAAAAGGTTCATGTATGATATCACAACAATAAACATGAAATGCAATTTAACATGTCATAACATCTTTTAAAAAATAGAAGCAGAACAGATTAGGATAGATTTTATTTTATTTTATTTGTAATCTGGCTGTCAACATGACAGACAACAAAAAAAGTACTATTGTGATAAAGATAATAAAAAACAAAGGATGGTGGTATTGCACAGTATCCAAAATGCCTCAAACACAATAAATATTGTTATTTAAATATTGTTATTTAAAAACATTCTCATTTGAAATGGGCTTCTTCAGGACACTATAGTTAAAAAAAGGTGTAATTTATACCACGGAACTGCTCACCGTATATGCATTTAATCATATTTTCAAACGTACTGATATTCAATGATGATATTTAATCCAGATGATATTTAATCTGGTGGAACAAAAAGGGGATAAAAGCAAAATTAAATTTCTTCTCACACGGTCAGTTTTTATTTTATTTATTATTTAACATCAATAACTGAATCTTATGACAATTACAAATCAAACTTCCTTTCATGGTAAGAATATTTTCATAACAAATGAAAAACTGTATAATTAATTTCCACCCATTGTTTACAGAGACTGTTCAGAAAAAGATTTTATGGCTTGTATTTGCGTATGTTACCGGTACGTATTTATTTTTGTAAAAATAAAAAATATAAAAACATCCTGTATCTAAAAGGTTTATGTCGCTAATGGAAAAACAGAAATAATTTAACCCATTCATCCCACTAACGTAGACTCACAATTCTTTTTGTGAGCCGTATTTTCTTTTCAAGATAACTAATCTTTGTTCCAGTTGATGTGATGCTTATCATGTAAAGGAGTTTCTCTTTTATTTTATATATATATTTATATTTTTTGGAATTGGAACAGAGTTTGAAATTCTATTGTTGTATTGATTAGATAAGGCTCAAAGTTGAAGCAACTTGTGTTTATCGTTTTCCCTTTCTTTCCTTCTTTGCTACGACCTCTATCTGCCAGGAAATGTCCTGTTCAAATTAAATTACAACAAGAGACAATGAACTTCTAGAACTTTCAGGTTTGAGAGCAGCACATTAAAATCCCCTTTGATGACTTTTCTTAGTAATGTCAATAAAATACATATTTACCATCTTTATTTTGCAGTTTTGGCTTTTTAAAAATATGTATAATGGTTTGGACAATGGCAAAGTTTCCACTAAGGTATACTACCTTCACCCCATTTTCTGGTAAAGACATTGATAAATAGAGGGACAGACTTGGAAATACCTGGGAAGACAACGTGAGGCTTACGGAGGTCAAGAAGCCTTCCCACAGGAGAAAAGCTCCATTGTGCCTCCCTCCTTCCTCTGCTCTGTTTGAAGCACCATAAGTGGGAGGCAATGAGGATGACACAAGAAAGAATGAAATATTATAGCCTGATAAGGTAACTGATGGATGACATAATGGATAGCACGGCAACTCATTTCTTACAGTGTGTTTAGAAACAGCTTGCAAGCTCTTGTGTGCATCTGTATGCTTCTACGTTTGGCTCATGTGAGGCAGAGCAGGTTTCAGTGATGTACAAGAGCATCATGTGCCACTTCAGCAGAAGCATTGCTTATAGGATTCAGACCCCAGGGACAGGCCAAGTCCCCCATTGCTGTGAAATATGAGCCTGCTGTAAAGAGCGCCTCAAGGTTGCTGCTGTTGGGTTAGACATAAGGAGTTGGGGAGCAGTCAGGTGACGGAGGACACTGTCCCCGGAAAGAATGAGCCTTGAGGCTAATTTATTGTTCACGCTAATAAATAGAAACTGATTTGCAAAATTCTACATGTGCAAGACCATTTAAATATTCCCTCTTTAGTGTTTTACAAACTTTTACTTCATTTAATGCAGTAAAATAAGTTACTGCTCGTTAAACAGTTTCGTGCCTCATACTTCAGTTTCCACCTGAATGTTTATAATAGCTGCGTCATGGTTTTCAACTAAACATTTACCAGTTTCCAAGATTGAGGCATACCAGAGTATAAGCAAAACACAACAATGCTAATATAGTTTGGTTTAAAATATTTTTAGTAAGATGGCAGTGAAAGTGTCCGAGTGACCAGTTTTCTCCACCCGTCTGAAGGATAGATTACCACACTTATTTCATATTTCCGGCAGTGGAAAACTAAAAAGCTATCCGTCAATGTCTATTTTTAAAAGTTCTGTGTGAGAATATCATCCTGCACTATTAGCACATTTACTTAAAAGCCACTGTTTTTAAGTTCTTTTTTTTCAGTTCTTTTTTTCTGACTTAGCTGATTAGATCATGTTATTTTTTTATTTTACGTAGACACCATCAAAAGTGTTTTCTTTTCTTAAGCTTACACTGTGAAAATCTTACACCAGCCCATTCCTCATTTGCAGCAAGAAAAATGCCTGCTGCTCCTCGTGACAAGCATTTTCTGTGTTTTTAAACTTCTCATTGTCAATTTTTTTTTTTTTGGTTTTATTGGGCTTTATTTTCTTTCGGAGCTTTTTCTTCAGACAGTCAGAAATTCTTTATTAGTGAGAACAGTCAGCCTAGTCCCAAAAATAAACTCTGCATCTGGTTATCCTTTTCATGGGCTGATGCGGATGGAAAAATTTGCATCACACAAGTCTTTCATTTGCGCTGTCCCAACTAAAGAAATATGATGGCACACAAACAGAAAGCCACAAGTGTTCATATTCTGAATTTCTTTTCTGAACTGAGATATAAAAATGCTCTTCCCCCCCCCAATAGTTTTTTATTTCTACATTACTATGCAGCAAAATCTCGAGGGGAATGCTACCTGTGTGCCAGAAGCCTCCCAGTTGCCAAGCTGTAGCGCTCAAGCATTTGTCCCAGCAGCTAATATGCTAATTTGAGTCCTTGTGCATGTGCTAATCTGGTGGTGATGGAACACAGGCCGTAATAAGGTAGCCTTGGCAGATCAAAATAAAGGCTACAGCACAGTGGAGCTTGAAAGTGACAAGTTACTCTATCATTAGAAATCTGATTAGACCAGAGGGAAAGAACCCAAATACTAACCAGGTACTTTAAAAGGCAAATCAGTGCTGAGTAATTTAGGGCATTCTTGGTGTGTGAGCAGGTGTTTAGGCTTCAACAGATGATGGAAAACACCTGCTATGAATTCACTAATGCTATAGCGCGCAGCTGGAGTCCTCCACCCCTAGTGAGTTGCTTGTGATTTTTACCCTCTAAAAATCTCATCGGAGTAAGGAGATGTTGTGACTGATTTGCATCCATGTTTGCCAAACAGGCTTATA
Source organism: Gambusia affinis (assembly GCF_019740435.1). Taxonomy (NCBI): domain Eukaryota; kingdom Metazoa; phylum Chordata; class Actinopteri; order Cyprinodontiformes; family Poeciliidae; genus Gambusia; species Gambusia affinis. The sequence continues at coordinate 15,972,146 of NC_057881.1, forward strand.
AGGAACTTCTTTCAAAACTGCAAAACACTTATATACATTAAATGGCAAATTTTCTGAAAATAGGAATGTCTGCAGAAGATGAACACTGTGACTAGATGAGTTTGCTGTTGGAGATATTGTATTACCACAACACACCTGCAGTGAGTAGAAGTAACTTGGAGTAAGAAGTACTTCTTAGGTTCCTTGTAAAAGTAACCGTTTCTGGCCAAGTCTATATACTCTGAGTATATAGTTATGTCACGTGTTATTTCTGATTGGTCATTAGTTATCTGAATTTCAGGAACAAAACTATTTAGCTTTTTTTGGAATTCTTTATAAATGAGGGTTTTGAAGGAAACTGTAATTGATCTCATCTTTAGATGGAACTTTAAACACCAGAATTAGATTAGGTTCTGTTGAACTTCCTTATTTGCAGGGATAACTGATTGCTAGAGCATTAACTCCCACGTCGCATTTGTAAAAGAAATCCATTTGAAGAGACTTCCATATTGAAGTGTTACATTTTATCTTTTGCAACACAACATTTTATCAAATTTTTTCATTTATTTATTTATTTTTGCTTACTCATTTCTTGCTTTCTTGCTTCTGATTTTCACTGTGTCACAAACCTAAAGGTATTCTTTTGTACTCAGTACTTTTTGTGTTCTTTCCTTTCTCTCCAGCTCTGCCCAGTTACACTTGTGGTAATCCTGGCCAGCTACTGAATGGCTATCAACAGGGGTCCACTTTCAATATTGGGGATAAAATCCGCTACAGCTGTAGCCCTGGCTATGTGTTGGAGGGTCACACCACACTCTCCTGCCTCGCCACTTCAACTGGGACGGCTGCCTGGGATTTCCCCCTTCCTTACTGCAGAGGTAAGTAGCAAGAAATACTTGCAGGCCAACAGCTAAAACTAAGCTTTCCACATATTGCTGCTTCTTTTTTTTTTATTGTTTTTTTTTCTTACAGTTTATAAAACTGAACACAATTTGATTGTGTTTTAATTTTTGTTTATCAAAACCATTATTCAAAAAACAACTAGTCATGATACAAAAAAAGTCTTCTTTTTTGTAGCAACTGACATAATTGCTGATTATTTCTTAACTCTACAAGCAAAATACTGTAATCCACTTGTAAACACACACACAATCAGCCCAGCTTCTCTTTTTTGCTGGTGGAATTAATCGTCCCACCCACACACACGTTTGTGTGTATTTACAATGTTTGCTGTGTTCATACTGATATCTTATTTACGATGGACGGGACCTCATGTGTTTGCTCCCAGTCAGGTACTTGTGCCAATTGTCGTTCCCTCAAAGCTAGCAAGCACCCCTGCTGCAGTGACACCTGCCAGTGTGCGTTGTCTGACCCAGATTGACTGTTCTCAGATTTGAAAAAAAACCCAAAACTAAAACAAACCAAAAGCAACACTGATTGTCAAAATTTTGCGTCATTCATATTGTACTAAATTGGATTTCCAGAATTGTACCAGATGCACATGCTAAAGACGTGAGCTTGCATGTTCATGAATGTCCATTTGTGCTCGCGTGTGCATGTGTGAGTTCTCTTGTATCCATGTGGCCAATGGTTTATGTCAGTGTGCCTGCTGAGCAGAGCACTGAGACGCTATACCATCTGTAGCCAGGCCGGGAGTCAGGAAGCCCACGAAGGAGCACACATGGCTGGGCACCGTGAGCCAGAACAGCCCCCACCCACCCGTCACATGCACAAGACTGGACAATGCATCTCAGTAGAGACTATTGTTGGTGTTTTCGTCACTTTTGTCACTGTAACTTTTTTTTAAGCTTGTATTGAAAAGGCGTTGTTGAAAACAGGGTCCCTACACAGCCTGGAAAAGTTTGGAATTTGACTTCTGCATTTTTAGTTGTGTGGGAGTAGACCATGTAAAACCGAAAGCTGCCTGCATTTCCAGAATATTTTTTTTGAGCCATCATATTTGCTGTTCTTCCATCCTTTCTTCCCCTGTCTTTTTATATCTTGAAATACATTCATGTAATTAGACTAAAAGAGACCGAGGATCTCTAGAAAAGCATGGAAGCTTTCCATTGAGCATGTTTCAAAATCTTCTAGGACAATGAACGATGATGTCCTTTTTAAAATGAGCAATAATTAACCAAAACAAATAGTTTTGCTACTTTTTTCCCATCAGGCATAGAAAATCTCCTCCTTTGGAAAGAAAATTCACAAACCCTCGCTGATGTGATTAGGCCACCTTTTTAGCTGAAATTACACGCCAACAAGTTTTAGGAACTAGCAATTTTGCTGTGATTAATTGAGGTCCCTTCGAGGCCACATAAAAGTCAACTTGTACACCTGAGTGCACTTTCATAATGCGCAAGTGTATTGTTAATGTCACTCCAATTATAGTGCCTGCCCATATGTGGAGGTGTAAAGCTCCCACTTTAGTTTTTAGCAGCGAGGACATCTTGGCATGGTCACCACTTTGGACTCAGAGTGCCAGCAGTGTTGAGCCAAACATTAAATACAGCCAATGATTGCACAGATAATCTTTCATAAGCCCTGCTCCATGCTCATCAAGTTGTTTTATCTGTATTCAATTAAGATATAAACACAGTTCAACCACAATCTCTCTTAAAGGAGACTTTGTGTGTGTTTTCTTTTCCTCTGGGTTTTATTTTCCCCTTTTAGCTGGGCTGTTTTTACTAGAAAATGACATTTTCTGAACCCTGCTATTAGTACCCAGAAATAACGTTTCTATGAAATACGTAAAAGGTAATTACTATGAAAATTATCCAGCTAAAAAGCACAAATCACAGATGCCTCGAGAGGCATGTTCGTCACAGAAATAAACCTTTAGGCCCATTTTAGACTTGACTTGGACTCCTGGTCTTACTCTGTCAGCAGACTTTGTCTTCTGTTTTTCCTACTGACACGACATAAACTGAAAAAGTCTTGTTCCTCCTGCGCTACTATTTGGAATACATAGTATTAACAGAGGTGTTGCAGATGGTAAATAGTCTTGCATGCACATTTTTGTAAGTTGTTACATGTTGTTGATTCTTAAATTTAGTTCTCTGTGTTTGAGCTTTGTACAAACACAGAGGCGCGTCTGAACAACCATTTCTTATTTAACGCCTTAAACATATTTATGGTTTTTAGCTTGCATGCATTGCTTTTCTCCCCTTGCAATATCTGGTTTACAATGGTGCTCGCAGAAATAAATCTGCCCCCTAAACTTGAAGGAAAACAATGAAAGTGACAGCACTAATATGTGTCTGCTGCTGTTCAGTCATGGGTTACAGTTTCATATACACGTCGACTTGTAAAGGAAAAAAAATCTCATTATTTTTACACATTTTGGATATTGAAAAATGTATGTTCAATGGGTCCTACTTGGGTTTTATTGCTGGATTTTGTCCCTCTTACATATGGTGACCAATTGCAGCTGGAGAGAGCCGAGGGAGTTGAAGAGTCGAGGCAAAGGGGAGAGTTTAGAGTTAAAAAAAAAAAAAAAAAGCTCCTTCAAGTGTGAAGGAACATTCTTGTGTAGAATGTCAATATATATCTTTATGCACTTCTCATTCTACATTCTACTTCCTGTCTCTCCCTCTGCAACAATCACCTGTCATCCCTCATGCCGTCTTTCTCTTTCTTTATTGTCCACCTTCTCTCCACTGCTTTTTTTTTCTTCTTTTTTTTGGCCCGTCCTCTTATGTCACCTGTCATTCTCTTCATCCCCTGTTCTCTTCCCGCTGTCGGGATTTTCCTCCTGTTGAAAATTACACCCCCAGGTTCCGGCTCGTCCATGCTCGCCCTCCCTTAGGGGATTTGCCACGGTGACAGGTTGAACGGATGATGGACGGGCTTCTGAGGTCCTCGTCACCTCTTTAAAATATCACACCCACTCGGTTGCTCGGCCACCATAATGCCTCCCACCGGCACACATACTTACACAGGACATAATCATATTAAAGTGTTAGAAAATACCCCATCTCTTTTCTTTTAAGTGCAACAGTACTAATCTTCAGACATTTTAGTTACAACGAACATTCTCGGCACAATATGACCAAGTGTCTAGCAGTGTGTTGGTGAAGCTTTTGCTACAAAAATAGTCAGAGCCTTCAAATATTAGGTGGGCCCTCCATGGACGAGGCTTGTTAAAATAGTTTGAACGGTGGTTCAAATTCACCCTTGTCTTTCCCTCTTCTTGAAGAAATTTTGTGTGCAAACACAAATTTGAAAAAAAAGGAGGCTTTTTTTCAAAATTCAATTCCTTCTTTTCCACCCACTTGGTGAATAAAGCTGGTTCTGGTTCTTAACTGAGATCTGGAAAATGGAGGAATAAAATCAACACCTGAAACTCACTCCTTGTACATTTTTGTTTCATTTCGGGGCAAATTATACTTCTGAAATGGGCCATAGCGGTCAATGAAAACTGGCATGAAAGGGAGTACATAATCTGGAACCGCGTTTTGTGTTTTTTAATAGATTTTGACCACTGCACACTCAGAACTGCTCTGATGCAGTATTAGTTTTCAAAACTTCCTAAGATCTGTAGACTTGCAAATATATTCAGCTTTGAGGACACATCCAATGTGTAAGATATTATGAGCATTATCTCAGCGCCACATTAAATGAACGACTTATTATTTAACTGAATGCTTTAAGCTGAGTTGTTTTGATTAACTAAATCCTGCATTAGTCTGAATTGAATCATGTCCCTCCTAGTTGCGTTACTTTGCATCATGCCCTAAACCTTTCTTCTTGCTGGCTGTAAAACCAGTGTAAGGCATTTTGAAACCGTAAGACTGCTGCGTTTTGCCCTCTGGCATACTGGTAGACAATAGAAAGATATTCTGTAATTCACTGTAGTATTTTTTAGTGTTGAATAAAACAATGCTGTTTGGGTTACAGCAGATTTTGTTGTATTTTTTTTTTTTTTTTTTTAAATCCACATGATGTTACTTAAAAACTTCCAGAAGCAAGTTTTCAGAGTTGGAGTCTGGTTGAATAAAGCTTAGGAATACAATGTGCTGGGAGACTGAAGATGGGCAGCAGAGCAGCTTGCAGGGCACGGCCTACAACACAAGCACAACTCTTATTATGTTCACCCTGGAATAACAATATGGATTATTTACAGCTGCAAGAAAGAATTTGCTGTGTTTTTTTTTTGTTTTTGTTTTTTTTAACTGTCTACATTGGAATCTCTAACTGGATATACTGGTGGTGTTTGAAGCTAACATCCTTCCCCGCACGTGATGAATCAGTGAGTTTTCAGCTACTTGTTGTTGATCCCTGAATGAAAGTTGTAGAAGTGGTGAGGACTGCCGTGCAATCTGCTCGAACAACAAGATGCAAAAGAGATTTTGAGTGCAGGCTCTGAAAAAGACACTGGTGACCAATAAATTACACTGATTCTCACTGCTGCTCGGGCATGAGGAAACGCAATACCTTGCCTCCCTAAAAAAGTTTGAAACGTAAAATATTTGTTGTTCTCGAAATGCTAACAGTCTTATTTAGAGATGTAAAGACTGGTGGGTTGACACTATCTGAAAAGTTAGTCCCATTTAGTCTCATGTCAATACGGTATTTTTCTCTGCAATAGCCAGCTCACTTAGGCCTTGCAGAGTCCTAACTAAAGGTGAACTTTTAGCCGCATTAAAGCTGCAGCTCGCGTTTATTGACCTTTTTACTTTCCCTGCTCCGACGCTCTCATTTTTCTGAACATCAGCAGTTATCTCTGCAGTTCATCGTCGGATCATCATTGTGTTATAACAGTAGTGTGTTGAAACTTTCCTAACTTTCTTTTCCTTACAGCTGATGATGGATGTGGAGGGACACTGCGGGGCCAGAGCGGGGTGATCACCACCCCCAATTATCCAGCCGAGTACAACAACAATGCTGACTGCACCTGGACTGTGCTGGCCGAGCCCGGAGACACCATCGCTTTGGTTTTCTCTGACTTTCAGTTGGAGGACGACTACGACCTGCTGGAGGTCAGCGGTACAGACGGACCTTCACAGTGGTAAGTGTTCTGCCAAAAAGTGTTTTAATCACGGAAAGAGCTGAATAGTGGACAAAAAAAAAAATGAATAAACGATCCCGTAGCATCTGCTTGCACACGGGCACCCCGTGTGAACATGAGCAATGCTCGGAGCTGGGTGGGTGTTAAATAGGTTCTGCTAAGCTGGATCGTCGCAGTGTCAAGTATAGTGAGTTGTCTTTCAAATGAAATCGACAGATAACAGTAATTTAGTTGATAGGCACTTCCTAGCTTTCAAGCTCCTTTGTGGCGTATCATATGTTTGGTGTTTATAATGTGTAATTTGAACACTCCATCTTGGTTGCACACTCATTCTCTCAATTACCGAGTCTCGCACAAACACACATGCTCAACTCCAATGATGAAGAGGCCGGGTATCCTGGCGTCAGTGTGGGTCTCTCACCATCTGTGGCAGCTCCTCCTCTTTCTGACAACTCTCTCAGCTCAGGAAGTAATTAGTGAGCTCAATTACCACCAGCACCCTTATAGTGGTGTTTTATGCACACTACTCTTTGCTCTCAGAGTAACACACTATAGTTCATATGGGAATGTTCACCGTAATAACTCTACACTCCTGCCTGTAACGCTAACCCATATAATAATAAAAAAAAAACACCCTGGTGAAATATTGGTATATAAATCCCTTCTGATGGACATAGTATGTGTGTCCCAACTTTTACTTTGGCATTATCTGTTTAAAGACTCGTGTAAGGCTAGCAGTAGAGATAAAGAGACAGTGAAAGAGACTTTGAAGTCACAGCCACAGGCAGCAGTTTGTAGAATAATACTCCGAATACCACAAACTGAGCTGTAAAAGACAAAGAAAAAGGGAAGCAAAGATAACTGTTTACAAAAGACGTACACATACTGTTCCTTCCAAAAGGATCCACAACCATTAAAAGTAATTCAGTGAATTTGATTTATGATCATGTTGATTGGTTCAGTAGGAGAGTTTTGTTGATGAAAAACTCCATTTTAAATTGACCGCTAATGTTCCCATTAACTTGAAAGGACAAATTTCTTGAAAAAGTTTGATTTTTAAAAGAAAAATGAAGGGCTGAACAATTCTAATTACTAAGCAATTCATGCAACACTGAAGTAAACAAACCACAAGCTCAAATGTGATTTCTGCTAAAGCCATATTTCTGGGGCAGAGTGGGGACATTACTATCTTGAGTTTCTTTTCACCATGCCACCTGATTTATTGATTTATTTTTTGTCATATTGCACAGATGTTTGTAAACTCGATGCTGTGAACATGGCCGACACATTGGATTCATTGGGTATTTGGAAGTTTCCCTTTTTGCTCACGTAGAGAATGTCACATCCAGAGCAGCTCTTAAAGTCCAAGCTTCTTTATTTGTTGCTCATTGCAATACTGTGATGAGTCATAAGCTGAGCAGAACCTCAATAAATTGGCCTATGTATGTGGTAGTGATTTATTTTTTGGTAGAAAGAAAGATTAGTCTTTGGAGATGCTGGAATGGTTCCTAGAGCAGCAGTCGACTGTCTCTGCAGCTATGCCCCCACCCCCAGATGTGCAGAGGAATGAAAGCTATCTCTGCACTATGACAGGGGTTGACATAATGTCAGCAGAGATGTGGTGAAAGCTTTCAAGGCTCATGAATGCTGGCATATCGGGAATACCTGAATATATGTCCATTACTGTGAGAAATATTGCTTGTGTAGCTGCTGGAGCAGATAATCTACGCCCCTAAACTCTCCACGACCTAATACAAAAAAATAGCTAAACTTGACTGCCTGAAGTTATAATGGGCAGAATTACATTGATTTTGTCTACAAGTTCGAAACAAAGGTCTTTGTTGTTTTATCTTCATATATGCCCATGCAATTTACAATAAACGTTACTATAACAATAGTAATAATCTGACGCAGAGGTAAAATTCATTAGCTTATTTATCTATCCTGTTTATCCAGGAAATATTATTAAATAAATTTGAGTTAGTCATCTTGAATTACATCCTAAATTGGGGCAAAAGTAAGACGGAAAATGTTTTCAAGTTTTCTTTTAATTTAAAATACAAAAATCTTCACTGTTTGAATGCTGGCAGTCGGTGGTGGTTTTTTATGACAGTGAATCATCAAAAGATTGAACAATTTCAAAAAAACTACAACGTGAGAGGATATAGGATTTATTTTTCTAGTGATCGTGCCTGAAGGCACCATTAAATATTTATATTTGAAGCAGAGGTTGCATAACGACTCTCAGTGGAAAAATAGGTTGTTGTAAAACTGGGTTTTAGTAAAACTTCAATAGACATGATTAAGAAGTGAAGACTGGTAAAACTTGCTTTAACACTTTATATATTCATGATTAGCACAGCTGGCTATGCTAGAGTGGCTACCATTACAAAACAACAGTCTCAGACTGAACATTCTTCAGAAATTAGAAAGTTTTGGAGAATCTTAACTTTACTTTAAATTGAAGATGGTAAAAGACTGACATTTTCATATCCAAGATTTTTCTTTTCTAAAGTTACATAGAATACAACAGGATTCATGCTGTCAAACAGCAACTTTTAGATGTGCCTCTGCTGCATCACACCTGAATAGAACAATTAGGTCATTAGCAAGACTCTGGAGAACTGATCTGCACAAGGAGGAGGTAATTAAGCCATTTCATTCCAGTGTTTTGTACCTGTGGCACATCTAAAAACTCCAGGACAGTGACCCCTTGAGGACTATACTTATTTTTTCAGAATGGTGTAACAGCCATTGGAGGCTAAATAAAAGAGCTAAGGTAAAACAAAACCTCCACAAAAAGTAAATGTCTGACTGTTGTCCAACTGGACAGAGTAGGAAACTTGGTGGAAAAACAAGCTAAGGCAGGTTCGATGGAAATATCACGTCTGTTTCCTCTATGTGCACGTCACACATGATTTCATATTGGGTTTTTAGGTAACAAGTTTGTAGTCTGTATTGCCTCCTCACACCTAATGTTGTCAACATATTGATAGCCCAAGTCTACCAAGTGTTTGTTCAGGAACATGTAAAGTAGATCTATTTGTTTAAACCACCGTCTATTTTGCATGTAAACTTTGTGATGTGATAACAAGAAGAAAATGAATTGTGAATTGGATCTCCAGTCTCAGAAAATTTATTTAAAACTGTAGCCTTAGAATAAATACATCAATAAAAGAAACCACAAGCTCTAGAGAGACTGTGAAATGGAATATAACAGTATAATCAGAGGAAGGCTTAACAATATGAAATTGTTACAGTCTAAACTGAGTTTACCAGTGGAAGAACCTGGTAAGAATTTTGGGGAAAAAATAAAAATTCAGCTTCCATTTAGTAACATCCTGATGGAATGGGATTTACAGTGTTTGTTGCACAAGAGAACATATTCTTGAGCCATTATACCATCTCTATCCCCATTGATTTCTTTCCTCGTTCAGTTTAAGGCTTTGTAAATAACACTTATGCACATCAATTGCCAACTCCTCATTTGCCCACTTGCCACTAAGTGAAAATCATAGCTATTTGACTTGCAATTTCCTTGGATGATCACTTGTTTTCCAGGGGAGTATAATGCATTTTCATCTTCCAGCAGTGTTCCCTTAAGATTTGAAATGCAGCTCCCAAAGCATCTTTGATACTGTAAATAGAGAACATCAAGTGCCTGATTCTGCACTTGAAAGGATTCTGGATATTGGCAGTATTTCTTTAGTTCTACAAAAGGGGAATACAAAACTATCAGCAAAACCACTTTACAAAAAGTCTTCTACAACAAAACTTTTATATGTTCTCGTTTCCATTCTGCTAACTTTTATAAACTTCATTTCCCCCAAAGTGTTTTTTTTTTTTTCTTCTTTTGTTTTCTGTTTTTGATGCTCTTTTCTCTGACAACACAAAGCTCCCTGGGTAAATGCAGCTTATTTCTCTTTACTAGTAGATCTTGGAGCCCAATGAGTTTTGATCTCTCTTTGAAGGAAGAGGGGCTATTCCAATAGCCCCTCTTCCTTTTAACACTATGCCGTACAGACTTGAGACACTGACATTTAGTCAGCATATGGATTATCCCTGCCGTGCTGATATATGTCATCTTGTCCCAGGGCGGGGAAAAAAGACTATGGTTGTCTGTGTGAGAGAGGTAGTGAGAGATAAAGACTTGTATTGGGAGCACAGAGCAGTGGATGTATATTGATTGGCTGTTAGGTTTACTCACCTGAGCGTGAATGGTCTGTGGAACAGCAGCTTTTACAATTTACCTTGGCTTTCAAAAAGTGCTGTTGCAATACAAGTAGCATTTCATATTTCTGAAGACTGATTCCTTTGCTTGGTATGACCTGAATACATGTAGAAAGATAGACCAAGGTTGTAAAACTGTAAGGTTTAAAAAAACTACACAAACATATTTGTCAGACCAGGCCTACGGTTTAAAGCAACATTTACTGAGATGCAGGTACCATGTCACAGCAACGGGAGTTTATCCAAAATTAGTGGAATAATGGATGGGCTGCCCAATTCCCACGTTTCTGGTCTATTACACTTCTTCCATGGTTAAAATAAAGAAATCTAAGATGTTTTTTTTTTAAAGCCACAGTGTGCAAAATAGAAGCATTATGTCTGTAGGCTCACTATCCTTAGATGTAGCCCAAATAATCAACTAATAAATATCAGTTGTATTTGTTGCTCTTGAAACCTCAGGATGAAGAAAACTACAGCAGCGATGTATGATGTGCTCCACGTTCAGCAACTGAAAGTACTTTCTTCCTCATGGCATCTGTCAGTGGGTGGGATGTATTAAGCAGTAAGTGAACCTTTTGCGCTCAAAGTCAGATGTTTTCGAAGCTGGGATAACAGACAAGTGTAAGGATTTGAGCAAGTTTGACAAGGGTTATTCTTGGTCTACAAAGTTCAATGTCCATCAAGAGAGGTCCAAAGATAAAAAAAAAAAAAAAAAGAGTGAAGTCTGGCCCAGCCAAAGAGCTAATGTAACTCAAATTACTGAAGACGTTATTGCCGTTTCTGATAGAAAGCTGGCAGCAAAACAGTGCCTCTCGGGTTGTTGTGTTTGGGGTTTCGTACAGTCCAGTCTGAGTGCCCGTGCTGACCCCTTTCCACCTCCAAGACAGCCAACAATGGGCGCATGAGTAGACACAACTGTTATGTTTCTCAAGAAATTCTGGAAGGTTTTTTTATATATATATTTCATTAGACATCTGGATTTTCCGTTTCCATCCATCCATCCATTTTCTGTTCACCCTCGTCCCTTAGTGAGGTCGGGAGGGATTTTCCATTTCCCTGCTCTGAAAATCTAAGTCATTTTATCCATGCAAATGTGTGGCAAACCTTGATCTCTGAAAAGATGATCATCCTTCACCCTCTGCTCTGCAGTGGGACTCCACAGTAGTGCTTGTCATGTCAAGCTGTTGGCTGCCTGATGTACTTTCTCTTCCTATTGTTGTATGGTCACACTGAGAGTGTATGGAAGTGAGTGATTATGCAGTATGTCCATAGACTGCTTGCCGGGGAGCAAAAGCATAGAAAACTGCACGTGATTACCATACATTCTTGCCAAAAACAAAAAGCGCTTTAGTGTACATTTTTATGCTTGGAAAGTGATATTACCATGCAAATAATCTTTTAATAGTGTATGACGGAGATATTTTACATAAATGTGTTTTAAGTAGCTACATTGAAGTGGTCAGATATGCATTATTCATGAAATAATTGCTGGATATAATCTCACAGTTTGCTTTCTGTGCAGTCTGCAGGGATGAAGGAAGTAATTTTGCTTTATAGCCATACATATAAATCATAAAAACACAAAGTTGATCATGTGTCTGTGATATTTCCTTTTCCCTTAGATGTCATGAGTCACACAATCTGTATCACCATGTCATTATGGCATAAGAGAAAATGTTGAGTTGACAGTCTGGCAGCTTCTAAGGTCTAAAAGTGAAATTGAAAATATAAAGAAACCTCAGTGCTTGTTAAACATGAACAAAAAGAAAAGCCTAAAGACTCATGTGGGGGATTGTACTGATGTCACGATACATATCAGAGTATAATATGTCAAAGAATATTGAAAGAAAAATCCTAAATCAATCTTTGATGGAGAACAAGTTACCAGTAATTTATCACACCTTACCTTATTAGCTGTATTTAGATCCGTGTTAGAACTACATTGGGGACCGATGCTTAGCAGGGTTTGAATTCTGACCTGGGGTTTTTCTGCACACTATTTGCATGTTCTGCATGTGCATGCGTAGGCTGTCTCCAGGGCTTCCTCCTCCCCCGGGCCAACAACATGACTGTTAGATTAATTGGTTCCTCGAATTTGCCCTTAGGTGTGAGTGTGTGTGTCCTTTGCCGTCTGTCCTATAAGTCTGTGTTGCTCTGTGATGAACCAGCGACCTGTCTAGGGTGTATGCTGCCTCTCCTCCAATAACCAGTGGAGATGGACGCCCTGCAAGTTAAACATGCAGTTCTTTTTTGTGTTTGGTTGTATGTGCTTACAAATGGTGTAGTGTTCTTTATTTTAATTATTATTCAAATTCCATTTGCTCCACCCCTCTAGTAGGTATGAGATAGAAAAAAAAAATCTAAGTTAACCCAGTTGATTGCACGCAGACCCAGTCTTTGCATCAATCTCTCATACTGAGCAGGAAGATGCAGCAGTTTTAAGAAAAACTCAAATTTTAAAGTAATGTAACCTCCAGAGAAGCCTATCTCAATTTGACCAGCCAACAGCCATGACTGACTTCATCATGACGTCTTCTATTTGTTTACGTAGACAGAGTAGACACTAAAACTCTGATCCATGAGGAACAAAAATATAATCCAGTTATTTCCTATACCATTGGTTATAAGAGTGTCATCTGAGAGTTGTCTGAAACACCAAGGCACAGTGCCTAGTGATCCTTTTGAGACGTCAGACATTCCAATATGCATTACAATTCAGTCTGAGTGCTGATAGCACTCAGTACAAATGCATTATCAGACAAAATAACAATACATAGGCTTGTCGCGATAAACGATAAATCAATTAATCGTACAATAAATTAAAATTATCGACGCCATTTTAATTATCAGCTTTATCGTCTCTTGGCCTTCTTCTCTTTCTGTTGATGATACTGAATGAAAATAGGCTCAACTCCGCTGCTCTCCACTGACCCTCCCTCCCTCATTTCCTTAGTGTAATGCCTAGCGCACACTACACGATCTTAGAGCTGCCGGCCGATTGTCGGCCCATTTTCAAAACCTGAGGGATCACACATGAGCCAACAGAAATCCTAGGTATAACGGTTCGATCGGGTTCGATCATACTGTGTGGTGTCCAACAATGGGCACATAATAATGGCTACAAGTTCAATTAACTAATTTTAAAACCAGGCATTAATCAATGCTTTACTACAATCTACCTGCAACGCATGTGGCTCTAGTGTCAGCGTAACGTCCTGACTGAATGAAAATCATTAGAACCTTTTTATGTCACGTTAATGAAGAACAGCTGAAAAGTTACCGGGTTCTTCAACTGCGTATCAATTTCGCTCCAACTCCTCCCCTCATCATTTCTATATTCTTTGCACAAAATGTTTTATAAACATTAATGTTGTTTCCTCATACCATCTCCAATATCCGCTGGACTTCGGGTTGCGCCGTGTCAGCTGTTTGGGATTCCCCTCGGTAATTTCCCCTCAGAAGGCAAGAGGAGAATCTGTGCTTTCTGATTGGCTACCTGTCACATTCAACAGGCTGCGTTAACACTCCCAGTGGGGGAAAACCCCTGATTTAGATCGGAGCGGCCACAACGATCTACCGTAACACACCACATACTGCAGGATGATCGGTTACAAAATCGCAAGTGAGAATCTTAGAACGATCTACATTCTAAGATTGTCTTAAGGGAAAAATGTAGGTGTGAACTAACGTGTAGTGTGAACTATTGCATCAGGTAGTCGATGTGCCCATCTTCTCTATTTAAATCTAATGATTACTGAAGGGCAATATAGTAAACAGACTTCATAATCTGCACTCTTTTGGTTGAATGCAGTATTTATTTACACTTTGGTGTTTTGGTGTTTTTATTCAAGTACATTTTTGTTAATGGAGACTGAGAATCAATTTTATTTTTGCTTTTGGTTGTTTTGTTTATCTTATCAGTTCCAGTGTTAAGTGTTCTTTTGAAAATAAAGCGTGTCTGTCTTTGGCAGGAAATTGCCTGCATTATTACATCATTTCCATTAAATCAGTGTAAAAAGGTCTTCAAACAATACTATCGTTTATCGCAACAATTTTTGAGACAATTAATCGCTCAGCAAAATTTGTTATCGTGACAGGCCTAACAATACAACTTGAACGTTGGCTAACTCTGGCCTTAATGACACAACAGTAAATGCATTTACTCTTGTGAAAAGACACAGAATTTTTGAGGTTGCGTAATGAACATCATATGTAGACAGGTTAATCTTCTGGTGAACTATTCAACGCCAACTACAGATTGGCTTAAGTAAACCTGCTATTTGTGAAACATGTACTTAGTTTGTGAAAACCATAAAACAGAATGGATGTTAAAATATAGTATTCTGTGGTCTTATCTCATTACCTGAATGTATGCAGTTCCATTTTGGCGAATAGTTATAGTGATTGACCATATGCCACACTCTGCAGGAATGGCAGAAAAATGTTGTTGCTGGGTTTCCCCAGAGTGAAGGGCGATGTCGGTGCCTCAGCTGGGTCACTGCTCAACCACAACACTAATCTGTACAATCTCCAACAGCCCCTTTTCTCAAATGAAAATAAATCAACATGGAGTACAAACACACAGGCACCTCATGCAAAGCTTTTGTGTTTAAAACCTAGTCTTCTCGACAACAGAACAAGTGTATTTCCACATATATTCATTGCAAATCAGCTTTCCTTTATTGATTCTAGTCCCTCTGTACCGATAAGAAGAGATGGAAATAAAAACATGGTTTTTCCAAACCCAGCTGGCCTTTTTTAGTTTTATTGATTTTGACTAAAATACAGAGATATATATTTGGAAACAGTTGAAAATCAAGACTCTGCTCTGTCCTTCATAAATAAATCATGAAACAAAATATATTATAAGATAGACAAAAACTGTGACTTTGTAAATGTCTACAAAGACATCCATCAAGTATCCACGCATTAAAAAGAAGGAAAAACGAGGTTTGTGTATCTAAATGCTCAGAGGGGCACCGATTGATGTTGTATGTTTGTGTTAGTTGACACAAGCAGCAGCTATTCCCTTCCTGCTTTCTTTGTGCACAGCAATGAGATACTTCTCACCTGTCACTTTATCAGACATTGGCTGTCATTGTACACAGTGTGACACCAGGCCAACCTGAATACATTTATAAAGGAACCTTCTGAACTCTAATAAATGCACCATGACTGACCATTACAAGCTGCACTGCAGAGTGCCTCCATGACAGCACTCCCTAACAGCATCATAAACTTGAGAAAACAGGGTGAGGAGCAATGTCACCTCAGTGAAACAATTCAAAATAAAAGAGTTAGAAACCGCAAAAAAAAAAAAAAGTTCTTGTCTTATTTTGAATAGTCAAATTGTAATTATTGAACCCAAAAATGTTTAACTAAGGCCATTAATTTATTTTAATAATTATTACTCATTGCACAGGGATTTTTCATGTGTATTTATGAAGGTGGAATTTGTTACTATTAATGTTAATGACTGCTACATGCTTTTTGTTTGTTTTTTTTCCTGCTCATCAACTTCTACAAAAAGAAAGAAAGAAAAAAAAAAACACAAATCCATTCCAATTTTGAGCATTTTGACTACTTTTCTTATCACATTTAAATTGTGTTACTTTCTAAATCTATTCCTTTGTGAGATTCAGTTGAATATAAATCTTGCAGCCAAAGTGGGAATTGGCACCTCAAACACTGTGTGGGAGTTTTTCTTTTTGTTTGTTTTTTTTTAGCAAGTGTAGGTGGAACGATGTGGAGGACTAGTTAGCTTGTTGGGACACCTTCTTCCATTATATAGACTCAGTGTTCTCAATAGAAAACAAAAAAGGAGCTTGAAGGAAAAAGTCACTGATATAGCAGTTATTTTCAGAAGACATTGGTTTTATAGAAAAACTGTGAAACTGCAAACATGAGAACTTTATAATAAGCTTTCTCAAGTCATCCTGGGATGTTATTGTTCCAGTAAAGACAGAGAAGATTCAATGCCTCTGCATAGGTCAGAAATGTGTCTGATCAAAGCACACAATTGGCGGTTTCTTCCACCAATTGTGTGCTTCTGTCGTCTCCTTTAACAAAACACGGAAAACGGTTTCGTACATTTGTCCTTTTGTAAACACAGATAAAATGTTCAATGGATTCAGTCAAGTTTTTTTGCCACCTTCCTCCACGTCCAAATAAGTCTGAGATCAAATTTAAATATGGATTTTATTTAAATCTGCCTTACAGTCAAGACTTCAGCTCTATTTCACTAAAATCACAAAAATATCTTCTTTCCCACTGACATTGTTTCTCTCGTTCTTTTTAATGCCTCCCTGCTTTCTACTCTCTGTGGTCTTTTAATTAGATGACCTGATTAGAAACCATTGGCAAGGGTTTTATTGGGTGTTAAGAGAGAGAGAGAGAGAGAGAGAAAAAAGTGGGGATTAGTCTAGTCTGGGACTCGGGCAAACAGAATTAACAACGTGTGCAACCAAGCTCTATCTTTTGCAGATCAGTGTTTCTAATATCAAAGCGTTATTATAGCTGCACTATCCCCCCCCAACTGTGTGATCACCAAGGATTATTGAAGGGCTGCTGAACCAGGGAAAACGGTGTTTTGCCGTAGCATTGCTAATTAATGCAATGTTTGCATGAATGATATGAATGATATGAATCGGGTTTAAAGCCCATCCTTTGACAGACGGCCAGCATTGAGGCTTTTTTTTTGTAGCTCGCTACAAAATAGTTGCGTATGACATGCTGCTTTGTTGTGTATCGTGTATACAAATACAGCATGCAGTTTCTTTGTAGATAAGAAAATAGAGTTGCCAAGAGACAAAACATCTGTGTAATATGGTTAACAATCATACTGTGGTCTAATTGTTGAGATTCTTTGAGTGCTATGAACTGTATAAGAAAGACGTTTAATATGCAGTGCCTTGAAGTTGTTTAACTTTTTTTTGGTACAACTATTTTTAAATTATCTTTGATTTCACAAGCCAAAGCCTGCATATTTAGGCCACAATTTTTTTCCCCCTATATTTTCAGTGCTCCAAAAATTTTAGGGACTTATCTTAAATCTCACTTAATATTGCATGAAATGATTTATTGTTTCATAAGGCAACCTTTATGATGGCATGCTCTTTCCACTCCTGTGGGTACAGTATTTATTACATATACATCAGTGAACAATATAATATATGAGAAATTGCTCTCTAATTTCTGGAGTCATAAAGTTGCTGTTAAATCTCTTAGAATAAATTGGTGTTGTTGCTTTCCCATTAACTCTAACAATACTGTTGCAATGAGAAACTCTGCATTCTGGTATCCTTTTTTTTTCTAACATTGGATAAAAAGTAGGCTGCACAGTTGGTAGAGCTGTTGCCTTGCAGTAAGAAGGTCCTGGGTTTGATTCCCGGCCCGGGTTCTTTCTGCATGGAGTTTGCATGTTCTCCCTGTGCATGCGTGGGTTCCCTCCGGGTTCTCCGGCTTCTTCCCACAGTCCAAAAACATGACTGTCAGGTTAATTGGTCTCTCTAAATTCTCCCTAGGTGTGAGTGTGTGTGTGAATGGTTGTGTGTCCTGTATGTCTCTGTGTTACCCTGCGACAGACGGGCGACCTGTCCAGGGTGAACCCCGCCTCTCACCCGGGACGCAGCTGGAGATAAACACCAGCAACCCTCCCGACCCCATTAGGGACAAATGGTGAACAGAAAATGGATGGATAGATGGATAAAAAGTTGTGATTGTTTTAAATAGTGTCCAGTTTTGTCAATTGTAAAATGACATCTGACCTTTAATGGACTTTTTTCTGGTAAGGCTGCGAAAATGCATATCTTTCTGCTTGAAGCGATTTTTCTGGGATTTTCTTCACAATTTTTTCATCTCTATAGAATCTTTGATTTTGTTATGAGTAACTTTTATTGAATTTTTAGGTTTAGTGTTGGAGATTACAGAGAGCCTTTTTACCTATTTAATGAGGTGGAAATACTGCAGTTCCCTTGCGTCCTGGCTGATAGTGTAGACACTGATTGTCTCTGCCTGAAAGTCTTTGTCTGTAAGCTATAAGGATAAACTACAAAATGGCAGCAAGCTGTAATAAAGTCAATTTCACACTCGTTCTGTCATGTTGTTGATGTGGTTTTCTGTGGTTGGTCCCTCTCTTATCTTGTTTTTCTTCTTTATTACAGCCACTGTACTTTTGTATGTGCTTTATTGTTCAATGTTTGGTTGATGCTGTGATCATATATCAGAACCCTACTGTAGGATGCTATTTATATCATTTTACTCAATAGTGTCTGCTTTTGTGCTTGCCTGCGTTTCCAATTGATTACTAGATTTGTTATTTTTGTGATTTATCTTTAAGCTTAAACACATCAAAATTTTCACATGAATATCTTTTGCTTTCTGTTGTATTTATTTTTTTTTTTTTTTACTTTTTAATTGTGATTTACTGAGAATTGAAAACCCAGAATATCTGAGCCAAGCTGTAGTTGAAAATATTGCAGCATTATTTGCTCACTTTGAATCTGTCCCTTTTTTCTTCTTTTTTTTTTTTTTCTTTCGCCCCATGCCATGTTCTTGCTTCCAGCTTCTGGCTTGGTTTGGGCTCAGAAAACCCCACAGCAGATAAGCTCTAGCTTTAGCTGTGGTTCTGACATCAAAGGTGTTGGGAGAGGGCAGGGAACAGCAGAGGAGCAGAGACACAGGACAGCATACTCTGGCATCAGTGCAGAAGGGACAGATAGGGCTGAGGGAAGAACATAAAATGAGATTGCGCATGGAGATGTGAAAGATGAAGAGCTGCATAAATGAAATTGGGGGGGAAAGAATGTATGATCATTATTAAAGGTGCACCGATCAGAATGTTTTGCTTTGACCTGTTGAATTGGCTTGTTAGTTTAAAATGATAAAAGAACAGCATTAAATGCATTTTTTCCCCATCCTTCCTGCCAATAGTAGGCACTAATTATATATATTGGCAGTAGAAGTGGTGTTTGTGAGAGAACTATCTCTGTAGCATGATTTTTATGGTTTTAAAACAAAGTTGTTTACAATTTAGACTTCCCCATACTTAATCGTTTTATATACAGAAAGCTCAGTGAGTGACGGTTTCAAAAACCTCTCCGTATTCAGAGGAGATTGGCTAGATATCCTGACCAAGAAACTTCACAGGGCTAAAGACATTGTCTTTGGCCTGTCCACAGCAGATGTAAAGCATGCAGAAGTAAAAAAACAAAAAACAAAAAAAAAAACAAGTATTATAAAACAAATCCTTTTTATATATTTATTTTTAAATTCAGGCAGCAAATAGTTGTAAAAAGATGCATACCAAAAATGAAACTGTTTCCTAACTGAACACAGGACCACCACAAAGTATCTGAAAGTGCATTTTTGTCTCTGCACTGGATCTCTGCTGAGAAAGAAGTTTGAAGAAGTGGCAAGGCTAACACTCAAACTTGTTTTCCTCTCTTTGATGACACGATGTGGTTGATATTTCGGATCGGGGCATGTTGTCTTTGCTGTTCCAATGAATTGTGTGAGGACACGTCTTCCTGCTTCATAAACAATGCACTTTGCTTTGCAAGTCATCGTAATAACAGTGTTATGGTGCAGTGAGAGCTCTGCGAGGCGGCTGTCTGTCTGAGGCAGAGCTGTGCTTCGGCTGAGCAGGTCACTAAACAGACAGGCTGAGAGAAAGCAGCTGATAGGATATGCTCTCTTTTACTCATCTTTCAATGTGGATGTCAGCGTGACTTCCACTTATAACTGCAATTTGGAGATCTGTAATATCAAAAGCAGAAATTGCCAAATTCTGTGAGATTTCCCATTTTTTCTATCACAAATCCTGCAGTATGTGCTCCGTCTTCCCGTTATGGGCTTTGACTTGGTCTCTCTCTCTCTGGCTCACCATCTGAATTAACCTTAGATGCATGCTGTGGAAAATACTATTTTCTCTGAAGTGGCTTTCTGTGCTATCTTTGGCTTCAACACCCCACAAAAAAAAAAAAAAAAACAATCTTAGGAGAAAAAAAAAAAAAAAAAAACTAACATAGTGTTCATTATTCAGTAACAAAAGGAGCATCAAAGAGTATTCCCACTCATGCTTATGTATAGTGTATTCACTGATTGGAAAAGATGAGGTTTTTCGGTTTCCAAACCAGCCGGTCAGTGATCAGGGTCGATCAAGCTGAAAATACATCGAGTCTGGAAAAGAACTGATTTCCTTGTGCATCTTTAATCTTTAATTCCTCTGCAAGTGCCTGGTGAAACTTTTATTTGTCATCTATAAACATTATGTAGAATATTCATTGCCAATTTGAAAACATGTTTGTTACAATTTTTTATTTTTTTTCACCCCCTCTCTTATTTATTTATTTATTTTTTTTCTTACACAGAAGCATGATGGACCGTGACTTGGGGAAATTGCGCTTCTTATTTTTCTATAACAGCCACTGTTGGAAGACTGATGGCATTACAGCGCCAGAGCCCTGTGATACACCATCACATCACTAGGCATCCCCGTTCACAGCTGTGTGTTATGCTGAGTGCCCATTAATCTAATGAATGTTGCTGAAGCACAAAGTCATGAAATGCTTATCAGGCCAAGCAAATGCATTTACTGTTCTCCATTCTCATGGCATATGGTGCGACTCTTTTAATTATATCTCCGTAAATAAGATGTAAACCTTTGAAGGGCAAAATGGCTTTAGCTCATCACTGTTGTTGACATACTGCTAAACAATCTAGCTCACACCAGCAGCATGTCTAGCTTAGTGTAGAGACAGAAATTAGCAAAGTTCGTTTTTTTTTTTTGTTTGTTTGTTTGTTTGTTTTTTTTTTTGCTTAGATCTATTTCTAAAATTGCATGTGAAAAAACAAAGTATATAAAGCTCTAGACTTTAAAAAGGGAATGCATGATTGTACAAAATTATTTTTTATCTTTCTCTGAAATGCATAATGCTTTCATGAAACCTAATTTTTGTTCAAATGATTTTTTTCTAGCTACTATAACTACTTTTTTTTTTTTTTTGGTCCTTGGAGTAAAGCTATTATTTAAAAACATCTGTTATCTTCAGTTTTAAAGATTGAACAGATTGTATATTTTTTTAAAAAATAAAAGCTCATTGCTAAGTTGCTTTCTGTTGTAACAAACCTCTTTTAGAGTCTCGGCCTCAAAGGTTGAACTGAAAATGAGCATAAAAGCAATAAAAGTCCAGAGTAAAACCTTGGGAAGAAAATATATGACAAATGTACATGACTTTGTGGAAACACAATAAAAATAGTTTTGCAAGATCTTCAAAATGAATTAATTATTTGGAGGAAGACAAAGTAATAATGTAACAAAACAATGTTTTTCACCAACCTAGAATGCTAGGCTTCATAGTGTTATTACATCATAGGCACATAATGAACCTTTAAAAATGGGAACAACATGCAAATTTATTTATTTTTTTTACCATTATTTTAGTCTGTGTAAATTAAGTTACTTCTGTCATTCGTTCTTCCCTGAGGCAGTTTTCTTTCTGACAGTCAGACTTTCGTTAACAATAGTGACAAATTTGAGGCTAATTACGAATAACTCACAATTACTCAAGGTAGTTTGTGGTAGATCACCAGACAAAAAAAAGTGTTGTGAAGGGAACACAGGTGCTCTCGCACACAAAGACGCACAGAAAGAGGCGATATACAATATTTGTTGTGGGGCTACATTTGGTTGTTCATGGGGAGCTTATTTAAATCAGGGCACTCTTGTACCTGCAGCTCAGTTGTCATGTCTATTTAGAATTAGCAAGCTGTGTAATTTCCATACCTTTATTGTTTCGTTTTTTTCTTACTTTACATAAAATATGTCATACTTCAAAGTTAGCCCCTTCTCTCTGCCTGCCGTCTCTACTCATATATTTTTAGTCTAAAGGCAGGCACTTGTTTTATTTTTAACCTGAGACTAGACATCGGCAGATGGGAGATTTTCACACCGGACTAAGATGTTTATGGGAAACCTCCTAAGAGAAGGCAGAAATTTGGAAGACATATTCCATTTTCATTTGTATATATACATATTTATGTATGTGTATATGTGTGTGTGTGTATCTGTATGTGAAGTGTATATATGTAGGCGTGTGTGTGTAAAATAAATATTTTTGAGTGCTATGTTAAGAAAGTCCTCACCTTCAAATGTTTTCCCTCTCGTAGAGTGTAGTAACATGCATTACTTTACCTTCAGTAACTGTGTTACCTCAGGTTCAGCATAAGTCTGACTGATGCTGATTGACAGCTAACACAAGGTCTCTGTCAAAGCCACTATAATCACATCCACCCTGGAAAAGATGAGGCAGACTGTTTGATGCCCCGACAGCATCAGATTGTCAATTGCGTCTGAACTTAACTTCTTTTTTTATTATTATTATTATTATAATGTAGTTAAATATAACAAATCCATAATATGTGCAGAACTGTGCACTAGGCATAAATCTGCCCATTCTTCTGTGTCGTGTTGAGAATTAAAATGCTTTCATTAGGCAACAGCCATACTGAAAAGCACACCTGCTTCAACTAAGGTTGTATGCACTTTGTGTGCTTCTAGTGTTTTTGAGATGTATTTTCCTAAATTTTCCCATCATGACACTTGAGGTGGGACTAATATGACTGTATAAAGATTCTCCCTTGTCAAGGCATTTTACTTGTAAATAATACAGAAAGCAGTTTTTGCTTATTTTTTGTTCATAATTTTGAGCCAAAATAAATGTCTAAAATTGCGTAACACTTACAGCGATGCTATGTATTGTTGATCGTCAAGTTCTATTGGGCCCTGATTTGCCTTTTTCTTAGCTTGCTGAACTACGCTTATAATGCAGCTTTAGTTCTTGTCAAAGTGACTCCATTCGCACATCCACCCCCACAACCTATTTGATTTCTCTTAAGAGCCTACTGCTGGGGGCTCACTATTAATGGGAAAGAAATTAATGGCAGTGCTTGCTATTGTGCTGCCATTAGCCTACTCCTGTCCCAATTATCTGAAGTTACTGCTGTCAATCCCATTATGGTTTCTTACCAATTGTGTGTTGATGAAATAAATTTCAGTTTCTGTCCATTTCGCGTGAAGCCCTTTTAGGGAGGCATAAAAATGCGTCTATTTAGTTGATGAGCGCTGTCAGTTTTTAAAGCCGGTTTAAACATGAGGCAAGATGAGAAATTGATGTTAAGTGACATATTGTGCATGAGGTAGACAGCTGTCACTAAGTGCTAGTGCAAGCTTTTTCAGCTGTACATATAAATGAATGTAAATGTTTGTAATGTAAGCTATGTAAATGCAGAACTTATTCACTGAGGGGATGTGTGTGTGTGCACAGAAATGCAATACAAACTGCATTCTGATGCTTGAAATTGCAGACTTGAAGCGGTTCCCAGTCAGTGGGATTTGTCAGAGTTGGCATCACTTGTGTATTTCTGTTCCAAAATCATGCAAAATTGAATAACTCTACACATCCAGTGAAGTGAAAACAGCTGCTACTCAAACAGAAGCATTATTGTTTCATTTTTAGAGTTTAGGAAGATTTTTTTCTTCTGTGAGATGAGGAATGGTCAGAAGCTTTATGCTGAGTTTCTTAGCTAGGAAAATAAGAAACGCAGTGAATCCATTTTACTTCTGCAAAATTGGACCCCACGATTATTTAAACAGAACTAGCATTGCTAAAGATGTAGCTCCTTTTAGTTTCTGAAAGAGTTGGCTCTTGGAAGCTTGTATAAATTGAGGTGCGGTGTTGGACTTCATGTTAATGCCAGATGACTAATGCATTTGTAGTTTATGACTCAATGGTGTTCATTGAAATGGAAATGTTTGCACAAATTTGACTGACTGCTATATATTCTGTGTCATTTTAGTTGTACATAGTTGTACATATCACACAATTGAAATGTGTGATATGTCTGTTTCTACTTGAATTAGTAAGATTTTGTCTCTGAATTTTACATCTTTTGAGAACAGAAAATCACTTTATTCAATCACCATGCTGTACTCACTCCCTGGTTTATGTCTGCAAAATGGCCTACATTATACATTAATGACAGAATCTCCAGGGCTTTGCAGTCCACTCAGTGACCACCCAACTTAATGACAAGGGCTATTAAGGCTTCATTAATCCAAAGTGAGGGAATGGGGATGGAGATGCAGTCTGCTCGCATACTGCAACCAATGCAATGCTCTTTTACTCTCCCTTCATATATCGTATTTTCCGGACTATAGAGGTCACCATACAATAAGCCGTACCTAAAAATAAAACAAACAAACAAACAGACAACATACACTGTTTTCATGATGAGGGTGTATGAGTTTGAAGAAATTATGAGTTTGAAGAAGTTTCTCTGTCGTGCCTGCTGCTAACACGTACTTGCTCTGAATGAAAATTAGTACTTTCTTCTATTTCTAATTTTGACTTCCAATAATTCATTTCCTGCTAAAGAGCTCCCTGGTGGTTGAAGAAAAATCCACAGAAAAGCCGCGCCGGGCTTTATGCAGCATGGTTCAAAGCGTGGGAAATATAGTCCGAAAAATACGGTATATATTTTGCTTAGACACAAGGGGGGAAAAGTTATGACAATTCTAAGGACCCCTGACCGACAGGGGGCCGTCCGCTATTTATTTATTTATTTATTTATTTATTTATTTATTTATTTATTTATTTATTTATTCATTAAAAAAATTTAAAAATCGGGGCCCTGTCAATTACAAGATTAATCACATTGTGTTTTCTAAATTAGGTTTTAGCAGTAAAATTAAAATGTTGCCCCTCACAGACCAAAAACCAGACATCCATATTTGTACTGAATGCCCCAGGTTCTGCATGAAATGGAGAAAAATAGAGGAAAAAAACAAGAGTGTCAATTTATAACTCAGTTTTTCTCCAAGAAAGGTGAGTAGGCTGTGTGAGATTATCAACCATTTAGCATAGTTAGCTTAGCTGCAGTCTACTGTAGCTAAGCTAACTAACGAAGGAAAAGAAATTCCCAACATGTTCATATATTTAATTTGTACCTGTACCACTTACCACACTGAACAACAGAAGAGTCAGTCAGCAGCAGCTCTAAGATGAATAATATTTATTTTACATATTTGTTTAAACTGTCATTATGTTGTGACAGTATGGTATATGAATAATCTGTGAAACATTTATTTCTTCTTCCTTCTCCCAGTACTATCTAGGAACAACCAATCAGAGACAGGAGAGTTTCAGTGCTGTCAATCACAATCTCATTCCCTTCCCTTGCTCTGTGCTGTGCTGTAGCTCGCAATAACAATAAGTTGTTTCTCCACCATTAGCACAGTTAGTAGTGAGTGAATGAGGTTGATTGACAGCACTAAGACCCTCCTCCTGGTTCTGATTGGTTGCTTTAGTTGGAACGTTGCATTACTTTAGGTAGCAACAGTGGTTCAGGAAGGAGGTGGAGGAGATTGATTGTTTTCACAGATTATCTGTCTCACACCAAACTGTCACGGCATATTTTAATACTGTTGCGAAAAACTTCCTGACTTTTGTTTTTTGTCCATACTTCAAGCCTGTATTCAAATCATTTACGCATATCCCTTTTATGAGCTGCATGGTACTGCCCTCATGTGCGGTCCTTATCATAATCTGAATAATAGCTCGTTAAATAAGTGGTGGCATACCTCTAAATTAGAAACAAAATTTCCACAGAGCAATTTCTTATTAAAGAATAAATACAAGCTTAAAGAGCATGCAACAGTCCTCAGCTGAACTGCAGTTGCACTATATCTGCTTATAGCAAAATATTTTTGATTTTGTATTGGGAATAGCAAAGATAGATGTGAAAGCAAACAAGGTAATGGCAGGGCCTGGAAAAAGATGCTGAGAGCCACGTTTTTCCTTCTGTGTTCTGGCAAAGATGTGCAACTTGTAAAAAATAAAAATAAAAAAAAAAACAGTACAGACCAAACATTTGGACACACCTTCTCATTGAATTCATTGAGAAGGTGTGTCCAAACTTTTGGTAACACCAGGGCATCTGAACTGGAGCTCAACAAGGACTTGTTGAAGGTTGTATAATTCTGTTTCTTAACTGCATATCTGTTTTTAAGACAGTGTTTTTTACATGTATAAACTTCTATTCGATATCTTTGTAATGGTTGCTTCTCATTGTTACATTTGAAGGCAGAAGTGATGGATGCTCCACAGATCAGGTGGGGTGAAGGGTCACTGTTGACTCAGGAGGAAGCAGATTGAGTCATTTTAATTAGATGGTGGTTTTATGACAAATCTATCATAGTTATGTGAGATGTATAAATGAAAGCTCATCTCTTCTACCTTGAGGTGTTTTCCATCCTTGCTGCTGCCACTTTAGTTGATTGATGACGTTAATATTTACCTGCAGTATCCTCTCGACAGTGCAGAGGGTGATAAGGAAGTCTAAAGCAGAATCACGGAAAATAGGTTAATACCCATTTAAAGGTGAATAAAATATACAGCAATAATAAAAAAAAAGTATATGAGCGTTTGCTATCCTGGTTAAATGTTCTTTTTTTTGACTGGAAGACCAATAAAAACTAATGGAAAGAGACATCAAGCTGTATCAGCGAGAGTGAATATCTCCACTCTGTGCCGTCTAATGGAAGAGAACTTGGCCCACTTCCACTTTGCTCAGATAACTTTGAAGTATAACTCTGCCTGCTTTGTGCGGCAACTATTGTCAGACATGTGAGTGAAGATCAAACAGTGCGTTAGCAGTTTTAAGATAAAACACTTCTTTCAACCTAGACTTTAACATGAAATGAGATCAGAAACTTAGATGTCAAATAAAATTCCATGGCATCACCGTTTCTCTGAATTAGCGCAGTAATTGAATTGCTGCAATGGCTATATCTGCTACTTGTCATGGTTGACAGCTATACCTTCTTAACTTGACAACTACTTTTAAAGAATAAACAATAGCAAAGATGACACAGTTTAGGTAGGAAGCTTTTCTGTGGAGGTGGACAGAAAACCAACATTACTCAGATTCACCTTTTGGTGCCGTAGCTTTGCAGCCTTGTTGGACTTCTTGCGTTGGCACCTGAAAACTCCAATGAAATGTTGTGTTAAAAATGAGATGCTAACTCGTGGGGCTGAGAGGGTTTGCCTTTGTTTCCTGAGGCAAATAATATTAGTAGAGTGCATTTTATTTTGTACTGCTGATTAGGTTATATTAAAATTGCTTATTTAAGATGCATCAATTAATTGACTTAATCAGTCAATTTTCACTTGATTAACTGGTTAGTATCAAATAATGAAATTATGGAGAACTTTATGTAAGCTGATTTATTAACTTCATGAATCTTATAATTCCCACCAGTTTCTTTCTGCAAAATATCAACCAGCCCCAGCAATTTTAACTGTTTCATTTAATGCAACAGAGCTGTATCAGATTTTTCTCTCTTATTGACTATTGTCCTTAAAAAAAATAAATAAAAATAAGCACCTAATTTCATGCCACTACATTTGCACATGTTGGTGTGGTATTTACTTGTTAGTGTACATGTGCACTGTAATTGATTATCCACAGGTCTCCCTAAAAGAAAAATTATTTGATGGCTTTTGCTTTAGCATCTTAGTCACTTAAATATATATCAATTTGGGCTTCAAATACGGTTAATCTAATCCATCTAGTCAAATATATAATTGGTATATTGAATATTAATAGTCTACTAATGCCATTTAATCACTGATGTAGTAATAATGACTAAGACTTTGTAATGTATAGCTCTAGTATGAATATGGATTTTTTTTTTTTTTTTTTTTGGTCGAAGCTCTTTATATTAAGTGGTTACATGTTTCTCTAGAGTTCTTTGTATTTTCTGTCAGTAAAAAACTGTGTGACCCAGGAGTGAATTTAATCGGATATCCACTCCTGAGAGGATTGGCAACTTTCTGGACAGTTTTCACTAGTGCATAATCACACTCACTGTAGCATGACAGCTTCCAAATTGTTTGGAAATTGCATTGTAATGCTTTGTGGAATGATGGGCAGCAACAATTGCTCTTCCGAGATTATGGCTGGCGTCTTTCCTCCCTGGAGCCGTGCTACACTCCAGTGACTTTGTGCAGAACCTCTTTTCCACAGTTCTGTATTAAGTGGAGGGTTAATGATAGACCTAGCTTAGAAGATGATTTAGTACATGATATTTGGTTTATAAGAAAACAACAACACACAATTTTGGAGAAAACTGATTCTTTTAAATTTTGTTATAATTTTCCTCAATAACATAGTTTTGAAATATTCTGTAATAAATGTAAAATAACCCCCCACACACAAACACACACACACACAAATTGAAAAACTTCAAAAATAAATATTCCAGTATACTTTATATGATCACCTGATTTTCAAAACAGATAAATTAAATTAGTCTGTGTGATTCTCAAAAAAGCAAAAGTGCAAATGATCCACTTGCATAAGCAATTGAACACAGTAACATTAAGGACGTTTTTAAACTGTCACTATTGGTTACTTTTCAGCTTATTCCTTTTCAAAAAATGTATATATACTTTTTGTATATAAAAGACATAATTAGCAACAGTAATGTTGATATTTTGACTTATCAGAAGACATGAAAATACCATAACATTTTGCATTCACAATAACCCCAAGGTCAGTGTAGGCTTTGTCTCTTTTACTGGCTTCTGTCAGCTGCTATACTTGTCTCTGGCGTTGCCACCATTTTTCTTTTCACAAAAAGCTTCCTCCATCAGCTTTGTACACTGGTGCGCCTGTGAGGGTTACCATTTCTATTTTGAGCACTTCTGCCACCTAGTGACTGGAGGTTTGTTTGTCATTTAAACAAACATAAATAAGTACTCTGGTACTAAAAACGTTCTCTTGCCTCTCCATTGTCAGATTGTTCAAAAGCTGTCAGACTGATTAAAAAGAAATCACTCTTTAGCCTACCACCTAATGGAAACTCCATACTAGACACAAATTTTAGCTGCTAGCTCTTAGCTAGTTATGGTATTTTTACGGTATTCACAACCAGCCAGAAAGACATGGATTTTTTCAAATCTGTCGACTGTGTCAACACAAAAGGGTCAAAGACTTATATATTTCTGAGAACAAGCACAGTGGCAGCTTTTGAGATGGCTTGATTTTACCCACCTTTTCAACCAGCATATTCTCACTCAGTTGGACACGAATAATATTTTTTTTTGGACAAATATAAAAGAGTGACTATACACCAAGTGTTGCAATTATTTGCAAGCTACAGCCTAAACAAAGCCATGGAGAACTGTACTGACAGAGAGGGAAGGATTACAAGGAGGTTTAGCAATAGAGGGCAATGAATCCCTAATCTCTTTAAAATGGCTGTGAAAATCAAAGATGTTTGTGAACACTTACACTGAATAAAGTCGTCCTTTCTTTCACAAATTAGGGGAAATCTTTGACCTCACAATAGAATCGCTATGTTTGTGACTTTCTGACTAATTAAGAGACAAATGCTTGGAGACCCATTCAAACGAACTCGGAGAGACTGAAAGAACAATGCAGATGGAGAAGCAGTGAACACATTTGATGTGGCCTTGTTTCAGAGGTTGTTGGTGCATGAGTGAGTCACTCGTTTTTTTTTCACAGCAGTTTGTCACTTTTGCATTTCCTCTGAACTTGCATCACTGTGAAACAACTTTTCTCCTTTATAAATTGAGGACTCGTCAGGGTTGTTGAAATGATTCATTTTGAGGAGTTTGACAGAAGTAGTATCTTAAAAATTGACTATTTTTTGTAAAACAGAAAATTGTGCACTGTAACTTGGATGCAAAAACTGTTGAAGAAAGAAGTTTGACCCACTGTTGCACTTTACATTATTCGTACAGAGTGATTTTTTTTTTCTTTGCCAGCATTCCTTTAGATTCATTAAATTACTGTTGCTAATTTGAAGGCAAACCTTATTTGCTGCTGAAAATAGGCAGGTTAGTAACAGATTGTCTCATACTTATTTTTTTTTTTTTTTAGTTTGACCTATTCTGTGAATCTCATCAAAGCACATATTGTCTAATTGCAACACATCATTAAGATTTTATGTGATAAACCAAGCACAAAATGGAACATAAAGATGAACCAAAAGAAAACAACTGGAAGGTCTACAAAGTGTGACACTGTAGCGCAATATTCAGTGCAGCAAATTGCCTTCAGAGGTCACTTATTAAGTAATGTTTCTATCTTTGTGTAATCTACTCAGAGGCTTGTTGGAGAACAGTTTGAGGTCAAGGAACACAGACAAGTCAGGGATAAAGTTCTGAGGTGTGTAGAGCTGGTTAACAGACTAAGAAAAGGTATCAAAAGATTTAAAACAAATATTACAAAGCTCTATGCAATCCATGGTTTAAAAATGAAGGGGAAAAAAACTACATAACTGCAAACTGGGGTTGGAGCGATGGAAATGAAGAACGTATCACAATATCATCAGT
Organism: Gambusia affinis; assembly: GCF_019740435.1. NCBI lineage: Eukaryota > Metazoa > Chordata > Actinopteri > Cyprinodontiformes > Poeciliidae > Gambusia > Gambusia affinis. Next base: position 16,002,788 of record NC_057881.1, read on the forward strand.
ATAGGACATTGCTACATTTCTCGTTCTAAGCTTTCAAAATACTGTCAGGCTGGTATGTTTTTTTTTTTTATGTAGCAAAGTCTGCACATGTTGCTATAATAAAGACAATATTAAAAGAGAAAGCTAACTGGGAATAACAATAAAGCATAAAACAGCAAATAAATGTTATACAGTTTCAGCTCCAAAATGGTTTTGATCTCACTCTGCCACCCCAGTCCTCTGCTGTGGATTATAATCAACACAAGTCACAGGTTTATACACTGTGAGGTCGGATCCCTTTATGAACTTGCCCTGCTACATTTCAGTCAGTTGTACTCTTTTGTTCATTTTAGATTTTCACCAGATTGTCACTTCAGTTGTTCTACAGCTAACCTAAAAGATAAAACCAGTCAGTTTGCCTCCTGTTGCTCATCCACTCACTAGGTACTAAACTGTCTTGCTACTTTCTTCTGTCGAGCTTTTGAGCCATTTCAAATTCGTTTTGCTTGACTGCCTACAAGTGCATGACCACTGGCTCTTAGATAAAGATATGAATAGTGGACTTTTTCATGCCTGTTTGTGACTCTTCAAAATGTCATGATAGAAGTGATGCACACAGTGGGAACTACAGATGAAAACAGAAGGCAAAACTACAAGTCAGAGTAATAGAAAGTTTATCATTTAACTGCTTGTAGTTTTCCTACAGGACATTTCATGCCATTACACTCCTGCGGAAATAGCCACAGTTATTTTACTCTAGTTTGATAATACTTATTGGTCAGGTTGAGCTTAATTTTCTATAATTTTCCCAAGCGTCTTACCTTGTAGATGTTTGTATGACTTTCCTTTAATCTGATGTTCTTTCTCCACATGGAAAGCTGCCAGGAAGTTGTGCAGTGGGTAATTAGGAAGGAATCAATGACAACTACCAGGAAAGATAAGGCTACTTAAGGAGTAAATGTAGCAAATGGATGGTGGAGTTCGCCATTACGATTAAAACTTAAGTGTTTAGTTAGAAGCTACTAAATCCACAGTTTGCGGGTTTACACACTCTTACCCATTAATGTCGAATCAATAGAAGTGTCTGATCTTTTGAATGTTACTGTTTTCCGTTTCCTCCCTTCCTTCCAGGCTCAGTTGGGCTTTCCCCTGTATGCTCTCACATGTTCATCTTCCTCTAATTAAAGCAACCTCTTATAAAAAAGAAATAAAAATCAAACAAAAAAAACCTACTGGGCAAATAGTCTGACATATTAAACATAGACAGACACTATTACATCATTTAAACATATTTCTGTTTTTGTATTTTCATTAAATAGCTTTATACTCCTGCTTCTATGCTATATTTTAAGGGTTCTACTCTTTAAAACAGTAGACCCTTGGGGTTTATACTGTCAAGGCTAGCACTCTAAGTATGCAGTATTCAGCATCTTTAATATAAAATGTGTACACTTTTTACAGCCACATGGGTTTGAATGCCATTAGGTTTTATGATTGCCAGTAAGCTGCAGTTACGAATGGTCTGCTGGTAAATCAATCATACATTAAATGACCACAATGACCTAAAGAAACTGTGAGAAAATAAGAGGCTTTTCTCAATGATGAAGTCAAAGTATGCTACATAAATTTTATAGTTGCTGCATTTTGTTGCTGCAAACACAACCATCTTACCTTTGTACTGTATGCAGCCATATAGTACAAAGACTCTACTGGTATTGGTACTATACCCAGCTATAAACACATGGAATGTTGTAGTAATAATTTAAGCATAATTGTTTAATATTAAGTACTGAAATTCAGTGATGTTTGGTTGACATCTTGTTGTCTCACTCTCAATGTGATCTATTCTTTTCATTTCGACTGCACCTATTTGGTTCACTTCAGTTCAGTTCTCCCTACCACGGAGGTAAATTTTAAAATATTCAAAACATGGATCAAAAATATTTGCAGTGAATATTTTGAAACATATGCTGTTGGAGTGGCTGTTGGCACTGCGAGAAGACGACTCAGCTTTTTTTCTTATTTTTTACTGAGGGAAGCACAAAAGTTGTTAGAAGTTTAGAGAAAAAAAATCTTTACTTTCTAGAGAGAATTAGACACCTTTTGGTCATCTCTGGTCACAAAGTTGACTTTTACTATTCTCAGTTTTGCAAGATGGAATCATATTTAAAAAAAAAAATGAAGCAACCGCTATATAAAAAAATGTTGCTGAATCTTTACAAAGCTTTTAAGAAAGTGTCCCGTCATTATTATGTGCACTTTATCAATATCATTACTTGGATAACGAAAAAAAAAATCATCTTAGAAATTCCTTGATGACAATCCAAGCTTTTAAGGTGTCAAGGAGAAGCTTGATATGACAGACATAATGATCACTTAGAGCTTTGGCAGAATACAGGGAAACAGACAAAGGAACACGCTCATGACCTCTCCACAATAACTCCTGAGTAAACCCAGCAGTTTATGGATGCCTGCAGAGTTAACAACTTGGCTTTTTACTCTGTTATTCAAAGCAATAGGAATGAAGTGGTTATGCATAAACACCACGTGACGCGGACATAGATTGAAGGTAACATGGGCAAATGAAAAACTTAAACATTAGTAGTGAGTTCAAAGCAGGTAGGCTGAATCGATTCTGTTTCAATTGAAGTATCTTACTGTGGGAGGGCCGACTGAAGTCGAGCGCAATTCGAAAGAAAATCCTAACATCTATATCGCTAATTTCTCTTTTAATAAATACAAAATGCCAAGTATCTTATATGTCGTTTATGAAGATCTAATCAAAATCAGGCAAAAATAAATCAAAACAGACCTGCACACAGACACTTCAAAAGCTTCACGCCAAACATACCGATGTAGCTATTTCGGGATGCCGAGACGTCGGGGGAATACAACGAGCCGCATGTGTGTTTGGGAGGATGTGACTGTTTTGCCAGGTTCAATATCATTAGCATGGTTTCACCTGTCTCCTCGCATACTGCATCATCCGAGAGTCACTTTGAGAAAACCCCTGCTCATGAACACCAGTCACAGAGTAACACAAATAAATAAAAACATTGAGATGACAAGGAAGCAAAATTCACAACGTTGTATGAATACTAAACGTAAACTGACAGATTCCGCAATTATTATTGTCACCAAAACAACTATATGTAATCCTGTCTTGATAAGTTTCAGCATTTCATTTATTTTATTTTTTTTCTTGCACGTTGTTTTTCATACTTCACCAAACATGAGATGAGGACTAACGGTGACGTGGCTAAATCCTGGAACTGTTGTCGGATTTATTCATTGCCACTTGTGGGGAGATATTTTCTTTTAGTGCCACATGCTAAATCCAACTAAATAATTCAAAAGTAGTTGCTGAGAATGATGGTATTTCTTACATTTCATTGCCATTTGTGTTAGCCGCCTTCCCTAGCCACACATTGATGGTTCCTTTGCAGCCCTTTTCTGTCTCTTTATATCTTATGCCTCCTGAAGCAGAGAATTGTAATGTCCCTGTAATCAGCCCCGGGATATTATTGGAGTTTGTTTATTGTTGTGTTTGATATATCTACATGGACCGCTCACTTATCACAGCTGCTTTTAAGTATGACCTTGGAAACTCATTTGTTTTTGTTTTTTATTCTGTTAACCACATATTGAATCCTGCCTGTGATTACAGAGACACGCGCATTGTTTTATATCGTCACCTGATTATTGGTATGTTTATCCATGTTTATCAGCTTGGGAAGTAATAACGGTCAATGATGCAAGGTGTATGATGGGCTTGATGGAAATTAACCAAAAAAAGAAAGGGGCTGAGGACGTAGTGTGTACTTTGACAACGCCCCATATTTTTATTTGACTGCAAATGTCAAACGCACAATTTGTACCTCTGTGAGTCATTATGGTGAAGGTGATCCAAGTTATTAGGAGTGTATAATTTCTTCATCGGCACTTTAAATTTGCATTTCTGATGGTCTTTATCTAGCTTTGTTGTGATTCTTTTCTTAGCTGAATAAGTTTATTCTGATTAAGTCCTTGATCATGCCAGTTTTTGGTTAGAATGAAACAGTTTAACTAAATTCCTTTACAAATTTAATGTTCTAAGAAATTGACACAATTTTTTTCTTTAATTTTTAAAATTGTTTTATCATTTAGTGGCACACCAATTCTTTTATAAGCAATGACTTGTGATTAGGTTATATATCAAAGAACATTTTTCTTTTTCTGTTTTTTGAATGAATAAACTAAAACCTTTTTTTTTTTTTTGTCTATAAATTAATTGACAACACTTTACCAGTCATTGCACTTTGTTTTGAGTTTAGTAAAATCAAAACAGCCTGGGAAATGAAATTTTAGCTTTTTTTTTTTTTTTTTTTTTATAGGTATCTGAAGTGCATTTGTATTATTTTATGCTCAATGTATTCCCAATTTAATTGTGAAGGCTAAAATAAATTTCAATTGGATTTGTCCAATATCTAAACTGGCACATCAGACCTAAAAGAAGAATGATTGTAGAAAATGATTGATCGTACAAGATTAGTAATGATAAGCTTCTTTTGTCCTGCAATATCTGCATAAAATTCACACAGCAAACCGACTCATTTATTTATATAGTTATAATAAATGTATTTATTTATTTAAATGTTTTCTTTCTAAGTATTGAAAGAACTAAATACACCCTTAGTAATTTTTATTTCTTACCTTGTACAGTTTTGATATTTCTATTTTTTCCGAAACCTAAAAAAACAAATAAACCCAAAAAATATTATTTGAGTAGAGATTTCTTTCCCACGAGGGATCATGTAGGTTTTCTGGCATAAGGTTAAAATTTATTCTGTAAAAGTGAAGAATAAAATAGCTTTTTGGACAGGAACGTTGTGTAATTCTAGTATAGTCAGCCTTGACTGATCTAGAATTGTTAACATACTTTACTACTTAACAGAAAATGTGTCTTTTTGTTCTTATCCAAAGAAGGGAAAAGAAAATGAACTAAATGGGAAAAAAAGTGAAATTTCATCCAAGGCAACAGCATTTCCTTAAAATATCTGAAATAGAAGCCAGTCTTGGAGTTCTAATATTCATAACGCTAACTATGAATTAACCTAGAAAATAAAACATCCACAGTCATTTTCAAGCTTACTTTTTTATTTCCATCTGTGCTCCAATCTATTTGACAGAGTAAATGCTTGATCAAAGCACTTTTGCCCTCATACTGTTGCTGTCTTTAAATATGTAGCCCAAGTGCTGAATACAAAACAGCTGGTTGTGGACTTAAGGATGCCTGATCAATCAGGCTTTTTACATTCGAGGTTTTCTCAATCCCTGGGAACAAAGCTTGCGGTTTTTAGATCGCTGCTTTTCGCTGATAAATTTTTGTGACCGCAGGGAGCCTTTTAGAGAGTGATGAAAAATGATAACGGAAAAGCAAGAACTTTTAAAATGGAGTACAAGAATGGGAGAAAAGATGAAGAGTGTTCCTCCCAAAAGGAAATATCCTTTAATCAGTGTCCTATTATATGTTCTTTAAGGCCAGAATATGTTTTGTGGGAAGAGGAAGAGAGGAGACTCTCAGAAGATTTAACAACTTCTTCTGATGAGGCCAAAGGTCTGCCCATGAATAACACATGAGAAGTGAAAGAGGAGGAAGAAGAGACATATTGGCTCTGTCGAACCAGGGAGTGTATGGTTGGGGTAGACATGTTGGCTCTGATGGGTCTGTAACTTTTTTTTTTTTCCTACTCTGCACTTCACTTCAGGAAAAGAAAAAAAAAAGCAACTCATGAGACATAATTGCCCTCAAGGCCTCTTGTTATATTTTGGCCTCATCCTCTTGAGTGAGTGAAGGATTTCATTGATCCTTTGGAACATTTTTTTTTTTAAGTAATAATGATTTGGGCCTTAAATTTGTTGCAGAAGTAGTTCATTTAAACTCATTTGTGCTTTTTGTGGCCACAGTTACATCTGAAGGACATCTGAAGGTCACAGCAACTTGTCCGTTTCCTTAATATTGCCATTCTGGGCTTTAAAGTCTCCCACCGTGATTCACTTTGCCTCATAAAGAAGCAATGTTCTCTTAGGGCAAAATAGTTTAAAGGAAAAGTAAAAAGCAGAATGTCTTTTATTACCTGCACATTATTTACCCTAACGGTTGCTATAGGTGTGGTGATTTGAAAGTTTTCATTTACATGTCCACCTAGCGATGCGGTAATTCATAAAATCTCATTGAAATGCCGAAAGTTTTGGCTTTAAAGTCACTGTGACCCTGAGGTCTTCTGCAAGCATCACTTTCTGCATACTGAGCAGAGCTCTGATTGATCTCCATAAGTGAGAGCAATTATTGGGAATGTTCTTTACAAAGAAACTGCTTCCCTTTCTTTTAAGCCCATGCAAAACACCCACACACAAATCTATACTTCATGTAGTTTCACTATATCAAAGTGAAACCATTAAAAAAAAAAAAAAAAAAAAAAACTTTGAAAGACTTTGATCTTGATTTGGAGCTGATGATCTTTGCCTCTTCAACTCTGCCCTTTGCTGATTATGCATAGAATAATTTGACCTCCTAGCCTTTGAAGGGAGAATACCAGACATGAAATGCATAATATAAACTAGAAAATGGACACGTACATCTATAAAGTTTGCTAAATAGGATGAGGGTGGTTTGTCTAAAATCCTTCCAATGAGTTGGAAGTTAATTTCTGTCAAATTAAATGGAAAATTTATTGGTGCTTGTGCAGTTTAGTCAGTCAGTTTGAGAATGACTGCCTGTGCATTTGCATCCACTTCTCTTGCTTATTTTGGACACAAATGACAGTGGGTGTTTTTTTTTCCCTATTGAGATAAGAATATCCTTCGATAATGTAGGATAGCAAAAGTCCTCTAGCAACTTTTGAGGGACATCACAGCTGGCAGCGTGAAGGTGCATTTTGTGTTGTTACAGCAAATTCACGTCCTAGACTTGACTTGAAGTAAACGACTACCCTGCTTGTTTTTTTTTCCTACTACCTCCAATAGAACAGTGCAGCAGTTAATTACCATGGAGACTGAATGCTATTTTGTGGATGACCCTGAGCAAAGAATTGAACACACTTCTTAAATTTTTTTGCCAAGTTTTTAAAGTTCATCAGATGCATGACAAACAAACTACATCAGAGGAATTTCCTTCTCTACCTCAGTGACGAGTGTAATACCTAGGTCCCAAAGCTTAAGTGCTCCACATAACCTACACACTTTTGGATCACCTTGTGTTGCCCAACATACATTTTCTTCCACAGTCATCAGAAGTCAGACTGAGGACCTTTCGAACCTGGACATGGAAACTTATTTCGCTCTGCTCCTTTGAGACAGTTCCAGCACCGAATCTTATATAGCCGGGCAGAAAAGAACTTTTGAACTTGCCACATTGCATTTCATGAGAATTTTATTGCTGCACTCGAGTATTTTTGTGTTCCTACCTTAAGTTCACCTTAACAATGAGCTTGAAATTTAGCATAAAAAAAAAACAAGCAATGAAGAAGAAATTGAGCTACAGTGATATTTTGAGATCTCTTCATCTGAGATGTATCATTATTTGCTTAATCATTAACTCCTTTATCATCTAGCAGAGTTTGCCTTAGGAATCAGTATTTATCTACACTTTCTTTCCTAACAAGGTTCCATTTAATTTCACATAATTAACTTTACTGCTGTATGACTCCAGGGTGTTGTGACCCAGGCATTTGTTCAAAGAACTATGGGTGGATCACCCGGTTCATGTTATCTCCCTGCTTCTCTTAGCTCTTAAAGTCTTACTCTTGCATTTGCAAATGAAGGCTCAGTTCATGTTTTACGCTGATGTTTCCTTAACATTTTCTTTGGTGTGTACTGACATGAATGTAAAAGACAACTATTTATTTGAACATTTAGCATGAACCAAAACGTTTTTCATCTCAAGCCACATTGTGGTATGGTTATGCTTTACATAAAAAGAAGAAAATTAGTTTGCATTGCATCGCGCAAACTTGAACCCTTGAATAAAGAGCAAATGGATGTAATTTATATTTTATTGTCTCACTGTGAACACGACCGCAGAATAAAGCACTGGCCTTTTATTCTGCGATGCAAATTGTATCTATTGTTCAAATCCCAATCAGAAAGACGACAACATCTTGTAATACAATTGATAAAAGTTCTGTACGTACTGCAGAAGTACAGTTCGTCCTTGGCATCTTTATTGATCAGAAACTTTGTTTTTGCACTTTTTGTAACAAGGCCTTCATTTAGAAGTCTTCACTGTGAGCAGATACGCTCACACCCACCTGCTGTCAATATTTAATAAGCTCTACAGTGGTTATAGCAAGTCCTATAGTTCACTCCTCAGGAGTAGTGAACAACCAAGAGGAGGATGACACTCTTGGTTGTCCTTAACCCTTTCTCACCTTAAAATTACTAATAAGAAAGAATAAAGATCTTTTTAAATGATGGAACAATCTATTTCCAGCAAGTTTGAAACATAAAGGACTCCTAGTATGAAAAATATTTAATGGCATATGAGCAGAATGAAATAAATCTGACCCGTGTTTTTTGGGGTTTTTTTCTGTCTGTTTTATTTTACCTGGGGCCATTTGTAACTTTTTGATGTAAAATCTGCTTTGAGAAAACTGGGTCATTACATTTCTGAACACAAAGAGTCAATTATTTCAACAACTGTTGAACAAGTGTTGCGTATTCTTCCCATGGTTTACCATTCTGGCATCAATGAAAAATCAAACTTCGTATACAATATAACCAGGGTTAAAATGTCAAATAACATGGGCACCTACTAGAAAAGAATGTTTCTTACAATACGTCTTCTCTAATTGGACACATGAATAGTTAAATAAGTTCAGTAACGTCAGGAAAATGTAATTTGCACCTTGGGAATTCACAACCACATTCAAATGCATGTCACGGTGTTTTCCTGTGAATACAAAATACGTGTTTGAGTGTGGTTGCATGCTTGGCATGATGCGTCTCCAAATGACTCTGGCTCTAACAGAACAAGGGCATGGTGAGCAACATGCCTCATTAAAATACAGACGAAGAGGCAGTTTAAGTGTATAATTCACCATTGCTTCTCCAAAGCAATAAAAATAAATTGTTTTTCTCTTCAAAAGTCGGTAGTTTTGAAGAGAAAAGTACTTTTTAGTGTTATGATCCCAACTCTAAAAAGAACACTAGATCTTTTTAGTGTTGGGATTATAACTTGATTTAAAGTTGTTAATGTTACAATTCCTCTTAAGCACCAAAACATTCACTTTGATGGCTTTCCTAAGAGTACCCCATTACCACCTCTTAAGCTGTGGACGCATTCATTTTCAAGTTTTTGTATAATTAAGAAAAAGAAACAAGGCTATCACTCGGGAAAACTGGCAGTTTCTGCCAAGTGCTATGAGATATTGGGTGTCATTAGGCTTGATTTTATGCAAAACATAATGAATTACATAACTGCCATATGCCACTAAAGCAAAGCACAAGCATCCCCAGTGTCAAATAGTAGAGGATTGAATAGAAAATAAAACATCAAATATTGAGCAAGAGAAGCTTACTAGATTTGTCTGAGCTATCAATAGGTTGGACGTATTGATAGATAGGCCTTTGATTCATATCTTCGATTTTAGCATTTTAGCATTTAATTTATGTAGGAAGAGGATAACTGTAATGTTGGTGTAGCTGTAATCTATTCTGATAAATGTTGTTTTACAGACTACTTGCTGATTTTCTACGTCTCTCTTTTTGCAGGTTTACTGGTCCCAACCTTCCCTCGCCGATCATCAGCAGCAAGAACTGGCTTCGACTTCACTTTACGTCAGATGGCAACCACAGGTTGAGAGGTTTCAGTGCCCAGTACCAGGGTAAGATCAAGAGAAGAATTAATAGAACACCAACAAGTATTATAGACATATTGCTAATTGTGCGTAGTATGTTCACTTTCATTGTGATCTTTTTAATATCATACATAAATGCACAAAATGCAGCTTTCTTGGCAGGCTCTGATTTCCAATTGCTGTAAACCCCAAAAATACTAATTCTGACTTGAGTTGTCAGAATTTTAGTTCTGACCTTTAACCTTATTTCTGGTTTAGTGCATGTTTATCAAAAGGTTAACAGTAAAAATATTTCACATTTTGATTTGTAGTTTAAAAAAAAAAAACGGATACATTTATTGGGTACATCTACAAATGGCCCAACTTTGTTAGGTAATTTTTGTTAAATGGTTTTCTCGTTCACGTTAAACTGTTGCCGTTTTATCAATTCTGAACATTTTTAAGTAGAAGAAGAAACACTATGCTTTCTGTATTGGCAGAGGACTCAACATTACTCTGAAAAGATGGCAAGATCCTTATTTCTGAGCCAATTACTTTTGTGCACACACACACACAGAAATGGCAAACGCACACAAACACACACCCACTAAACCTTTTTTTTTTTTTGCAACAGGCATCCATTTTCTTCCTCATAGCTGTTAGCAGTACAGGGGGCACCTCTAAGAGGGGATGAGCTCTGAAAAAGGATTAGATCTTCTACAAAAATTGTCATATGTGAGGATTTTACCTCCAGCCATCCACTGGCGAGATAATTGGAAGCGGGGGGAGCACTGTGAAAATTACAAAATAAAAAAGGAGAAATGCCTAGAATGTAAAATACAAGCTTATTTAATTGCAGGTTCATTGTTTGATAAATGTTGACCAAGATATTAACAAGGTCAGATTCTGACAGAGAACTGATAGAAGATCCTTTTAATTTACCCACGGTGTGCTTAGAAAGAAAAAGAAGAAAATAAAAAACAGGATTTAACCATTCAATGATTTATAAACGGTTATATTTATATCATGAAACGCGTTTCAAACTGCCTTGTTCTTAAAATCCATTCTTTCATCATCTGAACACCAAAATCAGCTTGATCACAAGATTCATTTTTATGTGTCAGAAAGCTGGCACACTGCTTTAGAACCCAAATTTGTTGTCAGTTTAGACACCACATACCAGGAACGAGTTGTTTTCATTTTTTGTTTAGTTAAGAAAGCACATCTTTTTAAATTGTTTTTCTTTTATCACAACCATCTTAAAACAACTTTCTGACATGTGGCTCAGATATCTTTGAAGAAAAAAAAACACCAAATACAAAAACAGAGCAAAGGATGCCATTTCACAAAATATCCTTAATTCCACTGTCATAGAGAGACAAAACAGTTTATTTGGGTCCTTGATAATGCTGAAGATATATATATATATATATATATATATATATATATATATATATATATATATATATATATATACACTGCCTGGCCAAAATAAAAGTCGCCACCTGGATTTAACTTAGCAAATAGGTACAAGCCTCCTATTGTATAAGTACTGCATGGGCGATTATCTTTCAGCTGGCAACAAGTTATTTAAACCCAGCTGATGCAATGAGTAACTCCTCATTTCTTAAACAACCATGGCGAAAGACACATCCTGTGGTCGTGGACACGACGTTAGACTGTTTAAGAAGGCACAAATCACTGGCATGCATCAAGCAGAGAAAACATCTAAGGAGATTGCAGAAACTACTAGAATTGAGTTAAGAACTGTCCAACGCATCATTAAAAACTGGAAGGATGGTGGGGAACCATCGTCTTCCAGGAAGAAATGTGGTCGGAAAGAAATCCTGAATGATCGTTATCAGCTGCAGTTACTTAACGCTTTGGTCAAATCAAATCGAAGAAAAACAACAGTAGAACTCAGGAGTATGTTTAATTGTGAACACAAAAGCATTTCCACATGAACAATGTGAAGGGAACTCAAGGGGTTGATTGAACAGCTGGTTAGCCGTGAAAACCTCTAATCAGTAAAGCTAACCAGAAAAAAGGCTTCAGTTTGCTAGGGAGCATAAAGATTGGACTCTGGAGGAATGGAAGAGGGTCATGGGGTCTGATGAGTCCAGATTTACCCTGTTCCAGAGTGATGGGTGCATCAGGGTAAGAAGAGAGGCAGGTGAAGTGAGGCACCCATCATGCCTAGTGCCTACTGTACAAGCCTGTGGGGCAGTGCTATGATCTGGGGTTGCTGCAGTTGGTCAGGTGTAGGTTCAGCAACATTGTGTGCCCAAAGAATGAGGTCAGCTGACTACCTGAATATACTGAATGACCAGGTTATTCCATCAATGGATTTTGTCTTCCCAAATGGAACGGGCATATTCCAAGATGACAATGCCAGGATTCATTGGGCTCAAATTGTGAAAGAGTGGTTCAGGGAGCATGAGACATCTTTTTCACACAGTTGGACATACATTAACCCCATTGAGAATCTTTGGGATGTGCTGGAGAAGGCTTTCTTATTTTGATCTCCCATCATCAATACAAGAACTTGGAGAAAAATTAAAGCAACACTGGATGGAAATAAATCTTGTGACACTGCAGAAGCTTATTGAAACAATGCCACAGATATGTAATCAAAGCTAAAGGCGGTCCAACAAAATATTAAAGAGTGTGACCATTTTTAGGTGGCGACTTTTTTTTTGGCCAGGCAGTGTATATATTAAAACTAAGGAATAAATATTAGCTTTTTATACCACCGTGACTTAGTTTTCATTCTCACTGCTGCTTTCACAAGGCGCCACTACTTAAACCACATCTTTTGTTTGTATAGTTCCTTCATTAATCATATTATCTGAATAAAAATGTTTTCCTCAAGGACTCCACGGGAATGAAGACATTTCGGATTGTTGAGCTTTTTATAAGTCAAAATAAATAAAACCGTCATTCTAAACATAAACCTTTTTGCTATTTTGCACATTTAGACAATGCTCCAGCTGCTTAGCTGCTTAATAAATTACTTTCCCCAAATCGATGTAAACATAACTCAGTGGGTAGTGCTATAATCAGCAGCATGGAAGTTATGAGCTGCAGTCATTAAGCTCCTAGTTGACTATACTGGTGTCATAATAAACTCTTCTCGTTTGTGCTTTCTGTCTGTGCTGTGTTTTGTCAACAGTGAAAAAGATGACTGAACTCAAATCTAGAGGTGTGAAGATGTTGCCAAGCAAAGACAACCACCATAAGATATCAGTGTGTAAGTGAGAACTCTTATTTTCTATATTACTGAAATATCGGCACACTGCAAAAACTGAAACCTTAGTAAGATTAAATATCTTAAATTAAGGAGATTTATGCTTGATTTATTTCTGACAAGATTATTTTTCTCACCAAGATGTTTCTATGTTACAAGATTTTTCTTATTTAAGTGTTTTTGTAATTAATTATCTCAGTAAGACATAAAAGCTTGATACTAAGAAAATATAACTTATTATGAGTAAATATATACTGGAAACTAGAATATCAATATTTACAAAGCAAACGTCAAGTCTAGAACTTCTTATCCAAGTAAAATCTTCTTATTTCGAGCACAAAAAAAGAAATCACTTACTGAACAAAATCTCTTCAGATAATTAGAACAGACTATATCCAAAAGGATATAGTCCATTAGGATATATTTATTTTTTTATTGTCAATAAAAAAACAAAAAAACATGAACTTACATGCTTGTACAGTTGGCAGAGTGTACTGGAAATTATAATTTAATATTTAAACAGTTGACATGTAGCACTTGTAACAATTATATCCAGATAATTCCTGGCATGTTTCTATCTGCTAAGATGGTCAGATGGCTAATCTTAATTTGTTTGTTATATCTAAAAAATATATATATATATTCCATATCTTGGCTTCATAAAAAGAACACAATGTACTCTAATGCATTCACTTTAAACTCAGAAGTACATTGAGAGAGCAATCTCATTTACTAAAGCTATTTATTTTAATTCAGTATAAAAATCATACACAATATGTGAAAATCGTGTTACAAATAAAAAAAAAGACAATTAGTAAAGAAATAACCCAACTAAATAAATTCTTGTTTTATTATCAAGAACTACTATAAAATGAAAGCCGAAATAGCTCCTTGTCACTTCTTCTATGATCTGCCAATGCCATTTCTGAGTGAGCAATAGAAGCAGCTGCTCTTGGACGTTACTTCCTTACACATTACACACTTACCAGGCGGAAGAAAAAGTAGTTCCCATCAACCCTGTCTCATTTAGGCTAGATCTCAGTAATCTAGTTACTTTATAACGTGATCTTGTAAAGCTACATTATCTCAACTGACTAAGGTATTGAAAGTATTGATACTTGGATTTGAAAACAAATTTTAAAGCGTCACGTTCTGGTATCGGAAGAATCGATATTTCGGTATCAATCCGCACATCGCTACACCAGAGATCGTTGAACTGCACTGATTAACGCTAATTCAGTAGGGTCAGCCTAGTTTAGCGATTATCTACTGTACTTTTTATAAGATTGACTTTTTTTTCCTCTAATCTCGGTCGACATGGATGAAGATGGAAGACATTTTTCGTGTTTAGATCCTACAACTGCAGTACTGAGAGGTAAGCTTGATTTGCACTTGTCTGTCTTTGTAAGATAAGCTAATTCTGAAGCTAGTTAGCATGTCTTGTTATGCCAATTTTCACCCGCAGGTTAAAGAGCTGCTCTTGTGAATATGAGCTCTTAACAGTCATTAACCACAATAGTTAGAGCTTAAAAATAATATTGACATGAGTTTTTGGCACCTCCCATTTTTTTACTTAACTAAGGTGACTTTTCATTTGTAGCTTCTGATTCAGGAAATGGCTAAAGGGTAATTCCGCCTAATATTTCAGTAATATTAGGATTGAGGATGTTTAATCTGCTGTGATTTAAAATCTTAAATACAATTAGTTTTAAAGCCTAGATTAGATTATTCCAGACTGTTTGCAGGATATTTCAAACACTATTTTTGATTTGTGAATTTAAGTAGACTCAGTTTGAAGAATAATCATTAATGTGGCTCTTTATTTCACAAATCAGAAAAAAGTTTAAGAAATAAATAAGGGTTTAAATGATTTTACTATTAGCGTAATAATGTAGTCCAGGTTTGAACAGTGTAGGTATTATTTTTTATTATTCAAATAGAGCAGATTAAACACAAGAGATATAGTAAAAAATTGTGTGGAATTACCTTTTAAAAGTTTTCCAAATTGGAAACTACAATCAGAAGCTAATTGTAATAAAGCTTAATTTAGTTTGAGTTTTTAACTAAGACTGTTTATCATCAGATAAGGGTATTTAATATTGACTATAACAAAAAGAAGACTTCAGTTCTATGGCGTTTTCAAAAAATAACGAGGCCTTCGTTGACATATAAAGGTGATTGTAGGCTTCGTTGTGAATTTTGTTTTAAGCCATGACTCTAAAGTAGTGTCTCTTTTATAGAATCTGTGGTAAAAACCAGTGTTAACACACTTTTAAATAATCAAGTAACTTTTAAATAATTAAAATGACTTTGTCTTGGCATCTTGAATTCCTGTATTATTGTATTTGAGCAAATTTACTAAAATAAGACTTGTTTTATTTTTTAAGTAATCCAAGCCATGGTGAAGCCTTTGCCAGACACATCTCCATCACGTATTGCACCAGCTACAAGAAACTTTGGGAGTTCCGAGTGATGCTGTCCTTCACATTCTTGAGGTAAGAAATTTATGATACTTTTTCATCATTATACTGATTACAGTCCCTAAAACGTGGTTTTTGCGATTGTTTTTCTATCTGTGTTTCTATTAGCAGATGACCCAACAACTTCAGTCACACAAGACAACTTTTCAGCTCTGCGGTGATCGTGAAACCAACTCCCTGTTGGCCACTGGAATCATGTCTGTCCTGATCTTCTGAAAGGAGGACTGATAGTGTGATGTTCATCATAGTGTGCTACAACACCTTTTAGCATGTGGGCACTCCTTTCTGTGCTGCTGACCGATGTCTGGAGAATGCCTTCCATAACTGAGACAAGGCTTCCACATACAAAAGGCTATGGCTGCTGGGAAGAAGTTCATTGCAGAGTAAGCTCCCATATTAATATTGTTGATGTCTAATCCCAAGATTTGTTTTGCATTGGACATTTTGGTTTGCCTGACTCTTACGGCATCTTATTAGTGCGGCATATGTGTTAGATCTTCATTGTTCTGTCATTTTACAGGATTGTTTCAGAATCAGATGCCCAGTCCAGTCTTTAAATCCTGACCAGTAGTCATGTTTTGTTGTGTTTATGTGAAACTTAAACATAATAAAGATGTTAAAAGTAATAGAACTCATGTCTTTATTTCAACAAGCCAATAACATCTCTTGTTCCAGTATTGGCAGGATCAGATTCTGGATTTTTGCCTTAACATAAGAACCTTGAGTAAAATATGCAATGACAAAATATACATTTTAATCCTTTGTAACAATAAAAGTAAACTAGTTTTAGGTATATATATGCTGGTTTCAAGAAATTCATTGACAAGTAACATTTTCTTTACTTCAGAATATTTTTCTTAAAATAGGATAATATATCTTACTAGTATAAGTAGAATTGGCTTGTTTAAAGTAAAAATGCACAAATTTTAAGATATTTGTAGGCTCATCTTGGTTAGATGTTTTTTTTCTTGTTTTGGAAAATTATGACAAGATACATTTTCTTCTGTTGCCAGATAATTTTTCTTATTTTAAGAAAATTATACCATATTTTTAATTGTTTTTTTCTTGTTTTTGAAAGGGGACTTTTTGCAATGATTTGAAATCATTTCATCTGACTGTATTTCCATCACAGTTATCCTCCGTCCTTGTGGATGTGAGCTCTTTCTCAAGGCAATCTTGCTACCCAGATCTTTGATTGTTTGGTTTTTTTACCCACGATGCCCACTGTTGTGGTACACTTCATTCACATGAATTGAATGGTTTTAGACCAATCGTAGTTGCTTCACTGATCTACACCAGAGTTTCACTGCACATTTGCACCTCCCCGAACAAAACGCACTTTTTGAACAAACGCACAGATCAACACGGCTTGTGAGAAGTGTATAATTCAGTTTACATATTGCACTGTGGCAAAGATAAGCACATTATAATCATAATGTGAGAAAGAGAGTATGGATTTAACATAATATGCCTAAATATTACCGGAACTGTTTTTAACTGTGCTGCAGATCCATTGTTTGATTCTTTAAATTATGTTTAAGTTTGAAAAGTTTTAACTCAAGACCTCTGTATTTGTCGGCTGTTCTAAATATATAGGGTTGCCATGGCAATACTGTTTTATTCTCAGCACTTATTCTGTAACTTTGACAGTTCTTGCTTGATTAATGGAAGTTAACTTATAATTTTAGAGTTTTTGCCTCACATGGAGATTCTCACATAAAATATAGCAGCATTGACATTGTTTTAGATGAGTGAAATAAAGCTAAAAGTCTTAAAAGCTGACAAATAGAAACTATTTTGGACATTTGGACATCCTCTTTTTTCATGTTTGGCACCATACATACCAGTGTGTTTATTGGTAAATTAGTAAGTTTTTAATCAACCAATCAATCAATCAAATTTTATTTGTATAGCACATTTAAGCATCAAGGCATTTCAAAGTGCTTTACATCATATCAAACACAGAATGCAACATAGAATCAGTAGTCAAAACACGACAATGTCAAGTTCCATCAGGAAATTTGTAATTGATTATGTTTTAATCATGGATCCATCCTAGTTTAACCCTTAGGATGCATCATAACATCATCTGAGTGCATATTTTATGGTAATTAATGGAACTATCTGCTTGAGTAAACAGCTTATTGCCGCTTTACCACCTGCTTCGTAACAAATACGCATGCAAGCTTAGTTTTCGAATAACATTGTTGTAATGAGAACAATAGCTGGTGCTCCCTTATTTTCTATACAATGGCTGTGTGTGTTTTTTCACAGCCATAAATATTTCCTAAAGCCAAATTTTGCTTCTGTTTGAGCAAGAAAAAGCTGTAGGAGCTTTCATTCAGCCAATTGACAGGCAATGCGCAGCAATAGGTAGAAGAACAGTGTAATTATTCTCTCCGGTTGCTACTGGAAAATTCAGATAATTATTTTATTTGTTTTATTTATACTGTTTGTGTATTTTCTTCATCATCTATACCAATTTACAATGCGTGAGACATTTTTTTGCCAATAGATGACACTTTTTCTTTTTATGGAATAAATTTACAGAGACATGTAAATTTGTGACTGTTTGCGAATCATAATTAGTGCCTGTGGGAGCCTCCAGTAGTACAGGTGAAACCCCAAATCTGTGCTAATCTTCAAACACAGGTGCAAGCAGCTCATTACAATAATGGGCCAAGAGGTGTAGAAGGAACAGGCCAAATCAGAGCAGATCCCAAACAGCAGTGTGTGATTTAATGACACTTAGCTTCCCTCAAATAAACTTAATTACCTGATGAGGCATTCCAGATATCCTCATTGGCTCAGAAGAAAAAAAAGAGTATATCCATATCAAATAGAAGACTCTACTTTGATAATCCTTGGCTAATCAAAGCAGTCTCTTTAAATTGTGAACCACTTCTTTAATGGATAAACTGAGTGAATCAGTACAGTAGTAGTCTTTAGAGAAGGAAGTAGTAGTTTTGTTACAGGGAGCATTAATGGATGCTTCCTTCTGTAAAGTAGTAATGTCAGTTGCAATGAGAGTCATTTGAGTTTTTTTCACACACACATGCTATACTTCCAAATGTGTTGGTTCTAGCCAAAAATCATTAAATTCAGGGGTTTCAGTCAAATCCATGGCGCCAGGCATACACAGTCAAACCCTAAAACATGGAGGCTGCTTCTATAGATATTTGTCGCTTTCATATTCCCAACATTGAATAAATGTCTTGAGGATTGGAGCCCTCCTGTTTCAACATGACTGCACACCAGTTCACAAAGACGAGGTCCATGAAGGCGAGGATGAACAAGTTTGGTGTGGAGGAACACGACTGACCTCATCCAGACGGACCAAGTGTTTGGGATGAATTGAAGCAGAGCCTGGAAGCCAAGCCTTCTCGTTTGACATCAGTGTGTGACCTCAAAAATGTGTTTCTGAAGAAAACGGAGGGTGGAAAAAAATCCAATAAACATAATCCTAAACCTTATGAAAAGGAAACGCGGAAGCTGGTATAGCAGCAAAGGGGTAGGATGAAGTCATATTAAAGCCTTTGGATTAAAAGTAGGATGTCACTCAAGTGTGTGTGTGTGCGTGTGTGTGTGTGTGTCTGGCAAGACAGGTGAACAAATATTACTGCTCCTGGGAGCACTTTTGCATTTTGCATAGATTTTTTTTTTTTTTATTGCTAAATAATGCTGCTTTTGGGTGTAAATGGTGCAGCACAAAGTTTGGTGGCCATCTTTGATTCATTTTTTACAAAAACCCCTACTTTAAAATCCATCGATACTAATTCAATAAAAGCACATAGAAGATTCAGTAATTTAGTGCTGCTATTCAGTGAAAAATTAAACAAAACCAGTCACATAATTGCACCACAAGGGACATTACCAGAGGCACAACACCTTTGTAAATCTGCAGCAAGATCCATCAAGATCTTGTATATTTATAAATCCAGCCTTCAAGCTTTAATTATCGTCTTTTTCTTTAAATATGCTGTAATTGTTGACGATTATGTTCTTTTAAAAATTGCTCAAATGTGTTTTCCCCCCGTAAAGCTCGAGGAAAATTGAATAACCAGCCTTCTTCCATTTTTATTTATTCGGAATTTATTACATATTTTAGCACTAGGAAGCTCTGCTGACACTGCCGAGCCTTGTTTTGAATTTATAGCAGTCTCGCATTAGTCTGCGACTCAGGCCAGAGAGCAGGTCTCCCATTGATTGGACCCTGTAGAACTCTGACCCCTGGCAGTCAGTCAGGGCTTACCCACTTTGCCAAGTTTACCTGGCCCCTCTTGACACTGAAACTTCACTGCTCTGCACTCCATGACATGATTAAACAGAGATTTACAGAGATTGTGTGGTTGAAAAAACATTTGTTTTTTTTTTCTGTTGCTCAAAAATAGGATATTGAACAACTTGTCTGTAGATAGATAAGCAATTGTTGAGATGTTCGATTTGATTTCTTTCCTAGTGTTTTTTTTTTTTTTTATAAATAAACTTCTAAATTTTAATCACAAAAAAAGTGAAGCTAAACTGACAAAAGAAAAAAAAAACAACATATTGGACAAATAAAACAGAAGATGCATGTATAAAGACTTGATTTCTAAAGCAGTGGCAAAAATCCCCCCTGACATTTATTAAATTTTATTTACCCTATGTAGAATAGTTTTTCTTACTAGTTAAGCATTTAGTGTAAAAGCTAACCAGGCATTCTGCAGTATGTTATTTTTGTAACATTTGGCACAGGATTTTCAGAAAATAAATACTTTTGTCCTTGACCTGCTGAACAATCTATACTTTTTTGTTTGTTCTCTGTCAATAGTGTCTCAGATGGGTGTAGCTCAAGGACACAACATGTGTCCAGATCCTGGGATTCCGGATCGGGGGAAAAGAAAAGGCTCTGACTTCAGGTAAACAAGAGGGACACTAACAACATCCGATAATTTCGTTTTACCTTTCATTTAGATTAATATGGCTGAAACAACAAAGAAGCAACATTTCTTTTGATAGCTTATCTGACTTTGCAACCTCCTGGTCTTTATTTTAAAATGTGCTCCAGTGCAACACATTTCCTGATGTGAAACAAACCCAATGAGTCAAATATGTAAGCTTATGCAGATACAGGTCCCCTCCTATTTTAACCACAGCTCAGCAATAGCCTGCCTCAGGGAAACAGTGATATTGCCATAGTGGCAATATCACTATGGAGCCTTGTTTCCTGTCAAAGCTATTGTCTGTATCAGTGGTCACCTGTAACGCCTGTAATGGGTGTCATCTGTATTAGGTATTTGTGTCATTTTTTTATTTATTTATTTTTTTAAATCAGAGCCAGAAGGGCTAAGAAAATATACATGCTTTTTTTTTATTGTCAGTACATATGTTTTCCTGGTTCTCCAACTTTTTAGCTAATTTATTTTTCTGGGCTTTCTCTGACTGCAGGCGAGGAGCTACAGTGCACTTTTCCTGCGATGAGGGTTACGAACTGCAAGGCTCAAAGAGCATCAGCTGCCTCCGAGTGACAGACAGCTATGTGGGCTGGAGTGATGACCGGCCCATCTGCAGAGGTAAGCTTTGACATGTTGTGTCTATGCACGTATGTAACGTACGCAGGCTGAATTTGACCTCTATTCATTCTTCTGCGCTGAGGTGCTCAGCCCATGTTTGCTTATAAGGCTGCTGTTATTTTGTGTGGGAGTGTAGTACATTTCCTTTTCTTCTCGATGTGCAGTTCCCACAAGTTTATGAGCGGCCCGACTTTGACCTTTACTCAGCATTATTCTGCTTCTGTTGCCTAGCCATGCATGCATGGTCCATGCCCATCAATCATGTCGTTTCTCCTTGTGACCTTTTGGAAATAGATGATTTATTGAAATTTTAAGGTTTTTGACATCTGTGCAGTTTTTGAGTATCTGGTCTTGAGTGCATTCTTTTCTGAAACACTATTACGGATTCGTCAATAGAGTGCTCTACCGTAACGTTAAACCTGGTAGCTCAGAAGAAATTCCGGAGCGCTCCTGCACAGTCAGGAAAAAGATGGTATTTGATTTAAAAAATAAAAACATTTTCAGGCACGGAGGAAGGAAATGGAATCTGCAAAGTTATTTTTATTTGATCATTTCTGTCCGCTACCCTAAGGGTTTGAGAACTCAAATAAAACTTTAAGAACTAGTTTAATAAAAAAACAAACAAACAAACAAACAAAATATAGAAAACAGCTCACTATTTTAGGATGTTCAAAGAATTCCAAATTGCTGAGTAGATGTGAAAGTGCATCACTTTTCTGCTGAGCAGGCAAACAGATTTAATAGAGAAAGAGAACTGAATGAATAAGCTATTAAACAAAATAGTTACTAAATGCATTTGATTTCACACCCTTAGAAGAAAAATTATTAGGACACTTATGATCTCCATAAAATCCAAAAGTATTTTATGGAGATCGTAATAATTTAGCAAAAGTTTTATTTCTACATTTTTGTCAACGATAGTGATGGTTTTTGCTTTGATTTTCTAAACTGATTTTCTAAAACTGGTGTAACCGGTCTACACTGGAGTATCCACTAGATGAAGTTGACTTTTTAGAAGGACTGTTGGAAATGTGGTGCTAATTAGTCTTGGTTCCATCTGCAGTCTTGTCACCTGCATTTCAGAAAATAAGTTTGTGATATAGTGAAGCATAAAGTCTTGTACTGACAGTTTTCTACCAATAACATCCATAATGTGTGTGAAATTTGTCCTAACAAATGTCTTCTTTCAGTATTCAGCAATCCATTATGAGCCCTTTCATGCTGCGCCTTTAATCCGACTCACAATGCTTAGATAGAGATAAAACATTCTCAGGCAGCAATTAGAGTATCCTAAATTAGCATCAGTCATCATTACATTTAATTGGGCTATCATTAACACTTTGGGATAAAGTATTTACAATTTGATTTCTTGGCATAAGATCCATATTTCCAACTTCAATTATATGTTATTTCACTTTTTAATCTTTCTTACTTTCTTCTCTGCCAACAGACCCCTGCAAAAGGTGTATAAGACAAGTGATAAAAATCAACCTTAACTTTCTTGCTGTACATTTTTAAACCAATCCTAATTATCAACAGTATTTGCAGATACACAATTTGCTCCTAAATTTGCCAGGCAGATTTAGATGTAAACAGGTTTCCATTGGTGGTGGAAGGATTTAGCCTTCAGGTTTTATAGCTCAGTTATTTCCAAATAATGTGTGTGTGAGATTTGTCTTCACATATGCACAGATAGAGGACTTCCTAAAGTCTTGTTTTTAATTAAATGTGTTTTTTTCTTTACTGTTCCACCATGCTGATGCCCTCGTGTCTCCCTAAGAAAAGTCACCTTGTGCCTTTTTAAGCCTGTTTTTCTAATTCCTCACCTGCTCTGTCAATGTGAATATTTAAAGGGAGATTTCTACTGTTTCCTTTCCATGTCGATTAGGTAGAATTTTAAATACAGACCGGTGGACCAAGATCATTAAAAAATGTAAATAAAACAGGGTACTCGTGTGCCAAACACTTTGCATGTTGGCTAAAATGTTTTGTCATAGGTTTGCTCTGTCACCTAAATGACTTGCTTTTCTTGTCACTTTTTCATTAAAGCCGGACAAGAGGTCAGACTAGAGCGGCCATGTGGCATGGGCTTATCTGATTAAGACACACTTTTGAGATTTTCATAAATTATAACTTCAAAAACTACTTCCACTTCACATTTTGGTGACTTTCAATTTTCTATCACATAAAAAATCTTATTAAAATATTTTAGAATTTCTGGCTACAACGTGACAAAATGTGAAAAAGAAATTGAATAGATTTTTGCTGAAATGTGCTGTACAAATAAAATGAACTTATGGTTACTTTGAAAAAAGGGAAAGAAAGAAATTGAAGCCAGTGCAGTAAAGGAGAAGACAACAGTCAAACATTCATTGGTTACAGCACTAACCAGTCAGACTCCACACCTTTGAAACTTCATGATATTTGAAATAGATAATTTTATTACTAAGAAAAGCATTGTTTTTAATTGAAAAGTTCATTTATTGCAGTAACTCAATTCACTAAGTGAAACCAATTTAAGAGATTACCTGTATTGCATTTTCAGGCCTTTAGTTCAGTTAATTATGACAATTGAACAGCAACGCAATTACCGATAAAATCCAATTAGCCCAGCAAAAACGTGACTTTTAATACAGAAATGTGGGCTTAATTAAAGTAAGTCCTAGCACCTGGTCCAACGTTACTTTCAAAAGTTTTTTTAAACTGACAGACAAGTGTCATTGAAATGCATATTCCAATTTATTGAATGTGCATGTAAATAGGCATGATCAGTTACACAGTGTAAGAGCTAGAGCAACTTTGGTGATTAATTTTTTTTTTTTTTTAATACAGTGTTGAAAGTAGATCCTCTAGAAAATGCAATCAGTAATGTCTTAAAGATAAACATGCAATCCAATCCTACACAAGACTTGCAGATATGCAGTCTGTCTATAGAAGAATGACGGACGTTTTTGTCATTTTGGGCAGGGACAATATAAAACACTACTATTTCTGTGATTATATTGTGTGTCTGAATTGTGACAAAACATTTACCTCTTTGTGTCTGTTGTCTTGTAGCACCAATGTGCGGCGGTCAGCTAAAAGGACCCAGTGGTGTCATCACATCTCCTAATTATCCCGTTCAGTACGATAACAACGCCAACTGCACTTGGATCATCACAGCAACTGACATGTCTAAGGTAATTCTCACTCAACATGAGATCCGAGTTGAAACCGTTTTGGATTTTCAATTGACTTTTGGTTGTTTTCTGTGAAAATGTTAATGTGTGTGAAGCCGTGTAATTCAGTTTACCTGTTTGAGAAGAGGGCGCAGCGCTCTGCCACGCAAGACTCCTTTTGGGGTTTTGACAATCGCTACAGGACCTTTTGGGGGCTTTTCAGCACGCCAAGTGATAGACTGAAACGTAAGAGACGAAGAAATTAAAGGAGAGAAAATGACTTGATGTTCTCCAACAAAAGCCATGAGCAAGTTGTTAGAATTACCTGTGGTGGCACAAAGAGGGTGAATTGGACAGCAGAATAATGGTTTTAAGAGCATGCTTAGAGGAGAACATGAAAGACTCGCAGGCCCTCTGTTTAGACCATTGACTTTGGAGTTGTGTTCAAGGCCATTCAGCTACTCTTTTGCCAAATGCCCCTCTCTAAAACCGACCAACGTAGTTGTACAAATCACTTTTTTTTTTTCTTTTTCACTGCAACGAGTGAAAGCGGGTTTGTGAACAGAGATAAAGCAGGAATGTAAGTCAGAGACAATGTATGTCCACCGATGCCCAACCTTTGTTTGCAACTATATACCCAGCAGGCTGCATCCGGAAACACAACCTAGTATTTTAGGCAGCATCTTGCTTTGTTTGGTTCAGATGAAGATGGAACGAGGCTGTTCTTTCTGTTTACAGACGTAACGAGCTTCTATTTCTGTCCATCTCCACAGACCCAGCCAGAGGAGGTGTTAACTGAGGTACTGCAGAGGGAGTAGAATAGGACATGACAATGATTCCTCTAGGCCTAAATTCAGTATCAAAGAAACTGTGACAAATGCGGGTTGAGGTCAGTTTTATTGAAGATACAGAAAGTTTATTTTTGAAGTCTTTCAGGTATTAAAGCATCAATGTCAAGGACTCTGGCTTTCTATTCCAAAACAAATTAAGTACCAGTGAAGATTGTTTGCAATGTAAAGTGCACTGCTTTTAGGAAAGTTGTCAAAGGTGTTTGGTTTCAAACAGTTCAACTCTAAGAATATTTTGTTAGGGTTTTTGAACAGCTAGTATCTGCATTAACACTGTCCTCTTTGGACTTTACAGAACCTACCAAAAATATTCGTACCCCATAACATTTATCATGTTAGGGCATGGTATATTCATTGAAATTGTATGTGTTAAACCAAAATTATAAAGTGGAAGGAAAAGGAAATTCTTTAAAAAAAATAAAATAAAATAAATACTGTACACCCAAAAATCTGATCAGTTTGCTCACCCTTTATAGATTAAACTTTTAAATCTCATTCATTTGTCAGACCTAAATCTGTTTAAGAGTCTATGGTAGGATATTTCCTTTCACGTGAAACGTTTTCACTACTATATGCTGAACTGTCACATTAAATTTCAATGAAACACACTAGAGCTTGTAGTTTTAAAGTGACGAAATGTGTAAAAGCTGAAGGGGTATGAATACGTTTAAAAGAGACTGAGTTTTTGTAATATTTGGTGTTTTTGTTGAGTGATACTTTCAAAGATTTGTCTTGACAGCATAGATGTACACGGAATAAAAAAACATACACCAGTAAACAGTATTTCATATTTAAGGTTGTTACCGATCCCTTTCAACTGCATCGAGCTATTTCCCATAACAGACTCATGGAGTGGTTACAAATTTTTTTGTTGTTGTTGTTTGTCCCCCCAACCCCCTTTTGCTATTTTCTCTCCCCTTAACTTAACTTGTTGTCTGACAGATTGGAGAAGAGTTTGTAGTATAAAACTCTATTTATTGAGCGATCTGACCTATTTTGGAACACATCATCAATCTTTTTTCTCCACCTTGGCAATTTTCATTAGGCACAAGGTTTAACATGGTACAGAATGCAATTTGCATTTATATAAGCTTTTTCATTAGTCCTTGCTCTCTCAGCCTTCTGAAAATATTAGGAGTTTGTCAGAAATCAGTGGCACCCAATTTAGGGTAAGAGACAAAATATTGTTCAGTTTTTTGGTGGTATTGTACCCATCAGCTCTGCTATTCTGTCTGTCATCACTGGTTTTCTTTGTTGGTTAATTAATGTGTTCATCCGAGCTTATCAGAGATGCATTTTAGGACTAAGGTGTTGGGTTTTTTATGCTTCAATATTGACTGCATAATATAAAAATATTTCTGTTTTTGTATCTTGTTATAAAATGTTCAGTGTCTTGCCATTCACACCCAGTGCATGTCATGTCTGTATTTTATAGAGATTTTATGTGATAAACAAAAAAAAAAAAAAGTTTTTGAAGAAATGTTCAGTGGTTATGTCTACCTTATATGTAGGAAATATTCTACAAAGTGTGTATTCAATCAGAAAATGGTGCTGTAAGTCACTTTACGTCTGATAACATGGGCTCTAAAACCGATTGTCTTCTTCCTGCTTTAAATTTGGAAGGTGCCGAGATGATTCAAAACACGTCTCATCTGATAAGACATCAGATGTTTGATTAGTGGCTGAGGATTAATGAGGGAAACATAGAAAATGAGATGTAGGAAAGCATACCTACGGAATTATGTGTAGCTTTAATGCAAATATGTTTATCTGTACAAACCGAACAAGGGCCGCATGTTTGAAAAAAGTTTATAGAAATTGTCCAAAACAGAAGGAAAATTTGTAAGGCAAAGTAGAACTTTATATGCAGGTTGCGCAGCCGCATCATAGGTGTCCACTGAAATGTGTCTGAAAAATATTCAAATGAGACTCTTGAATGATGGATTGATGGACGGGGGCATCGGGAATCACAGATGGAAGGAGGTCTCTTCTCTGCGCCTGATCTCGAGATCATTCAAGCATCTGTCAGTTATGCCTCTCTGGGCGATATCTCTGCTGTTGTCTAGGTGATCAAGCTGACATTTGAGGATTTTGACCTGGAGAGAGGTTACGACACCTTAACGGTGGGAGACGGCGAGCTCGTGGGGGACCAGAAGACCATTTTCCATGTGTGAGTGCCTCCTTCTTTAACCTTCATCTTTTCTTGCCTTGAATTTTTCCCTTTGTTTTAATTTCTGCTCTTTGGGTCACTAGCCATTTCTGTAATGCAAGATGTCTTTTAACACTGTTCATGCTTTCCTCTCTTCATCTTTGTTCTGTGTTGTAGCACTTGCTATTAGTTTTCCTCTCTGCCTCCTCATGCCCAGCAAGAGCCCACTTTCTTCCTTTGCCCCTAGCACTTATCTCTCATTGGCACAGTTTCTCTTTCATTTCATCAGCACCTGGTGCAGTAGGGTATTAAAAATAGATGCTGCACTACATTGTCAATCAGAACTCTTTCCAGTATTGAAAAACAGCGCAACAGTAAAGTGGTGTGGCATTCACACTAGCAGATGCTCTATTCACAGGATGTTATTATTAATTGTGCAGAAATTTACCACCTTAATAAAGTTTTTATAGATCAGTTTATATTTGAGGCTGCCTGACTGTTAGAAGTGAGCAGGAAAGTCAATAAATGTTGCAGATGTGTGAATGGCTTCTGCAGTTTAGTATTTTTCTCTAGGCTGGCAAACAGATAAACAAAAAAAAGCAAGGATAGATATCAGTGCTTGTGAAGATTTTTGCTCATTCCATCAACCTTTTCTGAGCATGAAGGCCTAGTTTGCAGGTTTTTCATCTTTGCACGCAAGTAAAATAATGTTAGTAACTGTTTTTAGCCTCCAAATTATTTGAAGATTCCTTATGGTTTTTTTGCAAACTCATCGTGGATATGAGATATTTACACACAGTCTCACAGAATCTCACCTTCGAAAATCCAAACTGTTCCTTTAAATAGGTCAAAATTCAGAATAGTGGAGTGTATTGTATAAAATTTGTTCAGGCAATTTTAGATTTATGAAAGTAGCAAAGGAAGCAGTATTAGCAGAATTAGCTTTTTTTTAGAATTTTTTAATTTCTATGCAGTTTTATGGGTCAGGTCATCCAACATGAACGGATATTCCATTCAGCTTTTAGTTCCTGAAATATAAAACTGAAAAAGCAAAAGGAGCAACTAAATATTTGATGCCAGCTCCACACACAATGCTGACAAAAAAACCCCTAAAAATATAATGTTTTAAAAGGATAAAAACGACACATAAAAACAACTTTGCCAGACACAACCACTCATTTCTCTATTCTCTGTATTCCACCATTAAAATTTGAGCCGTTAATCACTTACTCTGCAGCTATACGCTTTCTAATTAGAGCTGGGTGAAATTACTATTCAAATAGGATTAAATTACTACTGTGACATTGACTGATCTTGCCTTCATTTTCCACTGCTCCCCAGCTGTTTTGCATGAAGGCTTTGAAATTTCTCAGGTTGGAGTTTCTCATAGGAGCTTTAGAGTTCAGTAGTTTTGTATGTAACCCAGGCTTAAATATTTCCCTTTGGTAGTTGAAAGGATACAGAAACACTAAGTCCTTGAGCTATTAACGCGACAACAATTTAGTAATAAAATAACCATTCCTCCTTGCAGTCTGCAGCTTGCACGGTGGAGCAGTCGATAGCACTGTTGTCTTAAAGCAAGAGAGTCATGGGTTCAAATCCCAGCCTGGGGCCCTTCTAATTGGAGTTTGCATGTTTCCCACTTTGCACGAGTTGGTTTTCTCAAAAACAAAAAAAGAGAAAAATAAAAAATCACTTGTTAGATTAATTGGTCTCTCCAAATAGTTTTTGGATATGAATGTATGTGTGCAAAGTTATTCTGCCCTTGTGTTGCTCTGTGACGATAAACAGGTGTAGACGATGAATGGATGGATAACTTTCACTAGAGACAGACACATCTCATGTATTATTCCAGCTAAAACTGTATATTTGACATAACCAAACAAAATTTGTGTCAATCATTTTGCAGCTTGTCTGGGACGACGACGCCAGACCTGGTGGTGAGCACCAGTCACCAGATGTGGCTGAACTTCAAAACAGATGACACCAGCGGCTCCCTTGGATTTAAAGTCACTTTTGAGGGTAAGAATGGATATCAGTAAGATTGATTAGCAACAGCAAATAATAAAAATGTGTTCAGATTCATTTTAAGACTTATTTGATGTGCCAGTATTTCTTCTGAATAGTTTTTTTTTTTTTTTATAAACAAAATGTATTCATGAGCATTAAAAATATCTTTGTCTACCAATTCTAGACAGGCAGGACTTGTGACACTTTGCTGTACTTTATATAAAAGGAGGAAGAACATCACCAATGACTTAAGAATAGAAATTGTGGCTATACAAAATTGTAGGGAGTCTTAAAATGCATTTCTATACTATTTCAAGTCCAAACCCTTTCAGTGAGAAGGAACAATCAGCTGTAAAGAATGTTGGACAAGAGTGAGGAGTCCCATCACAATGACCACTAAAAGACAGAACTGGTGTGAGCTGTTTGTGAGGGTTGTTAGGAGAATCCTTCCAATGTGAGAGCTTTGTCCCAACAGCTGAAGCTCAAAAAGTACTTGATCACAAACTCCTGATAAGATGCTGTTGTGGGCCATCAAGAAAGCTCTTTATGAATAACCACGTGTAGTTGTCTAAAGGTTCATGCTGAAGTCTTGGGTGACTGATGAAGGCAAATAAAAACTATTACTGGTGAAAACAAACACAAGGCCAAGGTGTGGGGCATCAATTGAAGCTTCAGTTCTCGTCGATACCTAGAACAGCCCAGTGTTAACGAAAAGATTAGAAGACTTGAGCTGAGGGTTTATTCAGCAACTGTGGTGCTTCAAAGGAGAACAACACCACGTGACATTACGTGACATTAGACATTAAAGGCCAAACACTATTGGTGTTGGATTTTGTGATAAGGAAAAATAGAGAATGTGTTTCGACAGACATCAGACACATCATCCAATGTCCAGAAACTCTCAGAAAAGAAAATATCTGCCATAGTTTTTACGTATAATAAATGTATAAATATGCTGTGTAAGGACTTAGTTTGAGTTCTTATGCTAATTTATGTAACCATCTGTGGGATACCTAACCAGCTCCGCTGAGAAGTAGTTTAAATAGGGCTCGACTTTGCAGCTATTTGAAGGAACTGTTTTCTGAAAGAGGTTATTATCTATACCTATGTTTCTTTGTCATACGTTAGCTGTTTTTCATGGACAGAGAAAGCTGAGTTAATCTACATAACTAAAGCCTGTTTTGCCTTTCTTTCAATTTAACAAGCTTGATTGAGTTTAGGTCCCAAAACTTATTGAACAGAGAGAGACATTGGCTTTTGAAGCCTTTTAGCATAATAACAAAAGATTGTGGTAATTAAAGGCCTTTGATCTCCATTTGGCACATTCATAGAATATAATGATGGCTTACGAGGACTTCAAACGTAACACAGGTCCAAGTGATCTCTTAAAAACCTGACAGAAAATCCCTGTTGGGTTTAACGCTCTTTGGCAATAATAAGTTATAAACTGATTTTTTTTCATTGCTAGCGTCAAGTTTCATGCATTGAACCTTAATAAGCTCAAACACAATCAGATGACCTTTAATTCATTTGTACCAGGGTTTGTTGTTTTTTTTTGCCAGAATGCTTAATTCCAGTGTTTTTAATTATAATTTCTATTATGTGTCTTGGCTGCAAAATATAATAGAATTTAATTTAGAAGCAGATGTGTATAAGGTTATGTTTTCTTTTATAACCAGTGTTTGTTTTTGCCTCCGTCCGTCGTTCTATCTAAAGTACATCAAGCCTTTTCCTCCGGTCCAAATGATGGTATATTATCAGTAAAAAACAACAGGGAAGGTGGAGCAGCATATTGAAGAAAAGTGTAATTAAAACAATGAGTTCAACCTAATGAAGGGGGAAGAAACACTCTGGAACACTTCACCTCCTCGATAGGAGCAACCGAAATCTTATTAGCATTTTCAATTACTTGTATTTTTAAGCCTGATCATCAGGTTTAGTTGCAAATCCAGACAAATCAGTGCACATATTTTAGCGTAGGTCACACACCTTCAGCGCTGGCCTTCTTTCTGAGCATGTAATGCTTGCAAACATGATTAGGTGTTAATGCAAGTAAGCAGGTCTCTAGGTGAGTCAGCCACTTCAAGCGTTTATGATGGAGTGACATGAATCAGCGGCATGTCTTTATACCTTAAAGCAAATTCATGCACTGCAAAAAAAAATGTATGACATTAGGGAAACCTCCTTTTGTCCTTTATGTTTTTAGCTAAACACCATCTATGTTGATATTATGTTATGCATCTGGTCAAATATTTTATTCATAACACTAGCTCCTGTATTAGCATTTAGACTACTGACAGCCTCTTAAATAGTGCATGTTGACTTTATATTTGTTACAGCTGATTGAAACAGAAATAGACTTTAAAATGATCTGTTGGTTGATGGATTTAGTCCTAATATTTTTCATGGGCTTGATTATGTGCTTATTTTTCACTTAATTTATTCATTAGTAGAGCTACATTTAAAAACCACCTCAAACTAAAGTATGTTTATAAACAAATTATGAATACATCTAGCAGGATGCATGTAAAACATTAGAAGCTAATAAAAGAAAATTCTTTTTAAAGCCAATATGTAACAGAAAATAGAAAATGTAAAAATAGAAAAACAGAACACACTTTATCGGAGCAGAAAGCCCGTTTACTACTTTAAGAGCTCATTAATTTGTAGAGCAGGAGTGTGATCCTGACTCCTGAGCAGCTTTTTATTTAAAGTGGGAAGCTGTTCTAAGGTCTTCAACTCTTACTGAAACAAGGTTGAGGTGTTGTTGTTTGAAGCGTTTTAAGATATTGCATGTGATTCTGGGCCATACCATAAACCTTGACTAGCAGAGTTCCATTGTTCTGTATGGCCTTTGGAGATTGCAGTGTAGTAGCTGATGGAAGGCTGATTCAACAGATAAGAATTTATATATATATTTACCCTTTTCATAACTTTTGAGTGCTGTGTAATTCTCTGTTTTGTCATACACCACACACACACACACTAAAGCACCATAGGTTGTGGAAAATGTCTCTTTTATATGTGCTCACAGACTTCAAAAGGCTCATGTTTAATAGCTGGACCTTACCTGGTGTTTCAGTTGTAGGGGCCCTATATGGTAAATATACAGTACAGACCAAAAGTTTGGACACACAGTTGTGTCCAAACTTTTGGTCTGTACTGTACATCTTCTGTGTGTGACTTTTTTCTATCTGTGTGTTCTAATGTATCATATAATATGTTTGAGGTTTATCTTCTTGTCAGACCTTACGTCTTCCCTGAGGATCACCCAAAATTCACCCTTATTCTCGTTCCATGTAAAGACCGTTGTGCTGTCACTGAAATGAGGCGATCTAAGGACAGCTATACCTGTAAACAACACCAAACATCACGTGTTCTAAATTATGATCGTCATTAGGGCTGAGTATGGATCTATGGCAAGAATTACCCCTGGTGCCACTCAAAATCATATTATGCCCTGCCATCTTTTTTACCTGGATGGATGAGCTTATTCACTCTCTGTTCAGACGCCTAAATAGGATGCCTCAGCAATTCTTTTTGCAATCTTCAACTACGGGAGAGTCGAGAGAGCTAGCGAGTGAAAGAAGGGTCGATGCGTTATTGTGATAATGCAATTTGCAAAGAGGTGTGTGCAAAAAAGGTGCGGATGTGTTTGTGGGCTAGTGAAAAAGTGCTCACGTCAACTTTCCAACAGAGGCGAGAACATTCATCACTCAGTAATCGAATGGATGCAGTTGCAGTCAGATGAGACAGAGAGATGCTTAGATGTTGACAATAAAATTCAAGTAACTTGAAGAGAGTTTTTATTTATATATAATATTTACTCGAACTTTACTTTAACTGTGCTTTAATTTGTGTGCACCTCCCTCTACAGAGATCGACCAAGGCAGTTGCGGGGATCCTGGAATTCCGGCCTACGGCAAACGGGAAGGGACAGGTTTTCGTCACGGGGACAGGTTGTACTTTGAGTGTCTGCCTGCCTTTGAACTCGTGGGAAAGAAGAACATCACCTGTCAGAAGAACAATCAGTGGTCCGCCAAGAAACCCAGCTGTGTCTGTAAGTTATTTTTATTTGACGAATTTGTGAATTTGTAAACTACTGATGTGGGTGAATAAATACCGGGCAGATAAGTACAGGGGAAAGCTGCATAATAAAGAATGAGATTATCCTCACAGTTTGTCTTGCAGAGACTGTGGATTTAGAAACAATGGGGAGGGATTTTTAGTTAATTAACTCAATAAACAACAAACACAGAAACTGAGAGGTAAATGATAAGGGGCGCAGGAAGAGAGAGCTGACCGTGTAGATAATGTTCCCTGTTTTATTTTTTTAAACAACAATAATATGGGCAAAAACTGTGATAAATATCAGTGAGCTGAACAATTCTTTTTTTTTTTCTTTTTTTTTTGGTGAAAATTTAATTTGGCTTAATACAAGGAGTATTTAGATAACATTTAACTAACAAATTGTCAAGTTCATTGAATTAATTTTTAAATATAAATAATATATATTGTTGACATTTTATGAGACAACTTCAAAGTGGAAATTATATGGTTTAAAATAATTGCTGATCTATCATTAATTACATAAAATAATAAGTTATGCAATTTCAATAAAATGGTAATAAAATTTGTAAGTGGTGGAAATGCTTTTTAGCCACTGTGGTTTAAAAATTAGCTTTAAAAAACATACCAGTAATCTTCTTGATCTCCAGCAGGTGTAGATGCCGTGTGGACATGCCAGTGCTCTGTTCAGACTGTCTCACTCAGGACGCTGACATACAACATGATATTGAGCTGTTGCCATTAAAGGGCATTGACTGGAGTTTGCTGGGATCAAGTAATAATCTTCCCATTTGGTAGACAGGGAGGATTCCACTTATTGTTGGGTTACATAAAGCCTTTCCCATAAGTGTACACAATCCATACTAGCTCTGTCTAAAATGCCTTAGCCGGCAAGATGAAAAATTGCTATATATTTTTTTTTTCTGTTTGTGTTTTTTATACTTGGAAGATGTATTAGATTAATGTTGCTGCTCTCAAGTGTGTATGTGAGCGAGAAATCATGAGGCTTAAAATTAATTTTCCTCTCTAAATTATTAGGTGACTTTAGTATGTTTTTTCTTTACCAGATGCATTTCTACAAATTCATAAAAATTTTCCATTTGATATTGTCATATAATCAAAGAAGGTTATTCGAACACATCCAATATATTTCTCCCATCTCCTTGGATATTGTGTTTCATGTCTTCCTCATGTCTTCTTTCGTTTGTGTCTCTTTTTACTTCTTCCAGTTTCCTGCTTCTTCAACTTTACTACTCCATCCGGAGTCCTGCTGTCTCCCAACTACCCTCAGGAATATGGGAACAACATGCACTGTGTGTGGCTCATCATCACCAACCCCGAGAGCAGAATCAACCTGGCCTTCAACGACCTTAGCATGGAGAAACAGTTTGACTTCCTTTCCATTAAGGACGGCGGAAAGGTTCTACTCAATTACGTCTTAATTTCCTCGCTTTCTTTTAATAGCTCTTGGCCTCACTTCTCGTGTTGATCTGTAGATGTGTGAATGTCTTTAGGAAAATCACACTGTGCAATTATAACTACAAGCCTGCTGTTTTGACTGAATGTTTAAACTTGTGCAATATTTTCTTTCCCCTCCTCTCTGCAAAGTGAAAATCTTTGGTCTCATCAGAAAATCTTTTCTTTTCCAGGCTGAATCTCCCATTCTGGGAACCTTCTCTGGAGACGCTCTGCCTCCCCCCATAACAACGAGCGGTCACGTGGCCCGACTTGAATTCCTGACAGACCATACATACACGGACAGAGGCTTCAATATCACTTTTACAAGTAAGTCTTTCCTAACAGAAGAGAAAAATAAGTCTTAACGTTTGTCACGGATGGTGTACATTTGTGTGTCTATATTTGCGCCTAAGTCTGTAATTGGTATTATAAATCATCCCACATACCGCCGTGCCGTTTCTTGGAGACTGAACAATCTGTTTCCGCATCAAAAACACGCTCTTTGTAAAGTCCCACAATATAACAAAAACACACCTAAGGAAACACAAAACATTAAAAAAAAATACTAAATGAAGTATAATGTCCTTATCTGACACATTGTGGCAGTGCTTGTAATAATTCATTTTTGTTAACTGCCAACTTTGGAGGTAATTCAGCATGCTTTTTATAGTCAGACACAGTAAACACAGGGTGCATGCTGGTAAACCCATTTCATGGATATACTTCACCGTGAGGATTTTGGCAGCAGAATTATCATGTTTGTTGTCTGTGCACTATTGTGCAGTGAGCCTGAATTTTGAATTTGCCAATATCTCAAATAAATATCAATCTAGCAGACAACACTACTTTGTAAACTACTGATTCTTGGCTGTATTCAAGGTAGCGCTTGTTTAACACGGCACCTTATAAACCCCTTAGACCTCGGAAACATTTTGGAGTGTCACAAGCACAGATGATGTATGCATGTATCCCTCACCAAAACAAAGAATTAGAGCAGTGTAGTTGTAGGGAAAAAAAATACAGGTTTCAAAATTTTGTACAAAAAAAAGATAAAAGCAGTATGCTTTAGTATTAATCCTGACCACCATCTCAGAAATGAATTCAGGCCAAGACGATTCCATGTTATAAACATTCAAGACAATTTGAAAAGCCGCACTTTCACAGAGGGAGCGAATGTAGGTATTTAGGGACTGGCATGGTGTGATTTATTTTCTGGTGTTGCTTGGGACTCTGGCAGGTTTATTTTAGATGAGCTGCAGCTGTCTGATTGATTTATTTACAGAGACCTGTATGGACAGAGACTTGTGTCACATTTTTCTAACCTACTGAAAATAAAACATGCATAGGCTTTTTTTGTGCTGTTTTGATAGAAAATCATTTGTTTTGGCAATATTTTAGGGTGTACTACTATGATTTAAAATTAAGATTTTATGTGTTTTTTTTAATGTGTTTTAAGCTCAATCTTCCAAGACAAGCTATTAGATGTTTCAGAGCATGTGAGACTGGATGATGGAGGTTAACCTGCAATGGAATAATTTAGATCAGTGCACATCCATGTGTCAGAATCTGTGGCCAGACTAGAAAATTAAATTTCAGAGACACTCTACTTTCATTATAATGGAGCTTGAGCTATTTTGGAAGGAAAAGTGGAACAATTTTTCTCTCTAGCTGTGAAAAGCTGGCAAAAGTAAAAAAAAACAAAAACCTTGCAGCCGTAATTGCAGCAAAAGGTGGTTCCATATAGTAATAATCCTGGAGCTGGATACAAATACATGCCAAAATTTTTAGATTTTCATGTGAAATCTTGACATAATATGAAAATTTTTTTTGCTCAACTCTTTTTAAGACACTGCAGTGTGAAAGAATGCTTTTGAACTCTGACTCCCACATGCTCTGTGATTTGACCAAATCCAGGTATTCCTGTAAAGACATAATGATGACAACACATGGTGGCTAATGAATGATTTATCGAGTCATAAAAATAAAGAGTCAGTGTAGCATCGTGGAAAAAATGTCAGGAGATGTTAATTGAAGATGACACTCTATTCCTGTGAACAGTGTCATCTGACTGCAAGAGAGTTTTTAGGAGGTCATTGGGCTGAGCACACAACTTCCATCATTCTTGTTAATTAAGGACATGTCAAACTGTATTGAGGCAATTTCTGGCACCTTAATAAATAAGATATTTGAGATTGATGAAGAGGAGTTGGCACTCTGTTTGGGTCCATTGGCTAGCAAAGAGGGATTCATCAACACCTACATGTGTCACCAATTGCTGTGTATACAAGACTGAGTGAGAGAGATAGCAGGACAGGTAATGCATTTGTTTACGTTCCTTCTTTCCGGGGCTATGAGTCTTCCTCAAGGGCCGCGCACTGCCGTGGTCTTTCTATCTTGTCCCCACTTGAATTTTATTGAAAAGCCTGATTTATAGGGTTCTAAAGGTGTGACAACAATGTCCCCTTTTGTTTACTTTACAAATATCTCAGTAGATGTCATCTGGTGCAAGTAATCTGCATGGCCATGTGGTTGTGCATCCCCTAGAATCACTGCATCACAGCAAATCTTTATGACTAAGTACAAATTAATTCACTCTCAACTTAAGCTCACATTGCAAAGTGCCTATAGTTAATTGAAAAGAGAAAAGGTTTTGCCAAGCATCTTTCATCAATATCTTGTGATCTCCCACAGAAAAATGAGATCATCGAACATGTCGCAAATAAATAATCATAATCGAAAAAGATAAATAGGTGAAGGTGTCTGTTTTTGCCTGTTTTTATTTTAGGTTTGTTTTTTTTTATTAGTCGGTGGGGAAGATCTTTAAATGCATCTCTACAAAAAATTTAGATATAGGAATATTACTGCAGTCATCTAGTTTTTTGCACGATAGAGTAAAGTAAACATAAATTAAGGTATCCATTGTACAATATATTATAAATAATGATGAACAAGTTTGTTGTGAATAACAAGAAATGACTGTTTCATGCGTTATCTTGGACCCTATATTTTTCAGGCGAGTTATTAATAAAATGAATAAAAACAAAACCATCTGGAAACAGTCACACCAAATTTAAGTTCTTCAATCAAGACCTCCATGTGTATGGACAAAACCATTCATCTGAATACTTTTTTAATCATTTTTTAAGTAAATTATGTCAATGCTGTGAGCTAAAATGCTTTATTCAGTGAACGGCAATAACACTCTCCTCACACCTTTGTTGACCCTCCAAATTAACCACCTCCTTGTTTGCATTTTCCAAAGCTTTTCGCCACAACGAATGCCCAGATCCAGGGGTGCCAGTTAACGGAAAGCGTTTTGGTGAGAGTCTTCAGCTGGGCAGCTCCATCTCATTCCTTTGTGAAGAGGGCTTTGTTAAGACCCACGGCTCTCAGACCATATCCTGCATTCTGAAGGATGGGAACGTCGTTTGGGACAACGCCGTCCCCCGATGTGAAGGTAAGTGAGGCGAAACCAGGGTCGGATTACATGCTATTCGATCACAGAGTGGAAAAAATATTCTGGCAACGTAAATCAGCAATTTGGTGGGAGTTTAAATGCCAATACAAAATAGCTGTTGCTATAATAATCATCTTTGGTTTAACCTTTTGAAAGGTGGCCTTTATTCTGAAGGGAATTTTTTTCACACTCCCAAAAGACTTGGTATAAAACCGACACTAAACAGTTCGTAGACGCTGGTTACTGCATTAAAATGACAGACATGTTGGAAATTCCCTGCATCACACTTTCCTTTCTCAGTACTCAATGAATGTTTGGGGTATTGTGTCTTGTTTTTTGTGTGTCAGAACCTGAAAAGTTTGGGAATCACTTTTAATTGTTGGAAAATCCATTCCAGAATTGGTAAGTCTATGTGTAGCAGACGTTGGAACACAATTGATGAACTTTGTCCAGAAAAACAACAGAGCCGTTAATTGACCCTTTACCACACTACATACATGTAAACTACTGTTTTATGAGCTAATCAGCAGGAGCCATCAAATTGAACTCCTCCTGGCACAAAACGATCTTTTGTCCCGTAATCTGGACATCTTTTGATGCAGCTTAACAAACAAAATGGTAAATTAGTCTGCTGACTAAAATGTTAAAGTCTCTATAACATCTCTTAAATGTTTAATAGCTTTAGTCATTTGTTGATCAAAATAAAGTGTACAACTGTACATCTAAAGTCATGTGATATTGAAACTTTGCTTCATCCAGAGGCTTTTTTCTCCTCCCAAACGTCTGAATCAGCGGACATGCTGTGCTTACATGCAGATTGCTGAGCTTTCAATTTACCCCTCTGTGGCTTCATAATCAATAAACTATTTCCAGCAAACCAGAAAAGACCAGCATAGCTGGCAAAGATTAGATAAAGCTTAGCATTTACCAAGGTTTCTTGGACATCTGCAACAAATCAATGTGATTGCAGACATGACAGAACTTCTAAGAGAGCTAATCAAGTTCACTATCTGTAATATTCAAAAAGAAAATCAAGTATTAAAGCAAGCCCTCTCCTCTGCATTTCTCAGCAGCTTGATATTCCTTTGAGACCGTCTATCTCACCCCTGCTTTTGTAGCGTAATGCGTTTCATAGATGTCCTTCAGTATGTTGAGCCGACTGATTAAATCGTTCCACTTTAGAGAGGGATCAGGGAGCTGGCACTGCAACAGGAACTCCACCATTTCTGCGAGTTCCAGTTAAGGACAGGCGGTGCCGGCGATGCCTGGTAAAGTGAGCTGTAACAAAGATGAGAAATATGAAGAGGCTTGTGTGCTTAAGTGTTTTTTTATTTTTATTTTCTGCAAGTCACGGAAGATGTTGTGTGCTCTGGTTTTATTCCTGATAAAGATCAACGTGCATGAAACATTTTACAAGGCATTTAAACCAAGAGAGCAGTTTGCGTGAACGCGCATGCTTTTAAACACAGACACGTGGAGAGTGGCAAGCATGTTCGCAAGAGACATGGTTAACCTTGAAATGAGCCATCACAGGTTTACATCAAATATAGAGTGGCAGTAAAGGAAATGGGCGGAGCCCCGGCTAATGCGAGAAATCATCAATAGACCTCGTCATTCATCACCTAGGACGGACATGCATAATTCAGCCTCTGTCTTTTTTTTCCTCTCTCGCTCTTCATTTCTTGCTCTCCCGCTGATAGCTCCATGTGGAGGAGATCTGAAGGCTCCCAGTGGGATCATTCTCTCCCCTGGCTGGCCAGAACTGTACAAGGAGGCCCTTAACTGTGAATGGATCATTGAGGCTCCTCCAGGCTATCCCATCAAGATCATCTTCGACAAGTGAGTCACCGAGATAGCAACCGCTTTATTCCCCGACGTTTTATCCACTCTAAACAGTCCGGGATGTTTTTGTTTTTAGCCTCTCGGTTTCGGCAGCTTGCCTTGTGTTTGTCTCTTTATCTACTCTTTCCTTTTATTGCTTTTAGTGGTCTTTAAGTGACAAGTCTAGCACATGCATACAAACACTGATTATAAACAAATATCTCATATTTAGCAGATTCTTTTTTCCCTCACAAAAACAGACCTGATCACTAGGAAGGTCTTGTTATTCTACACTGTCTGGTACCAAAACGTATGGACCAAAACCATTTTGGATCCTGTGGTTGTTGGTTGTGCTCTCTCTGGATTAAGCTTACTTTCTAAATATTTAAATTTCAACACTGGTCCAAATCTGGCATCTAGATGAGGCCGAAGGCCTAGAAAGTAGGATGTACAATTTCCTGTTATTAAGTTAGCTTAAAGAGGAAATTGCACTTTATTGCCTCAGCTTTTGTTACCCTACCTTGTGTTAATTTGTCACTGTTAAAGGTAATGAGCACTCTAATTTCATAGGAAAGCTTAATTTGATTAACTTAATTGCTTTTTGTGCCTCGGCAATTAAAAGCACCTTTCTTTGCACTCAAAACCAGACTAAATAAATAAACTACGCCTAAAGAGGTAGTTTAGGTTCTAAATAACTGTCACGTTATTTAAACTGAGTTTCCAGTCTTAAAGAGTATGTATGTCATCACAGTTACTTCAGCTGGACTGCACACACTGATCAGGCAGGACATACAATAAATCTTTTCAGGTGAAAAAAAAAACATATTCTCATCCTGACTGAAGGTTCTTTAGCTTGAATAAATATATTTTTTTGTGAAAAACATTAAATTTCCAAGGAATTACTATAAAATTTGCTTAGAATGCAAAATCCTATAATGCTATGATACCATAAATACCTAATAAGCAAACGTACACGTTATGTTTTCAATGAGCGAATAAGCAACAAGTAGTTGTCATTAAAAATTTGGCAAAGACAAACAGACTGTAAAGTGTTCTAAACAACACAGTGCATTGCAGTTGTTAGTAATCTGCATTGTTTGGAACACACTTTAGCATACTTCTGTATGCTAAAGCTGTTTATACTGGTCTTTCAAAAATGCTTTGACCATAAATTTGACCTCACAACCCTAACCATCTGCACTCAGTAATATAAACTCCACTCCTCCATACATGGCGGCCACAGAGCTGGAAGAGGAGGCAATTTGTTCTGAAATAAAAGGACACACAGAGAGACAGTTGTAGGATGAAATGCTGCATTAAATGTTTTAAGTAAAACTCATCCTTGCAAACCCATCTTATCCAAGCTCCTGCTGCGATAGAATCCTATTCATAACGAATGTTCCATAAATGTTTGTTGCTCTTTAATTTTTATGTAGCATCAATAAAATATCACAAACCATTTCATTTAGATGACACGGCTCTGAAACTAGGCTATTTATTCATGGCTTTGAAGATGAAGTGGCTGCGGCAACAAAAACAGAAATTGCACACGCTCTCACGTGCACGCACACAAAAAAAGAGTTTAACGGAAAGTAAATTGCACACATCCATCTTAAGTGCGTTTTAGAAAAATGTTGTTCTTTTTTATTATGACCTGAAGACAAGCCTTTTTGTTTCAGGACTTTAACTGAAACTGTGTACTTGAGTCATACTGCTTTTTTAAATTTTTTATTTTTTTTACCACAAACATGACAGAAGGGAGACAAACACCTGATGATCGCTGCTAAGCATTACGGATGCTTT
This sequence comes from Gambusia affinis, assembly GCF_019740435.1. Lineage (NCBI taxonomy): Eukaryota > Metazoa > Chordata > Actinopteri > Cyprinodontiformes > Poeciliidae > Gambusia > Gambusia affinis. The sequence continues at coordinate 16,044,633 of NC_057881.1, forward strand.
GTGAAGCTGTGAGCCTCATCCTTTTCAAAACACCTGAAATATATTACATTATAAATACAAAGAAATGAGTATTGATAATGTAGTGGACTGAGTCATCATTTCAACGGGAATATTATCAAAAACATAGCCACATTTTCTCTCTGCTGTTGGCCTGATTCTTTTACACCGACAATCTTTTGTCTTCCTTTGATTTCCTGTAGGTTTCGAACTGAGGTCAATTATGATGTTCTCGAGGTGCGGGATGGCCGATTTCCCTCCTCACCTCTAATTGGAAGTTACCAGGGTACCCAGGTTCCGCAGTTCCTCATCAGCACCTCAAACTTCCTTTACCTGCTCTTTACCACCGACAAGAGTCACTCTGACATCGGCTTCCGCATACGTTATGAGAGTAAGGGCCAACGCATGTGATGCTACAAAGTCCAATGTACATCCAGATAAAACAGGATGTGATTCATTTTACTTTTTGTTCCTTTCATAGCCTGAGTGAATCAAATACCTACATGAAGCCCAAATCAAAGGCAGCGGCCTTCTTTGCATTTTTAATGTTACTTAGTCTTGGGTGCAAGAATAATTCTCTGTTCCCTTTGTCACTTAAAAACCCCTTCTTAACAAAACACCTCTAATTTAGATGTGAATGGTTTTTGAAGATTCTGTCAGAAATTTCTACTGTGACACACGCACACACACGCGCCTGCACACCCCCACACACTGCCAAAGTCTAACTAAAGAGTGTGTTACAGGCTGCACCCCGTTCCTGCAATTACACCTTTTACCCTTACACCAGCCTTTCGCTAATCATGTAATTTAGTCCTCTGGGCAATCTTACTTTCGTTCCTCCGTGTATGGCACACAAGGTAACCTTTTAAACCTTCACTTTGGGTAAATCTCTGTTCAGCTTCAATTATTTACTATGAGCCTTGCCATAGCAGAGAGTATAGAAAGAGGAGGGGGAGAAATAGCTTTGAGAGAATTTACTGGTTCACGTCTGCTGAGGGGAATAATGGGTATATATGTGAATAATTTATTTGGAAGGATTTTAGCGTCTCGTGACATATCTTAAGCAAAATTCTTTAAGCCTCATTAGAGCATTTGCAATTGCCTATTTAAATTTAAATTATGGTGCTTTTGTTTTGATCACTCGCCCGTTTTTGATCGTCTGATCAGTCGTCTCTCTCCTTTTCCAGCCCTGCAGTTGCAGTCAGACCACTGCGTGGATCCCGGCATCCCTGTGAACGGGCAGCGGCACGGCAACGACTTCTACGTGGGAGGTTTGGTGACATTTAGCTGCGACGCCGGCTATACGCTAAGCGACGCCGAGCCTTTAGAGTGCGAGCCTAATTTCCAGTGGAGTCGCCCCCTGCCTAGCTGTGATGGTACGCTCCTTAATATTGACCTAGAAACGAAGAGTCGCCTGGCAGATTTCTTCCCCCCCCAAGTCACAAATGGTGAAGGGGGGGATTATAGCAGAATTTATTGTACTGAGCTTTTATGAATGAAACATGATTTCAGCGTTTGCTTCTTATTGCATCAGATTTATTTTATTAAATATTACCAAGTCATTAGAAAATCTATAAAAGATAAGAAGGTTTCTTTGAATGACTCCTGTTTTACACTTGGAAGGACTAATCTATTGAGAAATGTTTTAGATGCTGCAGCAATAACATGTCCCTCCCCAGCCGCTATCCCCTTTAAGAATTGTATATTTCTCGCGTATATACACTGTTTTTTTTGTGTTTTTTCGCCTCTTGAGAACGATATTGATGTTTGTGCTTTCTATTAATGTTGTAAATACCACTCTCTTTGCTTTTATTCAGTCTTGAAGAGAATGTCCTTTTTAAATGCATTTTGCATGAGGGCAAATAACAGCAGTTTGGGAGTGTTTTCAGGAAACTCATCTTCATGTCCACCTCCCCGATTCCCCCTGCCTCTGTTGTCAGCGTTGTGCGGCGGTTATATTCAGGGCAACACCGGAACCATCCTTTCTCCCGGCTTTCCTGACTTCTACCCACACAACTTGAACTGCACGTGGACAATCGAGACCTCCCACGGAAAAGGTTAGCAGAGGAAATCCATGTCAAAACATGCAGGAGTCACATTGAACTTCCTTTACGGTGTCATTTACCCCCACCGAGTGGCCTTTTTATTTTGCCGAACAAGCTGTCTTTGTAAGAGTAGAGTGCTGAGAGGTTGGCCTGAGGCTCCGGTGCCATGGGATGACTCTCCAGTCATGTCCCCTTTGGCCAAGCTCTCACATCAATTTGACACAGCCTCATTTGCAGATGCTCACTCTGTGCAGATGTGTTTGATAAATAACAGGCAAAGAAGATATAGGAGCATTTCATTCCAGAATACATTTTTGAAAAACTGGTTTCAAGGAGCACATCACTTTTCTTTAACCCAGAGAAAATGAAGAAAACATATTTATCTAATGGGTTTTTTTCTTCTTCTTTAAATCAGGTGTACAGTTCAGCTTCCACACCTTTCACCTCGAGAGTCCACATGACCATTTGCTGGTGACCGAGAACGGCAGTTTCTCTCAGCCGCTCTGGAGACTGACCGGGTCCACCTTGCCTCCTCCTTTAAGCGCGGGCCTGTTCGGGAACTACACCGCGCAGATCCGCTTTCTCTCTGACTTCTCTGTTTCGTACGAGGGATTTAACATCACATTCTCAGGTGAGAATAATGTAAATTTTATCTCTTAACCAGAGGGAGGGAAACTGGGACACTATGTGCTGAGCCACGCTTATTATGTAGAAAAGAGTCACACAGAGAAGGGAGATTAAAGAACTTGAACTAAAATGTTGCTTATACCAAGACAACTTATTTAATGTTAACAGATAAGCCTGGGAAGAATATAGAGTGTCTCGCTGTTACTGAGGTTGAATCTTTTTCAACCAATAAGATGGAGGATATTACCCAGCTATTTATTTTGCACCATATCCTGACAAACGCCCCTTCTCCCCAAAAAAAAACAGAAGTGTGGATTTATTTGGCACAATTTAAAAATTTCCAATGTTTTGCACTGAAGAAAAATGAGCAATTTCTGTCAGTATTAGGATTGATAACATCAAAAAGGACACAAGAATCAAGCTGACAAGGTAGAATTACGTCAAGAAAATTATAAACAAGTCATTGTTGACAATCTGTCGTACATTTTGAGGCATTCAAGTGATGTTGGAATTGCTCAAGGATTTGCAAAGCTGAGATAACTAGTAACAATGGCAGCGACGATCAGGAACACTGTAGTTTTTGCGTGTTCCAGTTAAAATTTTTACATCTGCTTGATTTATTTTCATATTTGTGACTTAAAAATTTAGTAAATATAATATTCTGCTTGCATTACCCTAAATAGTTACATGATTTGTCAGCGTAGGTGCCCTGGATTCACTCTGAACTGAAGACTATTCCAGCATATCCAAACAACTTCTGTCTTTCTGCTTTATTCTTTCCTTCTCATTCTGGTGTTGGCTGATAATGGTGGCTGGTGTAGGGATGGGTTTTAGAAGAGATAATTTAGTTGCATTTAAGCAGGAAATGGTGTTGTGACTTAAAAGCCATGTTAGTACCCTGATCACATGGTTTTGATAAGAACTTGGCTCAAAATGATATTTAGAGATCTTTAATGATCTGTTCTTCTTCCTAAGTTGCTTACATGTAGCTTATTGTTGACAAGTTTTCCTGAAGTCTGTCTTGTGTTTCTCACGGGGCTGAAAAGTTTTGCTGCAGCTATACAGAATACAGTACTTTTGAAGGAAAAAAAAAATGTTAGTAAAACATGAGAATAAAGATGACAAACAGCACTGGGAGTGTCATCTCCTTTATAGTCTTGCAGTAAAATTTGCTGACAGTACATCTGCGTCTCTCTTTCAGAGTATGATTTGGAGCCCTGTGAGGATCCTGGAATCCCTCCATACAGCACCAGAAAAGGTCTCCAGTATGGAGTGGGTGATGCCCTCATCTTTTCCTGTTTCCCCGGTTACCGGTTAGAGGGTCCGGCGAGGGTGGTGTGCTTAGGGGGCAGAAGGCGGGTGTGGAGCTCCCCTCTGCCAAGGTGTGTTGGTAGGTGGTCACATGCTTTATTTTTTTTTTTGCTTTCATCACAACTCCCAGTCCCTTTGTCATCCCAGCAAGCTAGCCCTCCCACGTAGTCCTGCAAATTAGGAAATTTACCAAACTATCAATTATGTCAGGAAATGAGGCATTTTCTTTTAGTATTCTCCTCATTTACAGCGCACTCTACGCCCACGTTTTGTCTCTGCGTTGGATGGCTTCCCAGACACAGCCTGTGTGACTTTGTCCAAATTATATAGGGCAGCAGTTTTAATGGGGGATGGCATCAAAACGCTGAAATGTGTTAATTATTGATGTGGCTTGTGTTTTTTTTTTTTTTTTTAATACATTGGAAAATGATAAGCTGAAATGTAGGTCATTTTGTTTGTCTTTATGACACAACAAACATTTAGTGCTACGTTTATTTGTCAAAATGAAATTGAATTTGATTCCAATGACCATAATTAGCAGTGAATCACATGTCATGGCCACCATTGACCTCCTTGTGTTTGTCCTTCCCTGTAGTTACTGAACTTTTTTCATTGCTTATTAGCAACATGAGGAAGCTATAAAATACTTTATTGGGGCATCTGTACTTTCTCTTAATTGCAGGTTATTTACCCACTTAGTATACAAATTTTTATATTTTACCTTGCAGACAAAACCTCATGTTCATAGCTTCTTTTTGTGCTGTTGTTTAGTTGTCTTGTTTTTAGATTTCTTGCTGCTTTTTGCCTCTAGATGAATCCAAGTCTCTGATGACTGACAGTAAAGAGACATTTTGATATTTTCATACTTCTGTCACTGTCTGCCCTATTTTTGAAACTTCCCACTTTCCTATCAACGCCGCCTAATCCTTTTACCTTATTATAGCTTGCTGAATTCCCTGAGTTTAAAGCCGGGGTGCATTTGTGGGCCTTTTCGGATTCCTGCAGTAATTTTGCTATAGAAAATGTTGTCCTTTTTTGACTCTTCCCCCGATGTGAGCCATGAATAGCAATTTTCAGATAGAGCTGAAATTACAGTTAATCATATTCAGATTGCAGGGTGATTATGATGATATGCCACTCAACATTCAGGTACACTCAGTGACCATATTCCTCTCACCGTCAACTCGCCCGTCTCCCCCCCAACCCCCGTGCATGACAACGTGACTAAATCACCCCGAGAGTTTCAAGCATATAGCGATTGACATGTCCTCTGCTCTCTCCAACGCCACTTCCCCGCCGTCTCTGCCTGGATCGCTGCTCCCTCTCCTTTTTTCTAGCTGAATGCGGCTCATCCGTGACTGGCATGCAAGGGGTGCTCCTCTCTCCCAACTACCCTGGTTACTACGGCAACAACCACGAATGCATCTACTCTATCCAGACGCAGCCTGGCAAAGGCATTCAGCTGAGAGCACGGGACTTTCGACTGGAGGATGACGACGTTCTCAAAGTGAGGGGGTGGTGGGAGTAGCATCTTCCACAACTTCAGACACAGCCTTGTTTGCATATCTGAGTTTGCACACCTGATGCTTCCTCCTACTCATGTGCTGTTTTTTTTTGTTTGTTTTTTTTCCCCTTTCCTCTAGGTTTTTGATGGCAGCAGTAATAAGGCTCGTCTCCTGGGGGTGTTTACAGGAAACGAGCTACTTGACGTGACCTTGAACTCCACTTCCAGCTCCATGTGGCTGGAGTTCATCAGCAATGCTGAAAACACCAGTAAAGGCTTTGAACTGCACTTCACTAGTAAGGAGCAACCTGCCTGAAACAAAGATTTGGATTTTTAGTTTTTCCTTTCCTGCTTTTTCCCCACATGCATTGCTTTACGAAAGTACAAATATTACTTGAACTTTTTCACATTTTTTGTTAGAACCACTAACCGATAAGGGTTAGTGGTTACTCTGTAGTCGTTGCATCACAAAAAGCAATTTTCACTCTCAGTCCAGCTAAGTAAACCTACTTAGAGCCGCAAATGTCACAGGACCTTTCGAAAAAGTACAACTTACTATTTTTGAAATAGTAAATTTGTCATTTTTGAAGAACTAAAATTTTACTTCTACTTTCCCGTTTTTAAATAGAGCAAAACTTTTGAATGTGTATGGATATATTTGTTCATAATGTGGAAAAATATGCTTTAAAGAAAAAGCAGATGATAAATGCATCTAAAAATGTATCACTGGTACCTTTAGTTCAATTCTGTTGTGTAAATTAATGAATAAATGAATTTATCCCATGAAAATCTGCATATGTAATTATATTTACATTTAAAATCATTAGTAGGAATTTTTGGCTCTGGAGCCTCAGGTTGTTGACCCATTGAATAGCCCAATAGAGTTATAACCAACACTGCATGACACATTGATCTCATCATTTTGACAGTGAAACGTGCTGATGGCAGGATTAAGGAAATCATTTATATTTTAGGTTATTTGTGTGTTAAAATGTCGAAGCCTAATTGAGAATCTGTGGCAAGACTTGAACATTGATGATCCTCTACAGTATTCATTCAAACCCATTGAGCTCGAGTACTGTCACATAAATAAATAAGCAAAAATGTTGTAAGGTGACAATATGACACAATTCAAGGGGTATAAATGCTTTTCCAAAGCACTGTAAATTGTATAATTCATTTCCCTTTATTGGCTTGTTCATTCTTGTCCCGTCTTCTTTGTTGTTCATTTAAGGTTTTGAGCTGGTTAAATGCGAGGATCCAGGCGTTCCCCAGTTTGGCTACAAGCGGGAGGACAAAGGGCATTTTGCAGGGAGCACCGTGTCGTACAGCTGCGACCCAGGCTACACCCTAAAAGGCCCGGAGATCCTCACCTGCCTCAGGGGGGAGAGGAGGGCGTGGGACAGCCCACTTCCACTCTGTGTTGGTGAGTTGTGGTCACTTTGGTTTTTATAAAAATGTATTTTTTGTCTGCTTGAAGGAGTATTTACATTTGCGTACATTTATTCAGTATAAATTGTTTAATTAGGGGAAATCCTCTTTGAATGTACATCCGCATCTCTTGAAATCAGGATGCTGTAATTGACTGCAGTAGCACTGAAACCTTGAATAAATATAGTCCATCAAATGTTAACAAGCCAGAAATTAAATTGTGCTTTTGTTCCAAGGTAACAAGTTTCTAAAACTCTTTGTCAATCAGTAGATGTGGTAAAATGTTGAAGGTACAAGAATTTACGATATAATTTACAAGAAATAATTATTACATTTCCTTACATCGGTGCTATTTATGTTTTACAAGAATAACATACTATGTTGCATTATGTTGTATTGTAAATTTTTTATAGTATTTAGTTTTTTTTTTTACATTTAGATTTGCTGGTAGTCCAAGCAAGCTTTTGCTTTTTTAACTGACCCAGTTCCCCGTCTTAAAATGAATATTGCAGATTTATTTTTTTTTAAGTCTTTGTTTGCCATTTCGAATTATTCCTGACCATAGAAAGATAATAACGCCGCTGTTATTTTGAGGGTCATAGATTCCTTCAAACTCCATTTGAACAAGAGGACAATAGATACATTTGCAGTCTTATTTACTTCTATAGTGTTCAGCTAGTGATATGATAATGCTAGCACAGCCAAAGGAACATGTTGGCAGTCGTTCAGAAACCAGCCAGACGAGAGGAATAAAAAACAGCTAGACAGGTGTTCCTTGACACATCGACCAGTGTGATTAGAATAGTATTGCTCAGCTCCCTTTTCAACCTATACTGACAGGTAATTTCATGTCTGGGTGTAAACAACATTCAGCAAACTGTGTATCCCTGAAAACATTTCTCCTTGGCATGACTTCAGTGGAGGTGATATTTTAACAGCTAGGGTGAATTCTAGGGCAGATTAGAGACTATTTTTATCAGTGGGATTTTTTTTCTTTTTTAGCAGCAGCAGCCAGGACACAAACACAAAAAAATAAACAACTGTAAGGCAAGGTGAGGATAGCGACTAAGACAAATAGAGATAGGAGTTGGAAATAGAAATGTCAAAGTTTTGACACCTGAAATATGTGATTAATAAAGTTTATTATTGATTAATGAGAGCATAATATGCGCCTCCACAGGTATTAATACCCAATGAACTACGCCTTACCTTCAAATTACAGTATTTGGAAATTGTAGCTGATAAACCAACACAAATTTAAACATGATTGTAAAGTGGAAGCATAAATGTAGACTGCTTTAAAAATGTTTACTACAATTTGAAGTGTGGCATATCTTCACATTAAGTCCCCCACAGGTCAATAATTCGCAGAACTACCTTTAGCTGCAGTTACTACTGTTATTCTTTTGCAGTACGTCTCTTCCAGTTTAGTTCATTTTCCCACTTTGCTCAATCTCAAACAATGAGATTAAGCAATGTGGAAAGGAACAGGAGATCTAGTTTGGTCTCCTGTTGTAGTTCTGGACATATTTTTGGCTTGTTGTGCCTCTGGAAAGTAAACATCTGTGACCTTAAGTCTGTGTTGAAATCGGCGCTTTTATGTCTTTCTTACTTTCTGTAAAGCAATGCAAATAATTTGTGCTTTGTAAAGTACAAATAATGACATTTCTAAATGTTGCACAATATTCTAGATGTAGTGATGACCCAGACTGGGCACGGCTGTGCACTGGGAAGGGAACAAACCACTTCAAGGGGAAATTATGAAAAATCACATCCGCTGATTCTAGAAAGCTGACCAGAGAGATTTAATCTGCTATGGTATCAAAAGGGAAAACTAAAGACAAGTGAAGTTCTAAGTCAAGTTTATTTTTATAGCACATTTCAGCAACAAGTCAGTTTAAAGTTATTTACACCATTAAAATGTGATACAGTAACCAACTGAAACAAGCAATAAATATTACATTTTGTCAAACAGTAGACTTGCACCAGTAAACTTGAGGAATCTGAAAGGTTGATACAGTGACAACAAATAAAAGTATTTTAAACTCTCTGCACACTCTGTTCTCTGAGATACAGGGAGCCAGTGTAAGAATTGTTGAATTGGGGTAATTTGTTGTATTTTCTCCCTTTTAGTAATCAATGCGACTAAAGATAAGCGCATGGATGAGTTTCTCTAGACAGTAGTTTGTTCATCCTTGTTCTTCAGGTGGTAGAAGACCAACTTTGTAATTGTCTTGATGGGTTTTTGAAGGTTCACATGTAAGTCCATCACCACACCCAGATTTCAGGCCTGATTAATAGCTTCTAGCTGTAATACCTGAAGCAGTGGGCCGGCTCTTGATCATTCTTCTAAAGACAGTAACTTCAGTTTTGTTTCTGTTCATCTGGAGAAACTTGTGGTGCATCCACCCACTGAAGCAGTGGTTTTTTTCTACATTAGCTCCTTTGATACATCCTAAGTTCCCCATTAATCTTCCCAAAAAAATTTATCAGTGCCAGATATGAATTACCCAAATTGTGGTTTTCCTTAAAACCTTGTTAAAAAAAAAAAAAAGAAAAAAAAAAAGAGCTGAAAAGACATCAATTAAAAGTGTTTCAGCTGCTCTAAGAGGAGCTGAACCTAAGCAGGGGGTAGTTTAGATTAACATTTCTTCAACTGTTTTAAATGAACATATGAGAGAAGGTCAGCTTTTGCTTGGTACTCTGAAAATTCCTTGTCTATCGCTGCTGTTCAGATAGCATATTCCGATTTTAAGCTTGGGACAAAATAAACACGCTGTCCCCTCTGTCCTTTAGCTTTCGAACGCAACAGAACGAGGCCAGGCTTGTAACAGCGGTTTGCTTTCTTTGTGCTGGAATCACACAGTGTTTATTGAACTGATTGCTTGGCACCCCATCACTCAAACCGCAGAAAAGCATATAGAGAGCATCACATTTGTATTGCAGACTGCTGTCAATAAGAAAAAAATGGATTGTGTGTAATTTCTTCCAAGTGGGAGCTGTAGTTCTCATTTTAATTGATATTTCTGCAACATTTATTCATCTCTTTTTAACTCGTTGATTTTTTTTCTCCCCTCCTCTCGTTGTTTTTCTGCCTTCTGTTCTGCTTTTAGCGGAGTGTGGGGGCACCATCAAGGAGGAGCCTTCCGGTCGTATTCTGTCTCCAGGATACCCAGCTCCATATGAGCACAACTTGCATTGCGTTTGGACCATCGAAGCTGCTCCAGGAAGCACCATCAGGTCTGAACAATAACCTTGGTTTTCTCTTTGTTGACTTTTGTTTTCTGATTACATTGTTCCCCTTTTTAATTATACTGCTTCTCCATATATCTTTAGCTTTGTTTAGTCTCCCCGTCCCTTTTTTGCAGCGGTGTTCATCACTCTCACACACTGCTGTGTAATTAATCTTCAACGAGTTTCTGTTGGCCAATGTCCAAGTCAGAAACGAGTGAGAGGAACTATCACCTCCAGGTTTCATACCATGTAAAAGAACGTCATCTGGGTCCCAGTTTATACATTCCATAATGAGTTTGTGGTTGAAAATCTTCCATTTCAGAAAAATGGTACTATATAGTTCTACTGTATTATTTGTCTAAAAAAGGGAAAGCTTTAGAGCAAATACATAAATAATATTACCATTACTACAGCTGTTGGTTTAAGAGCTGCTGTGGCACTTCAGAATACTACACATAAAATGGGATACTGGTTATTACCATGACATACCATGAGCTTTCATAAACTGCTGCAGTACTCTCATAAAACAACAGGAGGTGCTACTTACTACAACCAGGAATGAAAGCAGATGAAAGCCCTATGAAACTTCAATAAAAGTAACATCCATATTGTTTTTGAGCAGACTGGAATCTATTGATGGAAACGTAAAACTTGAATGCATTACAAGTGCATCTAATTATAGCTGCTCTACAGGAATACGCATTCCCCCAATTTTTTTTTTTTTTTTTGGACATCCTTAGTACCAGTTAGTGCCACATAAATAGTTGTAAGATTCTTTCTTTTACCTGAATGTTCTCTCACCTGTGAGATGGTGGAAACATAGTTTTGTGCTCAACAGTGATCCCAATTATTGAATTTTTCCTTAAACTTTGTTAAATAATATTTCAGTGTGATTAAACTGTCTTTTCCTTTGTCCTCTTTTATTTACTTTTGTTTTGGGTGTATTTTGAGCCTGTAAGACTGTGACGAGAAAGAAAAAATTTACTGACTCTTCTACTCGAATACTCTGCATTGAGAGGACAAAGTCACTTCCGTCTTCTCAACTCCTTTAAATGAGTTAAAATGCAATACAAACTCAAAGGTTTTTTGTGATGATGCTTTGCTGGTTGTATGTTCTCTTTTGTACTATGACTTAAGCTCTCCACTTTTAAGAGGACTCTGGAAGCCTTTCTTCTTTCAAAGGAGACAAGACTTTCCCTCGACAGTCCTTACAAAAAAGCTTTTTCAGCCTTTTCTTTTTTTCTTACTGAGGTCTCGTAGGCATTAACATTGTACATCCCAACTGAGTCTTGTAGAATGTGATATGGTCCAGGTAACACAAAGTTGTCAACACCTGAGTTTATTACACGATCATTTGAAACAGAGCATACTTACTTTTTACCATAAATATGCAATACTGTAAGACTTTGTTTTTAGCAAAAGCAATGTGCCACTGTTGCACATTCCTATAATAATGATGATGTGGATGAAGACTTTGAGGCCTTCTCGTGTTTATTGGCCACTTAAATCAGCAGCTATTAGTCCAGAAGTTGATGTGTATTTAGACTGATGTTTGATAATGTGATTAATAATGTAATAGTTTTAAAAGTCCATGCAAGTCCATGCTGTGTTTTTCTCCTTCAATAAATTAGTGCAGATTTTTTAAAGGAGAATAACATCAAATATCTCAATGCATGCAAATTGAGAACCTACAGTATGGTCCCATAAGCTAGACTGATTTTTCTTGAAGAGACCGTTCTTTCTTTATTTTAGTACATTATGGTCATGTTTTGTATTTTCCGTGTTGCATGTTATTTGGTCATTTGTGATTGTATACCCGTACGTCAGATTCTAAAAAAAATAAAAAATAACAGATTAATTGTGGAGTAATTTTACAAATTATATAAACAGACTTTTCCACTTGGTTATCTTCATTGATTTGTTTCCAATGCAGGTTCAGTTGATATTTGCTTCCCCGAACAGACATATCCTTTATGATCTTTATGCAATTGTTAATGTTAAGCTTATTTGCTTTCATTCTTTTTTAGCATTTAAATATTGAGTTAATATTGTCAGGAACATCAAAACTCCTACTGTACAATCTCTTAAGTACATTTATTTTATTTTATTTTATTTTATTTTATTTTTTTCAAATTCCTGTTCTCTCCGATTTAGATTGAGTCGTGCATTCACTTTAGCTGGGTCTGTTTCATTTTTCTAAGCATTCTTCATATGCTTCGTTCTTTGATCCTACGCATGCCATTTAAAATTGAAAATAATCTGCACTGCATCAGCACTGGGATTCCTTATGCATTAAGGGCTGCAGCTCAAGATTGCAGACATACTGTAGCTCACAGTTCTGAAAAACACTGCTTTCACGTAAAACACTGGCAGTTATGTGAAAGCATCGGTATTGTGACTGCAGGCATCTGAAAACCCTAATGACATATTTGTCAAAATGTATCGATGGGAGAACAGAGAAAGACAGGAGTGTGGAAGACTTGCAGATAGAGATAATACAAACATAATAAAATAGTGCTGATGAGGGAGGCAATGAGCCATTTTACTGATCTAAAATCCACTGGTTGCTGCTCCACAAATTAGAGACCCAGGATGTAAATTATATTATACAGAACAATCAGGTATTAAGTGCTCACATAAAAACTAATATTTGTTTTGTTTTTCTTTTTAAAATGGTTCTTTCTTTTAAAGGACTGATCAGAAAATTGCGACTGATATCTGATCTCTTAATTTTATAAAGTTTTAACCTGCCTGCACCAGTTTTCATAACAGATATGTATTTCTCGTTAAGAACTATTATTAAACAATATTCAGAATGCATCTTCCCAGTGTTTCTGCTGTGAGTGGTCGTTATATATGATCAAAAATTGATGGCACACTGCTTGCTGTAATACAGTTTTTTTCTTATTCAAATTCTATGTTCACATTTTAAGCAGGCTTTAGTATTCTATATTAGTGACTAGCTTGATTAACATTACTATACATAACCATTTGTCTCTCTGTGTATTCCCTAGAGAATAAAGATCCTTACCTTAATTTAGATTTCTAAAAGGCTGCCAACATTTACAAATCCCATATGTTCTTTGACAGGCAGAGGTTAAAAAATTGAGGGTTAAACAGGGCCACCGTGCTAAAATATCTTCAGACTCGTTGTCTGAAGTTGGCTCTGGGTCAATTTGCTCCTTTGCCAATTCAATGTAAAGACAAAACGGATGAGCTATCCATAATAGCAATCAGAATGAACAGCCAGCAGGCAAGAAAGTAGTTTCTTTTAAATAGTTTCTTACATCTTACATTTCCTCTGATGCCAGTTTAAACACCGGACTAACGTAGGAAATGCATAACTTTTAGTTTCCCTCTCTCAGTAACAGCTTCTACACAGATCATTGATGTCAGTTTGGCTTCATAACATATACATAAGTGTTCACTGCTAAGAAAAAAAAAATATATATGTATTTTTTGAGTTTCCAATACAGTTGGTCACTAGTAGGGACCTGTTAAAAGTATAAAATCAGCCATTGTCATTAGTCCGTTTCCTTTCTGAAGTACGGTAAATATTTATCTGTCATTCTATTATTTAGCACAAATAATACATGCCTCATCTCAAAATCAGGGGTCTCCAACCCTAGTCCTCAAGGGCTACCGACAGGTTTCCGATGGAACCTTTTTCTAACACACCTTCATTTAATGAGTGGGTCATTACCAAACACTTGCCAAACCTGATGGCATGCTGAAGAGGTAATTCAGTCACTTGATTCAGCTGTGTTAAATCAGCAATGTATCTAAAACCTGCAATACTGTAGAAATCGAGGAATGGGGTTGGAGATCGCTACTCTAATTACAGGGGTGAGAAAACAGCCTATCAAGATATGATTCATTGAATTACAGAGTGGTAACTCTCCCACCAGCAAATAAAACCACCGTTACGCACCAGCCTACTGATTTGCCCATTTTTAAAAAATTTTTGTGGCCGATAAACCGAGTTACGTCTAACTGACAAAACCCGTAAAACAGATGTGATCTTATTTCCTAACTTTTTTTAACTGAGCAGTGACACAAATATATTAGTTTGTGGAAATACAGTTCGTTCAGGATGATTCACTTGGGAAACTGTCTTTTATCATCAGTAAGTCTTTTTTTTCTTCATGAGTCTCAAGTTTGCATCTGCTTGCAGTTGTAGGTCCATTGAACATTTTTGGACAATAGGATCAGCTTAATCAGAGATGTTGATAATCATGATTTAAAGTTGGGAGTGATGACATGTGTATGGTCTACCAATGATGTTTTCTAGACTTATAGCTGCGTCCCTTAAGCACTGCTTTCGTCTTATGGAGCAACTGTTTCACACCGTATCTTGCTTTTAGAACAATTGCAGAATTGCACAGCTTGCTTTGTTATTGCATCATTGACGTCACAGTAAATGGACTGGAAAAAGATTGCTTTGACCACTGTTTGGGTTTGGTCAGGTGTCAAATCAGCTCAGATGTGTCGGCCGTTGTGTCTTTCAAAGCTTTCTGCATGGATGTGTCTGCATCCTGATGATCCGCTGGGCCACAGCCACACATACTGATGTAGTCTGCTCCCACGGTGAGATTTCACACCATCTCAATTTGTTTTAAGAATCCTGGCAGCTGCAATACTGCGTTTGCTTTACGTATTGCATCTCTCTCGTGCCACACACATCCCTGCACAACCCCACATTCTTAATTATTTATCATCTTCAGGCACACACACACACACCTACTCGGAGGCTCCTCACAGGACTCCTGATTGCAGCAATACTGTTTTGTATTCATATGAGAGAGCCTCAGCAGTCCCTATTCCTCTCTCCATTTCTCTCATATGAATGCAAAATAGTTAAGGCGGAATCAGAAGAGATCCTTAAGATCTGTTTCATCTCTCTCTCCCCCATCTCATCTCCTTACGGCGATTTCTTTGACACTTGATTGAACTATTTTATCTTGTTAAGAAGCAACCAAGTGCAAAAGGAGAGCCCTCGGCTGTAAACTCCAAAACACGGTTTCCTATGAGTCCTCAGAATGTTAACTGCATGAAGAGGTCAAGATTTTCCTGTCTTTAGTCTGAAGACAAGGAAATCTTCTCTCTAGGAAGAGAGCTACAGTGTCTTACAAGAGCACTGTAGCGATGCCCGCTCAAACTTCTTGACATTTTGTCACATCACAGCCATAGACGTTAATGTATTTTAATGGGGATTTCTTTGTATTATTAAAATCTGACACCAGGAAGCAAATAATGCTAAATAATGCTTGGTATATGCAATTATATTTAGCCCATCCAACAAGTAAATAGTCTCTGTATGTATTTTAATCTCATTGTAAATACAGCTGTTCTGTGCAGGTCTCAGAGGTTGGTAACAGAACATTAGTGACCAAACAGCATTATAGAGACAAACGAATACACAAGATACATCAGGGACAAAGTTGTGATTAAGTTGAAAGCAGTTAAGTTCTGAAACAGTACGCCAAGCTTTAAACATCTCAGAGCTATGTATGCTCAGTCTCTTGTCCAAACAGGAACAGATGACATTCAAACCCACCAAAACATGGTCATTATTAGGCTGCTGGAAGAGACACAGCAATCAAAAAAGGAATTGCTGCTGCCACTAACTATGTGTACTGTTTTTATCCTTTGGAGACAGTAGAGTTATTTCACAGCTTATATGTTTAGTTGTTTCTCTCTCCTAAAAATGAACTCTTTACTGATTCTTTACCCTTAAGAGGCACTCCTGGATCTGTGCTTCAGTGCACGTGTGCTCTATGTTCTGCAATCCCCAGTTGGCCGTGGCAGATGACTGCTCCCACTGAGCAAGGTTCTCTCAGAAACGTCTTTCTATCAGTAATTCTCCTCAACTGTTGCAATATTCGTGCTCAGCGGACACAACAGTAATCACGAGGAACAAAATATTGACTGCTGTAATAACAGATTCTACTTGTCACATTGAAAGACACAAATACTCGGAACAAATAAAAGCAGCTTAATCGGCAATCTAATGCGTTTTCAACACCCAGACAGAAATATGTGGTTAAAAAAATGATAAACTTCAATATCTTAATTTGCTCAGTGGTAGACCTAAAAGATTGAAGATTTAAAAAAAAAAAACACCAAAGGTATTGCTTTGGTGTGTTTCTTGCTGCTGTTCTGTAGCAGCAAGAAGCAATATCTTGCTACTGAAATGCATCTATTGGTAATAGTCCCTGAGTTCCTGCTGGTAACTCATATTTTTCATTTTTATTGTCCTAAATGCTATAAATGTTGTAAAAAGGGGAAAAAAAAAGAAGAAAATGTCAGCCAACCAAAGTGTGCACTGAAAAGGAAAAATAATCTGTTGGCCTTAAATATGTGCTATTGAAATCTTTAAGCTGCAGAATGAGAATTCAGTTTTGTGCCAGTTTTATCATCCTTCTTCACTAATTCACCTGCAACACTTTGACCCTTTTTTTTATCATTTTGAGAGTGACAGGGTTGTAGTGCTATTTAAATGGCGTATAAAAAGAACCATTTATCCCAACATACATCCCACATTGGTTCAACCCGTCCGTCCCCTCAGCCTTTGCCCTCGTATTGTGCCGAGTTTCTTCTGCTCTCCGTCAACCTCTTATCCTCCTTCGATCATTCGATGCCGTCAGCAGCCTGGCAGTGATCAACGCTGGTCGCTTTTTCATTGCCTTCCTCACCTTCAGGTTTTATCCAACGTGCTTCTGCCATTCCACCCACCCTTTCATCTTCCTTCACACATATAAATCAGCTTTCAGAATTTGATGCCTTTCGAAGCTCGACAGTGCCGAGAGTTAAACTAGACACACAAACACGGAAGCAGCACTTGTCCTTGATGCTGACTATGCTCACGAAAACATCCCCAATTGTTCTTACTCACACGTACTGTACATGTGCACGTCAATATTGGGCAAAATTCCAGGGATGGCCGTACACCATCGCTGGAAATTTGTTTTTGGATTTTTGTTTTATTCTGTAAATCTTGTTGGAAGCATTGGGAGGTGGAGCATCCCTTACAAAAAAATCCCATGAAAATCACATGTGATCACATGTGAATCATGTGTGATTTTACCATGAAACGTTCCAAAATCACACATATTCATGTGCTTTCACATGTGATTCACATCATTCACATGTAAAATTTGTGTGAACCACATGTGATCACATGTGAAAGTCACATGTGATTTTCATGGGATTTTTTTGTAAGGGATGGAGGACTTCTGGTCCCTAAAGGTTTCATAACAGGATTAGCTGAATATCTGACTGCCTGGGCGACCTGTGTGGGTGAAGACCTTTGAACTGCGTCTTTAATTCTTTAAAATCATCAGAACCATCAAGATGGTCATCGAGATGTTTATGGCTTCTCCTAAGTAATGAAAGTAGTAAAAGAGCCGCTTCTCAAAGTCGCCATATAGACTTCTCTTTTGCTCTGTCTGCTTCCAATACATGAGTGATTGTGTCAGTCCACATAATGCATTATAACTTCAAAAATACCTTTCGCCGCACATTTATGTGAATATTTTCCAGTGTGTCTATCTGCATCGGTTTGCTCTGTGAGCACTTCATTCACAAGCATCGTGACAGGACTTTTCTTGAGGGTTACACTAGTCACACAGAGAGTCTATTGTTGAGTAGCCAAAGGCTACCGCTAACACATCAGACAGAACGGGAATCAGAGTCTGACACCAATTATGCAGAAATGGTGGGAACTTGTTGCTAAAAGCCAACATATCAGTGGGTTGCTGTTTCTCCTCTGTATCATCTATAGCTCAAGGCTTTGTGAGTGCATGTGGGTAAGATAATGTGGGTACTAAAGGGACCAGGATATCTCCTCTGTGACTCGGGCAGAGATGAGCATTCATCTCTCTGACTTTAAGACCTGTGCACTGGACAGATTTATGATCGTCTAGCTTAAGCTTCAGGGCAAAAACAGTAAAATAAGTCCAGCTGTCCAGTCCGATTTGTGTAAAAAGTTAAACTGAAGTGCGAAGGATTGTAATGAGTTTGTCTAAAATACCCTGACCTGTTTTCCATTTTAATTTAAATCACTCGATATGGGACACTGTGGAAGGAAAATATCTTTGGGCATATTTGTAAAAAAAAAAAGAAAAAAAAAAAGAAGACAAAATGAAAAAAATTATTGAAATGTTCAGTGCATCTTCTTTTTTCATAAATTATATTTTTTTCATCTCATTAGCAAGAAAAATGCTTCTCTAGTTCTGACTAACTTAATGATCATCAACTATGATTTTCCTTGTGAAGAATATTTTCAGGGGAATATTATCCACAATGCTGCTAAATACATTGAATTTTTTTTAAAAGAATTTTGAAAACCATGTGTCACTTTTCTTTCTCTTCACAGTTAAAGGCTACCATAATCATATGAAATACCACTAAAATTTATTAAAAAATTGGGACATAAGGACTGTTCAAGTCACTACAAAGCATTGGTTGAATGCTTTTACCTTTTGTATCACATGAAGCTCATCCCAGGTGCAACCTAATGATTTATTTCTCTTCCCACTGTTGCTCTTCACTTGTTAGATCAGACTTTGTTCTGTTTTCAGAAGAAAAAAAAACCTAGACAAACAAAAGGTAGATTCCATAGAAGCTGACATGAGCTAACCCACTTTTATAATTAGTTGCAGGCATTGCTGACTTCTGCTGTGAATGCTGTTTTCAATAAGGGCCCAACGAAAGAGCACCATAATGTTTTTTTTCTTTTTTTTTTTTCGTTTTTCTGCCCAGCTGAGGCTTTCCACAGCATCCTTTGAAATGCTCCAACACATATACTTAAGCAGCATATTATTACAAATGCACTGCGGTTATGCCAGTGCACGTACATGAACTGGCACAGAGCATTTCAGATCCATCGGACCACCAGCTGGCTGACAGCTGTCTGGGCCAAATTGAATGGGAGATATTTTGACAGCTTCATCTTTTTGGCATCTCGACTGACTTTAAAATGCTGCTGCAGACTTATTGCTTTGACTGACACTGTGGAATCATTGGTAAATGTCCCTAATCTGGTTCCTGTGATCCTCCTTATAATAGTATTTGTTTCCCTCATTTGTTCTAAACGTACACTGGTTTCCTGCCCTCAATTTTCTTTAATCACAATGTTACTTTTACAGTAACTTCACAGTGTCCTTCAAATGTTTTATACGTTTTGAACATTGTTGTGTTTCGTGGGGTTAAACCCACAAACTTCAATGTATTTCATGAATATTTTTTGTAACAATCAGGTGAGAAAAATATTGTACAAATTACTCTGTAGAAGCATCAGTCATGGTTGATCCATTTTCAGGTCTTTTGAGGTATGTTTGGCCATTTAAAGGTGAAATATTTTCACTGTCTTCATTGCTAAACAGCTCAAGTTCAGGCAGACCGTATGAGAAGCACCTGCAAACATCAATTTTCAAGTGATTCCACAGACTCTCAATCGACTTGAAGAAATTCTGCCTGTTTGAAAATACAATTTAATATATCAATTTATACAAATGGACGTTTGGGTTGCACATTGTCATTAGTGAAACAATAAGCACATCTTTGATTCTTACTGTCCAATTTTGTGTCATACTTGACACCTGCTGCATCTTGTTTGTCCCTCTTTTCAGTCTACATTTTCTGGTCTTCCACACGGAGGAGGTCCACGATGTGCTCCGGATCTGGGATGGTCCGCAGGACGGCGGAGTCCTGCTGAGGGAGCTGAGTGGGTCTGCGTTGCCCCCGGACGCTCACAGCACCTTTAACACAATCACTTTGCAGTTCACCACAGACTTTTTTACCAGCAAGCAAGGCTTTGCTTTGCAGTTTTCTGGTGAGCAATGAAAGTTCAGCAAGTGGATCGGAGGTTTATAACACAAACCATCTTCCATGTGATAGTTAAGCTATCGCATTGTCTTTCTTAAAATTGTTTCAATAATCTAGTCCCTTCTTGCTCTTTCAGTCTCCACGGCGACCTCCTGCAATGACCCGGGCATGCCCACTAACGGTACCCGTGGCGGCGACAGCAGGGAGCCCGGGGACCATGTGGTATTCCAGTGTGATCCCGGCTACGTCCTGCAGGGGGCCACCAGAATCACGTGCACAGAGATCAATGGTCGCTTCTTCTGGCAGCCAGACCCCCCAACATGCACAGGTACTCTGTAAACACAGCATGCAGTAATTAATTATGCTTAACCTCTCTGGCACTTATCTGAATGTTATGACACACTTATTAAAGCTGAGTAGCGATGCCTAATTGTGTTATATTTGCTCTTCCTAGCTTGCTAATTGCAACACATACGACAAATTATAATAACATTTCAGAATTTATGTCAAACAAATTATTTTCAGCATTTTGTAAATATTTGTTTTTCTCTTTCCATAGCTCCGTGTGGTGGGAACCTAACAGGTCCAAGTGGGCTGATTCTGTCTCCAGACTATCCTGAACCTTACCCGCATGGAAGAGAGTGTGACTGGAGAGTTACCGTCACACAGGACTATGTTATTTCGCTCAGCTTTAACCAGTAAGCTTTGACAGCATAGAAAATGTTACATAATATGCAGTGCTTGACAAATGATTACGTTTCTAGGCTACTTGTTCTCAAATGGCACAAGTTAGATGTAAGAATTTTGCCCTACTTATTCATGCAGCAAATGTCCAGATTCCTTGTTAATGGGACTGTCTCTCACCAGTTTCAGCCTGGAGCCCAGTTATGACTTCTTGCATATCTACGATGGGCCAAACTCCCTGAGCCCCTTGTTGGGTAGTTTCTATGGCACCGACGTTCCAGATCGCATCGAGAGCAGCTCCAACACGCTCTTCATGGCATTCCGCAGCGACGCCTCCCTCAGCAGTAACGGATTTGTGCTGCAGTATACAGGTACAAACCTCTGGTTAGACCAGGATTCTACAACCTACAGCTCCAGGGCAACATGTGGCTCTTTGGCTTTTACTAAACCAGAAAGAAAAAGAGACAAGAAATTTTAGGAGTTTTTCAGGAGGTTCTTGTGCAAAATTTGCTTGTAATATCTACAACAGGTTTTTAAAAGTAACTAGCTTTGAACTGTGCAACCTATTTTGCTTCCCCCCCCCCCCCTAAGTTATAAAAAGACTCACCTCATTCTACATTTTTATTTTCTTAGAGAGGATTTTTACCGTTCCAAAAAGTAAAATTAGAAATAAATTTTGATTTAAATTTATTACCTTACATGATAAAAACATGTTATGTTGTACATAGTTACAGTAGAGCATTGTTTGTTTGTTTTTTTGCTGCTCTAGGCATGTTTTATTTTGAAGTAGCAGTGGAAAAAGTGGCTCTTTAAATGGAAAAGGTTGCTGACCACTGGGTTGTTCAAACACGGATATAAACCGGACCGGTCTGTGTCGCCATGAAGTTTCTCTTCTCTAGTGTCTTAACTAAGCTGTGAATTTTGAATTGGACTGATGCCAACAATGCTTGAACAATTCCTGTTTTAAGTTATTCTAGCGGAGTGAGAATTGAGTCCTTTTTTTTGTTCTCTGTGAAGATTCTTTATTTAAACCCTCATCAGAAATCATCTACTATAAACCTATGGGGAAACATGTATTGGCCTTTTAAAAATGGGCTAAACACATTTTGAGATGTCTTAAAATTTGGAGGTGGAAAAGTATGTTACAATTCTAGAAATGCAGAATTTCTAGAATTCTGCATTCTAGAAATGCAGAATTTCTAGAACACCACTGGTCTGCTCAGTGGTGGTGGTATTGATACATATGTCATAGCCTGCTAACGCATATAATTATGAAAATTAAAAGCTGACAATCTGCATGGTTAAGCTGTTTTTGATCAGTGCAGCTGCACAAAAGGCTTCTAATAAATTAAAGCGAGCAGCATTTTGTTGTCTCGTGTCAGAGCTTGGCTGACCGCAGCACATTGTTTGGGGAGGTTTAGATTTATGTGCTCATGTAAGGCATGCTGTAGTGCTTATCTATTGCAGAATTATAACAGAAGTCCTTGAAATAGGGCCAGTGTTAGTCGAGCATAGCACATCAATGTGCTTTGCATTCGTTTCCTCATCCTTATTGAAGGGAAGACCTTAGTGACTGAGTGTGAAAAACCATTTCCTTACAAATATACAGATGCTGACCAGGCTTTAAATTAGACAGGACATCTTCTTGCTTGAGGGAGCAGTATTAAAACTTCCCGACTCTCTTGGCTTCAATTAGAATTGTTTAAGGTATCAGACATTTAACTGATTCCAAATCAACAGTTCTCTGCTTAAGGACTGGGTTTTGGTCTAAATAAGAAAATTGGGGGATTTTATATATCAGTTTATGTTTGTGCAACACAGTGCAGCAATTCATTTGCCACACCTCCACTCTCCCAAAAAAAAAACCCCAGAACACTGTGTTACAGAGCCTGCTTTTTAACTCACTCCCAGCAATATTCTCTGCGGTGTGTGATACCGAGTGTGATTATTGTATGGCCAATCTGGAAGAGCAGATGGACCCAGTGTGTTGCACAGGGGGGAAAAAAAACCCTCCTTCACCCCACTTCCAATTCTCCACACTAATGAACCATAACCAAATAATCCATAAATTACCTCCTCGGTTTCAGAGAAGCAACATGGCACAAAGACACATTTAGCTCAGGTTTTTGGGTCAGTTTTGGAAAGAGATCAGCAAGTTGATGCTTTGGCCCAGATAGTTATTGGTTAGGCCACCGTTACATTGTAATTATCATAGATCCATGCTGTTCTGTCAGCCACTAGACCACACAGTTTTTACAGCTTTTTGTTTCTGGGTTCGGAGATCTTTCACTGTCGCCAAGGGAACGGTACGACTGAAATATTTTTCCATCTCTTAAACGACTTTGCATAAAACCCACGTATATTCAGAGATTTCTAATTTTATTTTTTTATACCTTCTATCATGAATGGTTCAGGGTGTAAATCTTTTAAAATCTGCAACAGGTGCCCGTAGTCACAGACCGCATTCAGTTTTATTACCTTGTAAATCTAAATTATTGGTTTGTGCCTGGTCAGCTCCCCAGGCAGGTGTTTAAATAACAGACATTTACCCAAAGTGACATGTCCTCACCTATAAAACTGAATTAGAAATGTGATTCATCATAAAACGTGTGATACTTACTTTTAACATCTGAAAGTTGCAGCAAATACCTCTATTAAGATGACTACATTGCACTGTATTGTAGTTGGTTTGTGATGTACACAGAAGAAATTGAATAAAATATTTAATTTTTCTATTAAGTTGGAATTAAAATCCTTTGAATAAATAGTGCTCTGCAAAAACATTTGTGTCTCACACTTTTTCAGACTTTGACATGTTACAGACATAGACTTTGTTACCAGGACTTTATGATTGACCAGCAAAAATAGTTCAGAATTGAAGTGAAAGGAAAATTATATCCATAACACAGGAAGTGTGCCAGGGATTCACACTTACAGGCTAAAATCTGTAGACGTTCTTTTTCCAGAATAGCTCAAGCTTAGAGTCTTGGCTCCAGTTGGGATCTGTGGAAATCCGCTTAGCAACAGATTCCTAACTGGATATAGTTTTGTAAGTTTTTGACTGGGCAAATACATGAGTATATCTTTTATCTGAACCATTTCATTGCAGCTCTGGCTGTATGTTTGTGGCTCTATTTCAGTGAGGAGGAAAAGAAAACCTTCACCCTAGTTTCAAGTATTTTACAGCCTCTAACAGGTTTTCATCCAGAATTGCCCTGTATTTACCTTCAACCATTTTCCATCAACTCTAACCAACTTCCCTACCTTTGGCCAATAAAAGCATCCTATAGCAAAATACTGCCTCCCAAATTTTAGGATCTTTATTTGTAAAATGTTTGAGTCTATGCCATTTTGTTTGAGGCAGTGACACAAAAATTCACATAAAATACATTGACTTCCTTGGTTGCAACATGATAAAATGTGAAAAAAGGATTTTGGAGTAACAATGCATTTGCAAGATGTAGGACAATTAGCGACAATACATAAAGGTTATGTGAACATCACGTCTATTTAAAAATATCAGACATGAGACACATGATCTGTTAACTTTTTAAAAACTCATTTTCACCTTTACTGAAATTCCAGTGATGCCTCACGTCTTTTTCTTTCTTCTTTCTTTTCTATTCGAAGCTTGTATTCATCAAATTATTGACAAACTTTTTTTTACATATTTTTGTCATGTGTTGAGTTTTAGGTGATTTTTTTGTTTTTTTTTGTTTTTGTTTTTCCCTGACAATTGAAAAACCTTTGACCCACCTTCTCTTTTGTTTCAAGTTATTAAATATTAAAGTTTGCTCTGAGAACCAAATCTGCTGTGCTTAGGAGTGAACTAAATGGCTTCGGGCATCTTTCCTATGTTTATCTTAGCTGAAAGGGTGCGAAGTGTGCCAAATTGACAGGCTGCATCTCACATGCACATTTTGCACCTAGAACAATGTGCTGCTAAATTAAGCAAGACATCTATCCTACGACCTAGGGTTGGTGATTGATATGTGGTTAAATGTGGCGCGTGTGAGAGGGAGCTTTGGCAGGGTAGGCGTGTATGTGTTTGATAATGAAAGCTTGTGTATGTGCATTGTCTTCTCAAGTTAAGAGCACAGAGAAATGTTGTTTGAGAAGCGGTTGTGTACAGTCAGCAGACCTTGGGCCAGAGCCATGCCACTTTCAATCAGCTGCCTGTCTGTTTTCACAACCATACATACCCCAGTAGCCACAGATGAGAGGCTAGTGTCAAGGGCTGGAGAAAAAGTGGCAGTCATTGAGATATATTCACTGAAAACGGGACAGCACAGAGTTGCAGAAAATTGGAAAACAGGGGAGGAAAAAAAAAGAAAGCAGCCATAAAGAAAAGGAGTTGGAAAACCAAGTGTATAAATACCCTTGGGCGCATAACATTTTCTATTCCAGCATATCTGGTGCAGCAGAAAAAAAAAAAATAATTCTTGAAAACCACGTGCTTCCATCTGTCACAGAATTTCCTCTCTGTTTCTTCTCGCCACAGAAAACCCCAGGGAATCTTGCTTCGAACCCGGCCTCGTTCGTAATGGGACACGGGTGGGCACCGATCTCAAGCTGGGCTCCACTGTCACCTACCACTGCGACAGCGGCTACACGCTAGAGGGAGACCTGACGCTCACTTGCATCATAGGGGGAGATGGCAAGCCGAGCTGGAACAAGCCCAAACCCATCTGCATGGGTAAACACTGACATCTGGAGTTGATTGTTCAGAGCACAAACCAGGCCTTGCGCTTATAGATTTATCGCACGTAAACATTCATATGGTTAAATCATCATGTGTTGCGTTTCTACTGAGATATGTCCCGCAGGTACATATTTGCCAAGCTGTGTGGGTTTTGTGAAAATATGCAAGTGTAGTTTTGATTTATTCTGAAGTTTCAGAAGAGCAGCCTGTTTTGCATATTTTCCCTTACACTCTGAGGGAACTGCGTCACTCTCTGATATTCCTTTGACACAGCTACCGCACGCAATGCATGAACCCCTGGAAAGCTGGTAAAAGATACCTTGACAGCACAGAACCAGCTTCAGACTCGGCGTGTCTGGTGGAACACTTGCTACACACTTGTACTGGCAGTGCAATCCAGTTCAGTCACACAAATCCACTGACATACAGGGACTTTCAGATACATGCAAATATGACTGGATAGCTATAATTTAGCTCAGAAAGTTCTACATCCTGTTTGTAACTGAGAAACAGTTACTAAAAAAATCTCAAGGCTTGATACTAAAATGACTTGCATTGGTCTTTTCCACAAAGTGGGATATCTTTATCTGCCTGTTTATCTCTGTTAGCTTTAATGGTTGTGGCTTACAGTTAATGAAAGCCCTGAATTAATTTTGTCGTAAAATTTGAATATTACATAAAAAAGTTTAATCCATGCATGCAAATATATGTAATTCGACGAGGCAATTTGTATGTTGAAAATATATATTTGAGAACACAATTCCTAATTGAATATCGTTTCCCACCAAAACATGGGCAGCACTCGTAAACAGTTATTTTCAGCATAATAGTCATTAATTCTATGTTTTAAAAAACAATGGTAAGAGTGTTTTATGGAGATCATTGTTTTTTTTTATTTTATTTTTTCTACCCATATCTGCTTTAAATGTCCTGTTTAGAACTGAGAAAAAGATGGACATGTTTAATTTCTTTCTGGGATTAACACAGTACTTTTTTAACTGAATTGAATTAAAGGTTTATAGCATATTTTAGCCACTATACACACAAAGAAACTCCATTATTACATATGTGGAGTGAACCTGCTATGTTATTCATCCTAAAGGATTCTGCACTGAGCCAATAAAACCACAAAAAACACTCGGGCATTACTGGCATCCCATACGAGCTGCCTAGACTAAGTGGAAGAAGTCATGTCAATCGTTCTGGGCTTGCAGTTGAAAAGAGAATAGTTTATAGGCGTTTTGTCTCACACTCCAAAATTAGAAAAAAAAAAAAAATTCAACATCACTGTTTTAGTACAGAGCTATATTTTGGGTCATGCTGTGCAAAGAAGCATTGCATTTTCTCAAAAAACTGCTTTCATATTTTAGGAAGAAGCAGGAAAACAACACAGTAAAAACAATGGGAACAGTAGCAGCAGCACACAGAGCGTGGAGTTTACCAACACAACAAAGCCAAACTCGTTAGAAGTGTGTTGCGGTCTGGCTTTCACAATTTCTAGCGACACCCTAGACATTTGCACTTGGAGGAAAATTCCATTTATCATACAAGTGTTATAGCGGACGTAAATTGACCTTTAAGTAATATTCACATTTATTTAGATGCCTCCGGACAGCATCCCTACAAATATCCACGCTCGCGCAGAGCATTTTCAGGGGCTTTAACTTGGAGAGGAGGCTCTGGCCTCATCACACCCAGGCTAACCCAGATGGACACTTGGAAAACATGGCAATTTCACTGTGGCAACCACCAGGGACATCTTCCACCCAAACTCCAATCACACAAGAAAAGTAATTTAGGAATGATGGAACAGAGAGGATGGAGAGGAGGAGTAGGAATGGAACCTTCCCCTGTTACCGTTAGACCTCCCTTTTGTGTCAGCCTGGTCCAACTTTACAGTCTCTCTTCATGTTTGACCTCTATGTTTCTCTGCAGCGCCATGTGGTGGACAGTACTCTGGATTAGAGGGAGTAGTCTTGTCCCCTGGTTTCCCTGGCAACTATACCAGTTCTCGAACCTGTCTGTACTCTGTAGTCGTGCCCAAGGATTATGGTAAGCCATGTTTTTTCTTTTTTCTTTTCTTTTTTTTCGGCGCACGAGTCTGTAAAGAGGGTTGTTTGTGGTTGTTTATAATAAAATCAGTCAGCAATCCCCCAAGAAGCTGTGATCAAACAGAAACTATATGTTATTTTCTTACTACTGGAAAAAGCAGAAGGAAACATTTATTTTTTTTCCCCCCAGTATCTGAATATTCTCAGTGACAGGAAAGGCACACGAAAGCAATCTGGTGTTAAACTGTTAAAAGCTCACACAGTCGCTGCGTTTTCACCTCTAATTAAGCTGCTACTCCTGAGAGGTTTGTTGAATGCATGTATCCTACTTTATTCTACTCATAGTAAAATCACTCAGTGATTGACGGACGCATTTCCACAGGACTTAAATCCTTTTCTTTTCCTTTCTTTTTCTTCACAGTACATCGGTAGAGCTATTTAATCATCATGAAGCACACTACTTATTCACTGTATTTATCAAAAACGCACCTACACACAAGCACAGATAAAAAAAAATAATTGCCACCTGGTAGCTTCATATTTTCTTCAGTTGTATTCCTTTTTTGGCACTTCTGTCTTAAAGTTCATCATTTCCCTCCAATGTCTTGTCAGATACTAAACAAGCATCAAATTATTTGGAAGGCAAAACAATGCTGAATACAGCTCAAATGAATCAATTCAAAATGTCCTTCACTTACTTGCCCAGGATGTCTCTCTGCATCACATTCTCAAGCCGACTGTTTGGTCTTGCTCGGTTTTTATCTCTGCTTTTTCCTCCAACCACAGGCTTTTTTAATGAGTTATCAGCATCAGGTCTCTTCTGGGAAAAGCTCCTGTCATGGTTAAATTACCCCCACAAAACAGCATCAGCTTGTTTGACTTTTGGGTTTATTTCACCCCAGTCTTCTGACTGTTGAAGCCTTTATGCACCTCTCTTGAACCCAATCATCTGCATATTTCACTCACTGAGGTCATAGTGAGGGAAAAAAAAATTGAAATGATTAAAATCCACATTTGCATTTTCCTGGATAATGACAGCAAAGCCCAAGGCAGCTCACTTTGTCGTGCAGAAAAGCAAAAGCTTTTTTTCCTCATTCTTCTAGCTTCTCATTAGCCTCATGCGCCAGGCTAATAATAGGGTATTTTACCTAGTGCGGATGACTGGGTGGGTGTCACTGTGACCACTGGTTTTACCTTATTGACAATGATGATAGAAATGTGCAAGAACATATTTAAAATTGGGAGAATGCTAGGTCCTGTTGGAAACACTAGTGGACCCACAAAAAAGGTAGGTAACCATTATCCATACTGCCTCTGTTGCACATCTTTCACTGTTCATCCTTCTCTTTAACCAGCTTTATTTATCATAAGTTAAAAACTAGATGATTGGCTATAAAAAGCCTGACTTTTGTAAAAGGAAAACCAGTACAGTATTATGTCTTGGTTGAGACGATGAAAGCTCTGTAGTGGAGCTTTAGCTTCACATCATATGACAGATTGGCTGTCTCTGTAAATCCCTGCGTACTGACAGGCCATCAAGCCCAGACAGGTTTCCTGATCCCCCTTGTAATGTCAGTTTTTGGTTTTGTTATCATAACTGCCAGCATAATCCACCCTGCTTTAAGGAGGGCAACTTGATTGAAATTGCTGTTGATAACCACCTCATTTTTAAATCTGGATAAAGCAGAGCACTATTTTTATGAGTCTTTAGTCATTTTAAATAAACTGAAGAGCATTTTCCGTGACTTTTGCAGACAGCGCTTTCAGTTCATTTTTCATCTTTTGTTTCTTGCTCTGTCTGCGTTTCTTACCCAGTGGTGTTCAGCCAGTTCGCCTTCTTCCAGACGGCTCTGAATGACATAGTGGAGGTTTATGATGGACCAACACAACATTCCCGGGTTCTGAGCTCACTTTCTGGAGCGCACACAGGTATTGTACATGCATTTTTATAGTGATTTTGTGTTGACCCTTAGAAACTACATCATTCATGCACATTGAGGTGCATGAGTGACGCTGGACGTTTGAGGTATGGGAGCATTGAATGAAGCGACTGCGATTGTTATCCCAAGTTGTTTTTGCTAACATAACCATGATTTCTGCTTATTCAAGTCTATCTATATTATAAAAGCTAAAGTTGAAAATAGCTAGCTTTGATATTTGTCATGGCTAAGGGCGCCGCTTTCTGAAAAGTGGGACATCACGTGCAAAGGTTCAGTACCTTTGCACATGCAAGGCAATACAGGACCTTCCAAAATGCTGTTGCTACTTTTTGTCAGTTTTCTTGTTGGGAGCTTTATAAGACAAAGCTCTCAAAGAGAATTGTTTAGAGCCAGTTTGCCTTCTTCCAGGCTGCTCTGCAGAAGGCCAACTGGCTCACCCACCTGAGCCATATATCTGTCCATCTCCTCCACTTCTTCAAAGTGGTGAGGAGTTGTGTAATGTGAAGGAAAACCATTCATGTCTTTCATTCAAAACAAAAATCTGAAAATCTTTGTTTTGAATGAACAAAACAAAAACTTTTGAATACAGCTGAATGCCTTTTCATTCTGCTGCACTGATTTGTACATTTTGTTGTCAAATCTTGTGAGGTTTGTTAACATTAGTTGATTGAGAGATGGAATATTTTTGCTAGTTCAAGTGGTTTCATTGGGTGAATAGTTACTGTGGTGTTTTTATTTCAGTTTTGCCAGAAATTTTCAGTTGAATTTAAGTTTGGATTTTGTCAGGGTGTTAATGCGTAAATATGCTTGGATTATAATTCATGAATATGTATTTCTGAACATTTTACTTTGAGTCAATTTCTGCTCATAGTTGAGCAAATCTCCCTGTCTCAGGGATTCTGCAGTCATTAACAAGTTTTGCTCGTCTTGTCCTGTATTTGGCGTCATTTATCCTCAACTCTGACCATCTTACTTTTCTTTGCTGAAGACAAGCTAGAAGTGTATAGCATGTTCCTACGACCAACATGTTTTAGCACGGAGTTTATGTGACCTGGGTCATGTGTAGTGTTAGGTTTCCAAGCACAGCTACGTTTTTGTGTGGGCCAGAAAGTTACATTTTGGTCTTATCTGAGCAGATTAGCTTCTTCCACATTTATTGTGCAAATATGACTTTTATGGATTTATTTCAAAAATGGCTTTTTTGTGTATTATTAAGCCCACATTTTTGGAGTGCATCGCTAATACCTAATTCACCCACCTGAGCTGTGGATCTATGCATCTCCTTCAGAATACTGTGGGCCTCCTTTTTTACCAGCCTGTCATTAGATAAGGAGACAGACTTTACCCTTCAAAGACAGGCAGGGATGGATGAAATCATGCTCCATGTAATGTTTAAAGCCTGTGATATTGTTTATCAATATAACCTTAAAACGTCTTGAGTTTTATCTCGGACGAAAGAAACGTGCATCCTTTTCCTTCAACTTCACAGTTTTGTTTTGGGCTATCAAGAAAAAAATACATTGAATTTTTACATCAGAACACACCTACCTATCGAGAAGTAGACACTGTATGTTGACTCCCTGCTTCTTGCTCGAAACGCTAGCTGGAGATAATAATTCCCCAATAATTCAATGATTGTGAATTATTGAGGACAAACAGAATAAAAGAAGTACCCCTCCCAATCCCACTAGGGACAAGGATGTACAGAAAATGAATGGATGGATGGACGGACGGTCGGATGGCGTTGGCACATCCGTGCTTATTTCCTGTATCGACAAGACAATAACCAATTAAGTACATACTATAATTTAATGATAGCTTTCCAACGAAGAACTTATGTTTCATTTAGGTTTATTAGAATGTGTATGAATATACATTCAAAATGCAATATCTTAATTTCAATTTCAGATTCATTTGATTCCAATTTTTGCTTAGTTTGAGAAACTTTGCTTGTTCGGTTCGCTAGCCTTAGGGACAAAAATATTTTGGTCTGACTCTAACACAGTCTCAGAAAAGTCAATTTGCAGTTCAGTAAACAAGATGCTGTAATAACTAACTACTTTGGGTGGCAGGTTCACTGAGTTATCCAACCAAACATGGCAGACCTGAAGCGCTTAAGAAAGAGAAACATCTGTGTTGCACTATACTGCTGTGTATCTGTCATGAAGTTATCTATAAACCGATATTCTCTACCTGTACCTACCAAATAGGTGTGCAGATAGCAAGACATAGAATTACACTGATCTACAATCTTCCAAATCCAGTCCCACTTTCTATCAATTTCTGAAATGTGTAATTGAGCACAGTTAATATTTCACTTTATTTTTTTACTGAATGGTTATGTGTTATTTGTCAGGCTGAGAAAATGACTGTAATCAAAACACAAGCCAATTCACTGTTATTAGTTAACCTTGGGAAGCACATTACATTAAATTAGTCAGACTAATGCATTCAGCAATATGTTACTCTCTCTCAGATGCCTAGGAAAGCCAATCTTTGAGAAGAAAAGGCAATGATTGTGAATTATTGGGGACAAACAGAATAAAAGAAGAAAAGGGAAAGAAGAATAAATGAACAATAAAAGGTGGGAATTAGAAGAAGGTGACAGCATGTAGGCAAGATTGGATGAAAGGACTGAATAAAGAAATCAAGAAGACTTATCTAAATGCAAATTTTCAAACTCATTGGGAAAAAAAGGCAATTTCCACCCTCATGGTCATCTAACACGAAGGACTGAGGAGTCTATTAAAGTTTGACCAGTTATATTGCCAGTGTGCGATTTCTGCCTCTGTTTTACTGGTAGCATGCTGCTAAATAAATTCAAAACTTTGCTTCCAGAAAATTTAAAATCTGCTTGCTGTAGCTCCCACAGGGCTTCGTCTTTTTTTTTTTTTTTCCTTCTTCTTCTTCTCACTCTAAAGCTGATTGAATTGATGCAACAGCTGGAGCAGTAATTTTCCACATTATTTTTTCCTGATACTCATATCTGAATCAACTGCCTCTGAATTTTGATCACAGACTTCCAGCCAAAGTCAAATCTGTCCTCGTCTGTCCTTCCATATAGCAGAGCTGAAAATCGTTTCAGTGCAAACTGGTTCAGATCTGGAAAGTTGCCGTCGGTCAGATCAGTTTCATGCCGACATGCCTTTGGTGCGCTTGGATGAATACCTGCCTTTCAGTGGAAATTATGAAACACCAACCCAAGTATAGCGTTGTTTAAAGTACTTCTTCTAATAAACCTCCAAGCATGCCTCAGCAGTCCTGTAGTGAAAGCGTAGCAGTAACAACGATGATTTATTATTCGCTATTTGAAATTCGGACCCACTGCATTTAAATTTTCAGAAACAAAACCAAAGCAAAAAAAAAAAAAAAAAAAAAAATAAAAACATGAGCGAAACTTTTGCACAAAATATAGACTGACTAGTTCACACACAGATGCTGCCTCTGGGGTTAACCGCGTCTACCTCCCACTAGAGTGTGACAGCAAGCAGACATAGAGTAATGAGATTCACTGCAGAGAGCCAGTTGGCAGCTCAAACAGAGTAAGAAAGAGAAGCAGAGACTGAGGTGGCCACACTTCATATCATGTTTGGAAAAAAAATGTGTTGACTGACAACAATGAGGGGATTTTCTATGTATAATTACAGGGGAAGCTAATGAGAATCATGTCAACGTAGGCATTAAAAACATATTTTCTTCCTATGTCATTGTTTGCAGTGAGAAATCTCGTATGTTGTCATATGTGTCTTATGAAAGTATTAATATGCCACAAATAATGCCACAAAATAATCCATCCCTGGAAAGGACACATAGCTGCTGTATTGGATAGTGAGTATCAGGTGAACAGCAATTTTCAAATCTTGACAAATACTCAACCAGACTTGGTTCTGGTTGAGTATCAGGATTGTATTAGGCAATCCTAATATCAGGATTGCCTAATACAATCCTGATATTAGGCAATGTAAGTATGTCCCATCCAATATGCTTTGATCTTAGGTCAGGTAATAAATAAATTATCAATTAACTGAATTTGCTGTTAAGACTAATTTTTTTGAAAATCAAGTTGTTGTTTTTTCTTTGCGTTTATTTTTCCACCAATATGCTTTTTAGGCTCCGTAGCTCAGTATGACGTCGGCCCACCCAACAACGTTGCTCGTAAAACATGGTTGCCTTAAAAGCATGTTTCACAGCTGGACTCTGAATTCAGATCAACTCCCTGAGGGAATAATTGAAATAAAAATAGATTTTTGAAAATACTTTTTTTTTTGTTTGTTTGTTTGAATGAAAAGAAAGGGAACTCTGTATGTAAAGTTTATAATTTTATTTTTACACCATATTACTACAGCCCTACTTCGATCTAAACAATTGCAGAATTGCTCTGAGTGTATCTTTATGGTTGCATTTCTCCTGGAATGTGAACCTCTGGTTCAGTCTTGTTTTTTGTTGTTGTTTTTTCTTTTCCCCCTTGGCCTTTAACACACTTTCTTCCAGAATTGTGCTGCCTTTGTCTTTATTACCATCAGATGAGAGTAGTTTGCCTGTTTCTGCCAAGGACAAGCTGCCCCTCAGCATGATGCTGTCATTATTACATTTCGCCATGGGGATGGTGTGTTCAAGGAGACGTGCAGCATAATTGATCTCTGCAGATAGTGTTCTACGTTTCAAACTGTCTTGTTTGTCTCACTAGAGCATCTTCTGTCACATGTTTGCTCTGTAGCAGCATACAAATAGCACTTTTAGCAGATTTCTTTCAACAATACTCATTCATAGAGACCAATTGTGAGGAGTTTGCTTCAAACAGTTTTGTTAGATTCCACCTCTTTGAGGTTTGGATGTCTGTGGCCTAGATTGACCACAAACCTTGCCATTTCTCTGATTAATGCTTCCACTGTTTTGATCTGCTTTGTGGCTTATGTATAGTATTTGACTGTTTCATGTCACATATTATGGCTGAAATTAATTTAATGAGGGCTGAATTTAAATTCTGCATTCGCATATGTGTGTTTTTTCGTAAACTGTGTACAAACAAGGCTTCATTTAAATGCTCATTTTTACTTTCTGAGTAGAAATGAGGTAATTGGTTGCTTGGATTATTACAATTGCACACTAAATGGTGGTGTTTTGTAAAACCATGCGAAAAGCTAATTTATTGAAAGTTATTTATTTGACTTTTTATATCCTTAAACATCTCATCAGTCCTGGTCAGGGGGCCCTTGATTTTTGCCTCTGCAGTCTACAGTTAACATAAGAAGGTGCTTGATTGTGGAGGGCCACAGGCAGCAGGTTAAAAAAGAAGAAAATCAACCTTGATCTTGATTACATGGCAGTGAATTACAGCCAACAAGGGATGTAGTCCTTCCAGCCACATCTTGAGCACCTGCCACACTGTTCCTAATCAATGCAGATACGTCACTAATGATCTGCTCATTAGGAGATATTGTCAACAAAGACATAGAAAATAAGCCTATATCCGAAATCAGTTTAACCTTGCAAGAGGGGGACACAGAGTGAGGTGTAGGCTACAACTTCCTAGCTCCAAGCCATGATTAGTTGTAGACTCAACTGTAAGTCTAAGTAATATCCTTGTGGAGGCCAAGTTAATGTATAAAATATTCAGTTACTGTAAAAACTTATTTGTTTAATTAGTAATTTAATAAGTGCATTTGTTGAGATTTAGGTAGCATTATTATACTGTATGTAGCTAATTTCATAATGTTTTATTGCGAATAAGTGTTTTATTTTAAGTTTGTATGCTTAAACAATTTGCAGTCTATGCAAATGAGGTGCACGGCCTGAGTGTCAACGAAGGTTAGATAGGAGTGAGAAAGGAA
This sequence comes from Gambusia affinis, assembly GCF_019740435.1. Classification (NCBI taxonomy): domain Eukaryota; kingdom Metazoa; phylum Chordata; class Actinopteri; order Cyprinodontiformes; family Poeciliidae; genus Gambusia; species Gambusia affinis. Next base: position 16,079,818 of record NC_057881.1, read on the forward strand.
AGGCGCTGCAAGTGAGAATCGACAGAATCGACGGTTATTCAACCGTAGTTTGTTTTGTGGAGGTTATTTAAGATTTAATTGCTCTTGTAAGAAGCGCAAGAAACTGTGGAATAAATTTTTGTTTTGCATCTTTACATCGGAGCGGAGTGGAAGTTTTTATTTTCCTCTTCAAACACACGAGTGAAATCAGCGAAATTAACCTTGTGGCAACACAGACCTGATATTAGGTAATGTAAGTATGTCCCATCCAACCATACATGTGAAGCCCTATTCACATGTGAGGAACATCAAGCTGCTTTACTGGAAAAAAATGGAAGGACACAAAAATGGACAACCGAACATTAAAAACAAGTCATTATATTGATGTTTGAAAATTCTTCATTGTATTCCTTAATGCCCTGCAGGGAATTACGAATTGCTGAAACTGTGAGCTTCACTCCTGTGTGTCTATTAATAATTCCCTCTTATAAATAATTTGTTCGGTAGGAAAATACGATGCAGCTGCTTCACCTTGTAGAACATGTCGTAATACCTACTGCTAATAAGACGAGACAATTTAAAATATGGGTTTCACAAGAATGAGACTAGCATGGGTTTTGCTGAATTATTTTTTATATACTCTAACAATAGTTTAATTATTTTCCCAATTGATTTTGTTCTTTTCTTTTTGAACGGTATTAAATAATCTACAGTGTAAAATACTCCAGTCCAGATCTGACTTGTACATACTGTACGTTGTAGTTTTTTATATATATGACTAATTCTAAAGTCTTCACAGTGCCAGAAAAGTTTAAAAACATAAATCTTTTGTGTATTCTCAAGTAACATTTTGGTGTCTAAAACTCAAAGAGGTTGATTTCTTTATTTTCCCTAAATTAGACTAGAGATGATCAAATGCAGTTTGGTACTTTAAATTATCTGTTGAAGTGCAACCTGAAATGGAAACCAATTTTAGTTTTGTTAGCCTCTACATTTAGCCAAATAAGCTTTTTTTTTTCCCCACTCAGTATTTACAAACCATCTTCATCTTGATTATACTCATTTTTTCCATAGTCTGTACAAAATGCTGCTTTATGAATTGTTTGACCAGTCAGATGGACAATTAAGAATACAAGGCAACATAAGATGTGCTAAACCTCATTCTTAAAAACATGAGTTATCAGCATGGATACAAAATTCTTATGCTTAAGTTACTCACTTTTATATGTTGGGCTTACAGTAACAGCTTGGAATTACTCCACTAGTAAAATCCACCTACTAGCAACAATTAGATAAAAGGGACTAATTTCCCTTTGATCTAAAATATTGGGAGATTTTCCTGTAGAATTATATTGTCACATTCCAACCAAATACCATCATACTACTGATTTCTGATAGTTAGTCCCTATTTTTTAATAAAAGCCTTTCCCAGCAACAGCAATTTGTACTGAGATTACAATAACATACAAAAATATTTTTTTCTTTCTACTTGCATGACTCATAGTTTCTAAAAGGGCTATTAGCATCAACACATAGCAGCAAACGAGGCAAAGTATTACCTAGAAATCTTTTGACAATATGCACCCATTGAAACACAGCCCTCAAGGTTGCCCTTTGCTTAAAACCTGCCTTCTCTCTCAGGTGAGTCGTTGCCGTTGGCGACCTCCAATCAAATCCTGATCCGCTTTACAGCCAAAGGCCAATCCAGCTCCAGAGGATTCCATCTGGCCTACCAGGGTAAGTGTAGAGCCCACTGGCAAACAGTCCTTCTCCTGTATTGAGAGACTTGTGAATTATTGACTGAATTAATTAACTTCTGCCATTGTTTTAGTTACTTGTGGTGGGGGGAAGGTTGTGGTGTAGAGGGATTTCTATTTTCTGTTATTGTTTTCCTTAAACAATGAACCGTAGCAGTAGTGACATTTACCACAGCTATCCAAAGGCAAAGTTAGCGCTTGAGAAAGTTTAATGAATAAATTATTCAATCTTGCACTGTAAGTGAAATGATGGACTTCCAAGACAAGGTGAAACTGTTTTTATATCACTTATTGGCTCATAGTAAGTATTAACTTACTTTATAAGCAGTGTGATCTTGTGTATCCAAAGTAACTTATTAAAACCAATGGAAACTCTTCATTTCCCCCCACCCCGTTCATAGCGGTGCCAAGGACCAGCGCCACCCAATGCAGTTCAGTCCCTGAGCCACGAAATGGTCGGCGCATGGGCAACAACTTTGCCGTTGGTGCAGTGGTTCGCTTTGAGTGCAGCCCTGGCTACGTCCTGGAGGGATCAAGTGCCATTGAATGCTTAACAGTCCCCAATGCCCTGGCACAATGGAACAGCTCCATACCCAGCTGCATCGGTAGGAAATCAATGCTAAAATCAAACATTTGCAGCATACAGTTAAACTATTTTTAGCAGTCTGTGTGTTTTTTTGTTTTTTTTTGCAGCTTGTTTACACTTTCTTTCTTTTTCACTAATTAGCTTGTTTGCTAACCAGCTTTCTCTTGTTTGCTCTGTGTCTGCTTCTCGTGTGACACCCCAAGAGTTAAAACCCTGTCTCTTCACAGATGTCAGCTGCAGGCCATCACCTGCACTGATGCACAGAGACTTAGCCGTGAGGCACACAGGTGCAGGCCATGTTTGAGGTCAAAAATACACACCGATAGAAACAGACATGACAACATGGACAGTATTGACAATAACACATGGTCTTCACACACTGGACCTAACACAAGCAGATGCTGTCACCAGATGTGAAATTGGCACAAAAAGCAGTTAAGACTCATCTGATGAATATAGATGACAGTCAGCAGGAGAGGTGCTTGGTCCAACTATTTCTTGTTATGATTAGGGAATTAAAAGATTTACCCTGCAAGGCTTGTTCATAAACCTTATCTAAAATGTTTGAAGTGTAGGTCTCAAAAATATAGTGCACTGAAAAATCTTCCTTAGCACTTGAATGTTACATATTACATCCACAAATTTCCATGCATTTTGTTGGGATTATACAATATACGTTCAAGCCCACACAGTTTGTGTTGCTGCGAAATGGAATCAACAGTACATAGTTTTTGTTGTTGTTGTTGTTGTTTTGTTTTTTCCAAATATGTCGGAGTGTTTGACTACGACCCAATTCTTTTCACCCACCAAAATGTCTGAACTTTAATGCCACTACAACATGTGGCATTAAAGACGATACATATGCGCCACCTTTCAAAGTGTATGTGGTCTGATTGGCCGTGGCACGTTTTATCCAACTTTTACGTCATTGATGTGAGACCCACATCATAATTCTGATGTTCAAAAAGTGAAAGGCCGATTAAACAGTGTTTTTAGCACAGTGGTAGCTGAAAAATAATATTATTGCAATATTCAGCTATGATGCTGCTTCCATCTTTTCAGCTAATAAAAAATTCTCCTTTTCTTGCTACAGTTCCATGTGGAGGTAATCTGACCCATCGAACTGGCACCATCTTATCTCCAGGCTACCCTGAACCTTACCTCAACAGCCTGAACTGTGTGTGGAAGATTACTGTTCCTGAAGGATCAGGGATACAGGTTTGTGTGTTGATTTATTTTCTGTGTTCTCACACCTCTCCTGGATGTTAGGATTGTCACACATGGATGGAACGTGATGATTTCTGGCAGCACAAAATATGTGACGGTCTATAAAAATCTGCACTTGTTGACTTTTACATATGATATAGAAAAAAGCCTTTTCAAGTATTCCTTTGATATTTTCAACAGAGAATTTAATGCACATTTTTGAGGCTTACTTATAAGAATGTACATTTGTGTGAATCTGGTTTATAAAGCAACATGTAAACCTGTCACAGTAACAAATTTTGCTGGACAATATATCGCCCTAGAAATGATTGCGATAAATGATAAAATTGTCATTTTGTTAACTGATAGAATGGTAACGGCATAATAATGCAAGTGCATCCTCTCAAAGATCAATATTAATTTCTAAAGAACATTTAACATTGGAACAAATAAAACTGATTATGAAGTCTCTGTAAACAAACCTGCCCTTCAAAATATATTATTTAAAATAAATATAAACAGGCAATACTGTCAGTTAGGGCTTTTGTGGGACAAAAAGGTGTAAATTTGCTCCTGTGTACTGGTTGTCAAAAGGTTGCAGCATTTTTTGTAATGAGATTATAGGGCTTGATATCTTGAGCAATTACCGAAATTGTCTTAGTGTGCCACATTTTGCACTAGCCTTTTTGCATTTTGTAATGGACCTTACCAGAGGGGCCGCCATGGACCTCTGGTAATAGACCTTACCAGAGGGGCCACTTTTCATTGGCTGATGCTCATTCTACGTGGTCACGTGGGTGGCAGTCTCACAAACACTAGCTTCCCGTTAGCTAAGTACAGCATAATAGCAGTTCTGATACAACTTCTACACCTTGAAGCCTGTCTACTACACAGTCTAACGTTAGCTAAACAGATCAATATGCAATGTGTACTGTATCTGACATACACTAAAGATTTTATTTTAGCAGAAAAGGCTTTGGACTAAACTGTTACTCGTGTTAGCCACTCTAGCACCAAGTACAGCTGGTCAATCAACCATCGCTGTGTTCAGGGAAGCGCTGTTTAATAATCCAGAAATAAATATTAAGCCTGGAAACTTGATATCGTAACGGACTGAATGTTATGTTTTTAACGTAATCTTTGCTCGTCTTGCGGGGCGCAGGCGGTTGATACGGTAACAAGTGTGCTTAAACTATAGAGAGACAGAGTAAAAAGGTACAAGTGGTTTTGAGTTGATCACCTGTTCGGGTTATTTTATCTTTGTTTACATTTGCTGTGGCTCATTACAGCCGCTGTAGTTTCTAAATGTTGGACTAATTACCTCGTTCATTTATGACTATACCTCATTCATAACAAACATCAAAAAGAACAAATAGATTTCATAAAATGTTAACAAACAAATGGCTTCTTTACCTTAACAGAGCTCTTTGGCTCCTCTTATCAGTCTGTAGCTTCTCATATTGAGGTCATCAAACCAAATTTCAGATCTACCATAACTGACTGACTGACACTTGCTGGCCTCAGGTTTGCAACCAGCTTGTGACTGAAAAACCAGTAACCTCCTCCCAGATGATGACATGAACTTGATAGTTCCTCTGTCCACTGTAGTAGCTGATATATTGTGAAAATCCGGTAGAAATAATGCACTAATGGAGTCATGTTTACATAGAAACAATGCTCTACGAGGCTTTGCTTGTGAGACTTGCGGCCACGTGGGTCGGTTGTGGGCGGAGCTTGGTAAGGTCCATTGTGGAGTATCAAAAGATACGGATGCCGGCAGCCCATTGGTTGTAGACATTTATTTGTTTCCCTTTTCCCATTTTGGTAAAACTGCATCTAATGATTCTGTTTTAGTGGGAGGGGGTCATGAAAAAAAAATTTCTGATCAATGGGGGCATAACGGAAAATAATTGAGCAGAACTGGTCAAATGTAAGAGGAACAGAAGTGTTCTTGTTTTTCTTAAATCAAATTTTAGAAATACTTCTGCATCACGTAGCACAAGCCTTTGATGTGATTTGTTTTTTTTTTGGTATTCCAAATTCGAATAATGAATCCATATTCCACTGTAACAAGGATACCATTTTAGCTTCTCTGGGTATAAGTCAGTGGGTAGAAACTGACCTTGCTCAGGCTCCAAATGTAATTCTGAAGATCAATTTTCCAGAAACTTGAGATCCCTCAACTCGAAATGAATTTATATGTCACTGCTTCCTTAATTACCTCGCCTCTCTTTCCTGGGAGTTTACTCAGTTTGCATATTGTTATTCTTTTTGTTACGTTTGTGATGAAACCTTGCTGGAACTCGGGCCAGGTCCCGGCGGAGGTGCCTGCCAGAAAGTTCTTTAGCCCCGTGTTCCAGCCTTTGTGCTTAATGACCTCAGTGGCGTCCCTCAGCTATTAGCTCCCCCTCCTCAGCTCGGTGTCCTTGCAGGTCAAACACACGAGATGGGCCACAGGTCCACTTAGCATTCTGCTTTATTCACCAACCTTGCCAAAGCTCGGATTTTAAATCGAGCAAAAGTCTGAGCAGACGAGTTGCTATGGCGACGCTTTGCACAAATTGCAACACAAATGAAAACGCTCATAACTACAAGCTCTGTCCAGTTAAACACAGGGGGTTTTACTCTGTTTTCATACACACAGTAGCAGATGGCTCCTTGTTCCCTGCTTGTTCCTTTTTCACTTTCCTTGTGCTGGCCTCTCTCACCGTTGTTCTCTTCTACCAGCGACCAGAAACACATTAGATTGGAGTGTCTCGAGCCAAAAGAGAACTTAGAGGAGCGAGGTGCCTTGTTGGCACATTTGCTGCGGCCCCCTAATGAAAGATCAATCTGTGATCTGCCTCGTCTCCCCAGGAACCCAGTGCACCAGAGCCCCTGCAGCCCCTTTAATTGGCTCATATCCGATCTATAACCATCACAGGCAGCTGAGGAAGGCAGAGGAATGAGTGCGTGAGACGAACTGAAAGGAGGGCATGGAGGAAGTGTAAAAATGAGGGATGACACAGAGAACACCGCATGAGTGAATATACATTTTAAACCAATGTCCAAGGGTAAATTTGCGGCAGCTGACACAGCATGGCTGATGTCAAACATCCATTTTGATCTATTGCTCAGGCAGTTTCACAAAGTTTTGGTGGGCATGAAATTCAGTCAGAACCCATTAAATATAAGTTTAAATCCTTCTTCTGGGGGCAACTATTGTGAGCTGCGAGCCTGCAGTTTCCCTCAGAGTGGGTACTTTTCATCATCAAAGACAGTTTTTAGTACCCTTATCCTCATTTTACCTTTATTTAATATACTTAGGTTGCATTTAATGAACCCTTAGTAATTCTTATTCAAAATCAAATGCTTAAAACTTCAACACAGGTAGTTCTTAAAAAAAACGAGTAACTAGATACACTCCCTTGTGAGATTTATTCAATTTCTTCCACAGGTCTAATTATCCGTATGAGGACTTGTGTGAAAGCACTTACACGCAGTGATTTTTGCCAGCCATTTGCATAGTAAAGAGGAAATGGAAAACAGATAAATTCCTTTTCTACTGCGAGAATTATTTTTGCCATTTTATGGTAAAAATGTTGTAGAAGCTGCATGTGTCCCAATCTGAAAGTTAGAAAAGTTTTCAGCTAAATTACTTCCAAAACTTCTTCACATACATTTTTTATTGCGTCTCAACCCCGTCTTTCTTTATCTGTAGCTTTTGCTAGTTGCTTCTTTTTTTGTCTTTTTTTTTTTCCTTAAGCGTACAATTTCTGATCTACTCCCTGAATCCTTTCACTCTTTTTAGCATTAAACTAGTGTTTACTTTCATCTCGTAGATCCAAGTAATCAGCTTTGTCACGGAGCAGAACTGGGACTCACTGGAGGTCTTTGATGGAGGCGACAACACTGACACACTCCTCGGCAGCTTCTCAGGTAAAGCTAATTTTGTCTTTAGCTTGCTTAAAACCCATTTACGTGACAGGCCAGATCATACTCCAGTCACGTTTTACAAAGTACATACGCTACTTTGTATTGTAAGCCCAGGAAAATGCATAAAAGTTTGCTTGCAACCTGAAAACATGAGAAAAAGTTTGAGATTTACATACTTTTGCAAGGCAATCTATGCTTTATTTGGAGTCTGTTATGCATATAAATTTTCTACAAAAATAATCCCGCTAACTGAAGTGAAAAAGTCTGTTTCTTTAGCTGTTTGCCAGTGACGCATGCAGTAAGTCATGGCCAGCCTATGGAGTAGATTGCATTGCTGAATTCCACTATTAATCTTCTCTCCCAGGTACAACGGTCCCCGCTCTCCTCAACAGCACCTCAAACCAACTCTACCTTCACTTCTTCTCAGATATTAGTGTGTCCGCTGCCGGATTCAGGCTGGAATACAAAAGTAAGTAGAAACACAAGGCCATTCCACTTAGATCAAGCATGAAGAATACCTGCACGTATTTTCTAAGGATGCCACATTTTTCCTTTTAAATCTCTTATATAAATCGGAATTGCTTGACATGTTTCTTTTTTCTTCTTTCTGTTTTTTATTTCTTCTTTCTGTTTTTTAATTTCTTCTTCTTCTTCTCGGTCTCTTCAGCTGTCTCTCTGACCAGCTGCCCAGAACCTGTAGTTCCCATGAATGGCATCAAGATTGGGGAGCGTCTTCAGATGAATAACGTGGTGTCTTTTCACTGTGAACCTGGCTATACTCTCCAGGTAAACTCTTCTGCTTTCATATGGAGTTCAGTCACGAATGACCCTCAAAACTACATTGATGGGTGTTTTTTTTTTTATTTGGCATTTTCAGGGTCATCGCTGTCAGGTTTGCTTTTGAGTTGTTTGTCGAAGCAGCAATGGCATCTTTACAGTAGTGTGTAAAGAAAAATGTCCGAGGAATGTAACAGAGAACTGGTCTAGATTCTGATACATTTCAGGTTTTGTTCCCTTTACCTATCCATTTTGACCCGTTTAAATGTACTAACTGAATTTACATTTAGTTATGGTAAAAGTTTTTCCATTTGATGTCTTACAAAAACTGATCTTTATTAGATCGCTCTAGTGAATATCTAATTTTTAGGAAAAAATTTTGTCATTATCAACTCAATTAATTCAAGTGTGAACACTGAGTATAATCTATAATGAGTCTGTCACCTTTAGGTTAGATCATGCAGTGCCAAGAAAAAAAGGGAAAAAACAAACTTGTTAGTTCTCAAAATCTATAACCAGTTTCCATCTTTATATTTTGTTTTACAACATAAGGATTTTTGTGATGGATTTCCTTTAGATAACATAATTTTTGAAAAATATGTCTGCAGAATTTGACAGTGTTATATCAATGTTGTCATTAGCAACTATAGACATAGATCTGAAAAACCACCGGTTTGAAAGAGTAGGGGCGGTGCAGCAAAACGATTTATTTTTCTTCAGGGAATGTATGACAGGAATATTTAAAAAAATAAATAAATTATTATTTAAAACTTTGGTCAAACTTAACACCATCAATGTGAAAACCTGTGTAGCTTCTGGAATAATGTCCTGGACACCAACAAATCAAAAACTTCAAGAAAACCTTTATGGCGCGTGGGTCTTGTACAGTCAGTAATTCAACCAGGAGCTAGACTGTTTGCCTAAAGATTCATTTTTACAGCTGAGATTAGACTGATATTGTGTAATGCATCTCAGTGACTCCAAACATACATTTTAATCCATAAGCAAAAGCCTGAAGAGAGAATGTCTTAGGAATTACCTCCTCAAAGTCCAGCAGAAAAGTTTTTTTTGGTTTGTTTTTTTTTTTAACACTGTTTCAACATTTTGGCTTGGTGCTTTTTAAACAGTTTATTACACCATTTTGTTGTGCATCTGGGTTATTCTTTCAATAGCACAGAGGGATCATTAGCAAGGTTTTAATGGCTCTAACATGACTCTAAATTCTGGGTTCTGGGAAACGCAAGGGGGCAGGATTAGGTCCCTTTAGCTGGGGTTTTGAAAATAAAAACTTTAACTTTAGTTTGTAAGACCTAATTTTGAAGCGCTTTCATTATTTTTGTCCTTTTTTCAAATTAGATTTAGTAGTCAGCTTTACTTTATATCTGTGCATTGTGCAATTCATTTTGTTTTCCTAAACCAGCATGGTTTTAACCCTCCACCTGGTTTTTAATGCTTGATTGCTGCCACATTACCAAGTTGTTTGCACCCTGTGACTATGAATACATGCAAAGTGCTGATAGTATCACAGGGCGGCAATGCACATGAGTTATTTGCAATGAAGTGGCAAAGAAGAAGGTTGTGGTAGATTGCATTACCATAGCAACAACTGCTGGGCATGGAGCCTCAAACAGCTTTCTGGAGGAAAAAAAAAACATCCAATGCTGAAAACCAAGCGAAAGGATAACTTTTAACTAAACTGAATAATTTAACTGTATAAATGGTAAACATGTGAATAAATAATTATGCCCAACATCAAAGCCAAGCCTTTTAAAATCCTTCTTTTTTTCTGGGATATTGAGGAAAAACAGGATTTTGGTGTTTTACCATCAGCTCTGTCGGGGATGACATCAATGAGCTGAGATTTACCAAGCGGTGAAATTGTGTGCCTCATCCACAGCATAAAAAGGAAGTTTTTCCAAAGCACCTTATATGTTAACAAAATCCTTTTTTTAAAATGATGAATTACTGGTAGGAGTTTCATTGGCTGCAGGTCTATTACCTCATATTTTCATCTCTGCAGCTTCTTTAGGATCGTTGTCGTCTTTTCTGCTTTGCTGAGCTCTTTTTTTTTTTTTTTTTACTTCAAGTATCATAAATTAGGAAGTTCTATTGTACTAAATATTCTTCTTGCCTTTGATTACAAATTTTTAAATCTGATCTTAACTCAAGAAGAAGATATAAATAGCACAGAGAGACAAAATGAGGGTATTATTCCTCAAGCTAAAGATTTTCTGAACATCTTGTGAACCCTTCCAGCAGCAATAACCCATTAAAAGAGACAAGGGAACGAGTACATTCCAGAAGTTTGATGACTTGACGCCGAGATCAGTATAAAGTCTCAACCTTTCGGTTTGTTGTAGCAAGCACTTAATCTTAGTGTGACTATACACACATTTACAGAAATGTCTGCAGAGTTCAAGCTTCATCTCCTTTTGAAAGTGGGGCAGTTTATATCTTTGTTGCAGAACTCTGAAAGGCAGATTTCAGAGAAAATTGTTAAGCCCATTCTACGTAAACAACATTTTATTGGGTCTGTAGATTTTTCATATTTAAGCATCTCAAAAATGCAGCTGAACCTGCAATAGTTTGTATCAATTTTGGTTGATATAGTCGCGTAGCCTCCTTCGATGGTCATCTGGAGAAGAGAAGCTGGCTCAAATAATTACAGCCGCCAATGAGTGACAGTTTTGTTAACCTGTTTTTCCGTGTATTAACACGAACTGTCCTTGCAGGGGAACTCTCACATCACCTGTATGCCTGGAACCGTCAGACGATGGAACTATCCTCCTCCTCTCTGTATTGGTAAAGCTCTTTTGTCACTCTATAATCGGGTTTCATCTACTTCTCGCTCGTTGTGGCATGAAATGAATAACACTGTAAAACTCAACTTTGTTATTTTGAGTCAGAGTTGTTTGGTAAAATATTGAAACCCCTTTGACTTTTTCCAGTTTTTTAACTTTCCATTTACAAACTCAACTCAAAAGTATCACCTATTTGTTAGGTAGAAGGAAAATCTTGCATGTATTTCGAATAAAAGTCTGACAAGTGTGACCTGCATTCATTTTTAGCTTCTCCTACGGAAACAGGGAAGATTGTTGAGAAGATGTATGGAGCTAAATACAGAGCAACTTTAAAAGAAAACCTTTTAGAGCAGGGGTGTCAAGCTCCAGTCCTCAAGGGCCGCTGTCCTGCAGTTTTTAGATGTGCCACAGGTACAAAACACTGGAATGAAATGGCTTAATTACCTCCACCTGGTGTAGACCAGTTCTCCAAAGCCTTGCTAATGACCTAATTATACTATTCAGGTGTGGTGCAGCGGAGGCACATCTAAAAGTTGCAGGACAGCGGCCCTCGAGGACTGCGGCCCTCGAGGACTGCAGTTTGACACCCCTGTTTTAGAGGCTACAAAACACTTAAAACAGGGCCGAACGTTCAGTTTTCAGCAAAACAACAATCGTCAAAATTTAGCTCTTGTATCATTGTCCTTTTTCTACCCCATACCCCCATCACTTCCTTTCCATGTTTCTTTTGGTACTTTTGATTATCGGCTTAATAAAGGTCAAGTGTATAGGTTTATCAGCCTTTAAAATGCAGATCTTGATATCTGTCTTAATATGTTTTTCTCTTATTTTATGTCTTTCATTCACCGTGTTCTGGCAAAAAAAAAAAAAAAGAAATACAAATGCCAGAGATGGCCTTCCTCACACACACACCCACACACACACGCCTCCTCTTTTCAAAGCAATCAAAAGGTATAGAAATTTGTTTTTGTTTGTTTTGGGTTTTTTTCTTCGCATTTGTACCTTCAACTGAATGTAGCATTTAACCTTGCAGAATTGAGTGAATTCAATGAAAGAAAATGTATTAGGTTCCCACTCTCTCTTGTAAAGTGTTTCTGCCTGTGAAATAGCCTTGACAAATGAGCTGTGCTTATTGGAACAACCTACTATTGCCTAATTAGTTCCATCTCAACACTGATTGGATGAAACGGGAGGAAGATTCATCGTGTTTACAGGCATCAGCAGTTTTCTGATTACAACTGGCTCCTACAGGGTAGGGTTTAACCCTGCACTTATTCTCTGTCTGAGAAACCCTGCCACAAGCACCCAATTTTCCCGTTTTTTTTCTTCCCCCTCTGACGTCCGTACATTTCTTATCCTATTTAATTCTTAATTTACTGTATTGTATTTGTGGTTTTTTGTGGGGGGTTTTTCCGCAGCAGCTTGTCTCTCATTTCCATAGAGATGGCCGAATGTTTTACTGTTATTTCCACTTCTCATCCATTTTTCAAATTAATGTATTAATTTCGGGGCAGGATCTGAGAGCAGAAGATATTCCTTCTTGAGAATCCGTGAAGTAATTAATTTTCACTGATGTTCTCGTTAATGAAAAGTTGGTTCATTCATAAGGGCAGTATTCTGTTTTAATTAAAAATAAGTTATTTTATTTAATCAGACATAAAACTTTTTGTTTATTCATTTTGCTTTTTTATTTACCATCCTTTTTTTTATGCGACTGTGTTTCAGTGGTCTCCATAGATCTGCCCTCTAGACACAGTGGAGGGATTTGAGTTCCCTCCTCCGAATCCTGAAACTCCCAAAGCATATTGGTCTGAGGAAAGGAGTCAAACAAAAAGAAATTCAAAGATCTTGATGATATCTGTTGCAGCTTCGACCTAATCTCAGATTAAAGAGAGATGATTGGCTTTAACATTTGTGTAATTTTGTCTCCAGTGTGCCTTGCTGTTTTAAATAGTTGATATTTCATTGCTTGTTCACTGATTAATAAGTGTGAGTGTTTGGTGCTTTTCTGGTGGGTAAGAGAACAAGTTCCCTGTGTGTAATCTTTGCAGTGAAGAGAGGCATTCAATTCATTTAATTATCAAAACACAACAGATTATAATTTATACTGCCAAACAATTCACTTTGTTACAAAGGAATGTATATGTAGGCATTCATGTACTAATGTGGAAAATTCTTTATTTAATCGGTTTATTTTTTTTATTATGCTAATTAAATGTGTTGTCTGGACTCCACTAGCACAATGTGGTGGAATCCGGGAGGAGATGGAGGGAATGATTCTCAGTCCTGGTTTCCCTGGCAACTACCCTAGCAACAGTGATTGCACCTGGAGAATATACCTGCCAGTCGGTTACGGTGAGCATCATCAGAGACTTTCAGAGCATATCAAGTTGACTTTTTCTGTACCTGCAGAAGACAAATGGGATCTACAAGTCATTCTCATTAAAGATTATGTGCAATAGAACTGGGTTTCAGTTCCTAATTCTAATTTCTTCTTCTCAAAACTATTTTTCCACCCTATTCGTCCCAGGAGCCCACATTCAGTTCCTTAACTTTTCAACAGAGGCCAACCACGACTTCCTGGAGATACGGAACGGGCCTCTTGATACTAGTGCTGTGATTGGTCGATTCAGTGGCCAGGACATCCCATCATCTCTTCTGTCTACGTCCCACGAGACCACAGTTTATTTTCACAGTGACCACTCGCAGAACAAACCAGGTTTCAGGTTTGAGTATCAAGGTAAGAACCTAAGCAAGGAGAAAATTATGTGGTCAGGGGGCTTACAATCTACCTTTAAAAAAATGCACAAACTGTTTCTTTCTAAGGGGCTATTGGATTAATAATTAATCCAAAATAGCCATAATGAAGTTCACTCTGTCATCAAAGAATACACTTGCAATGCCAAAGTATTCATACCTCCTAAACCTTTTCACGTTTTGTGATGTTTTAACACAACCGTGGCTGTATTATTGAGTTTATGGAATAGATTAACACAAAGAAGAGCGTGATTGTAAAGTGGATGGAAAATTATAGTTTTCTAAACATTTCATATTTCTTTAGATTCTGTAGTGTTTTCATAGCTTTGCAGGAAGAAGAGCACTGAACCGTAATAATTGATTAACTTTTAAAAGGAACTATTTGCCATGGATTTTATTTAGGGATATTAGAGTAAGGAGAGGTTAGGATGGTCTTTCACATCGATGTCCAAATACATTGTAATTTGTGGTTAAAAAGTAAAAAAGAACATGGAAAAGTTTGGAGAAGTTGCATCATTTCCCAAGGCTACGTTGCTAATTTATTTATAGTTATTCAGACAAACTGAGATTATTTCTGGATTTATCTTAAAGCTAGCACTAAGAAATAAGCACACTTAGTTGATTTTTCCATTTTTATACATGTATCAGAAGAAAAAACTGTTGATCCGATGAGCAAAGGCATTGCTATGCGTAAATTAAAACTTTCACTTCATATCTCCATTAGGCAAATTGCCCTTATCTAAACATGCAACAGGCTACCAAAGTTTGTATTTTAATGATTCAACAAGCGTGCCAGCAAATCAAAAGGTAGCATTGTTCATTTACATAATTATGTGCAAATTAGCATATAAATCAAGCTTTGTGTTTGCAAATTCCCTCTTTCTGCAGTATTTCCATGAGTTATCTTCCACAAAGGGAAGCTGTGATCCATAGAAATCAAATCCTTTAGTCATTTTTATATCCCTGCCATCAAGCCTCACTGCCTGCTCTATTCGTGTATCCTAAAGGGGGAAAAAATGACAATTATTTACCTTCAGTACCTCCAGTAACTGCATTATACTCTAGCAGCACAATTCAAATGTGCCTCTTGTGGGGTTTTTCCCCTGCAAGCTCCCCTGGCTGAGGGGAAGAGTGAAGGAAAAGAGATTGGAACAACAATGATATATTGATGGGGAACTGGAAATGTAAACTACAGGTAGGGCGCATTGTATAAAAGATAAACAAACAGTCTGGATGCCATTCTTAAACCCACAGGACCTAAGGAAGCTGTCATTTGCTTGATATGAATTGGGATTCATAGTCCTCTCTAAAATGATTGTAACTAAAGAACTATTCTTTTTTTAATCTTTGCTGTACTCTGAAAACATTTGAGCTTAACTATGTGAGAAGAAAAATTAAAAGTTGAGTATTAATCTTCTAATTTTTTAAGTGATCAAAGATTTTTTAACTGTCAAGTGTTTTTGTTCCCACTCTGGTGTCTTGAGCGAAAATAATACATTTTCAGCCCTAGTTAGGCTGTATTTGGGATTAAAACGGACAAAATTATCGAGATTTTAAGAAACCTGTTTATATGGTAAATGGTTTGCAATTCTATGTTTTATCAAGTCAGAGGACTCCAAAGCAACCCACCGCTCACAGAACAAACTCCAAAAGAAAACTAAGTCAATACCGTCCTCTTTTTAATACAAATTGAAAAATGAAGGATCATTGCAAAAGCACTGGCCACTTAACAGTAGATCAGATTGCAAGGTCAAAGAGAAGAAAAACACGTGACGAGTTTACCTGGCTAGCAAGTAGGCCAAACAAGGAAAGTGTGGAAATGTAAAAAAAAAGAAAACTATTCTGTGAAATCTCTAAGATGATATACTGTACTTGAAAGATATAGGGGTTTACATTAATCACTTTCCAACTTTGTATTAGTGCAGAGCACTGCAGATTTGTTCAAAAATTAAATAAATGGCCAATAAACTATTAAATTACGACCATCATTTGTTCATGTGGCAAACACAGCATTCAACATTTACAAAGATAATACAGGAACTACTTATTAAATGAGTATATTTATTTAATGTATAAAGTCTTGTCATAGATTTTGTAATAGAGCTGAATTGAAAATGTTCTTTCCTCAGAGAACAAGAAAAAGCCCTTTAGCCCTACAGTTTTACATCGTAGCTTAATGGAAAGCTGTTGCATAAGACTTCAGAAAAAAAAAAAATTAACAAAATACATTATTAGCTAAAAAAATGTATTGACCAGATTTGGATTTGTCACTGAGATGTTGCTCGAACGTTCTGCCTCATTCTGACACTGGGAGAGATTTCTACAACTGATGAAAAGAGTCACATCAAAATAAGTTGCAATTATCATCACAAAATTTAACCTTAAAATATATTTGTAAAGAATTTGTTGTTTAAATAAATAATATAATTTTTTCCTTGTTTTTGCTACAGCATATGAGCTACAGGAATGCCCAGATCCAGAACCTTTCCGTTATGGAGTGGTGGTCGGCGCAGGCTATAATGTGGGCCAGTCCATTTCCTTTGAGTGTCTGCCTGGATATCAACTGATGGGACATTCCATCCTCACCTGTGAGCATGGCACCACCCGCAACTGGGACCACCCATTTCCTCGCTGCGAAGGTAGGTCACCAAAAAAGAAAGTCCTCCGAAGCCGCCTTGGTAACATCGAACTATGCTTTATTTATAAATGAATTGGTAAAATAACTCCAGACATGCATGAATGCAAGACTAACCTCATTACATGATAACTTCCTGTTAGGAATTTATTGAGCTCTTACACCATTAGTGTAAAATGCAGCCATGGAGATAATGATTATCTATTATGAATAATGTAATTACAGTGAGTTATTATCCCCTATTAATGAGGCAAAGTAGTCTTTAATGAAAATCTATACTGTGCTAAAGAGGAGTGGAGACAAATAAAAGATGAATAAAAGAGGGCCTAAATTGAAAAGGAAACGTAATCGGTGCTCTTTCTTTTGCTATGTCCTTGACACACATTCTCACGCACCAGCTGTCGATTATTCAATAAGCCAGGCAAAATTACAGAGGGAGGTGAAGGCCTGGCCATGAAAGTGGGACTTCAAATAGGGGAGCTGGGAGATAAATACAAGCAAACTCTGTCTTTCTCTTTCTCTGTATAGTTGCTCTGCCTATATACTATGTAGTTTTATGTTCTGTTCTGTGCTTCTTTTAAAAGTATAAAAGTAAAGGCATTGCAGTTTTAACAGCCCCACTTGACCCTATAACAACAAAACTGGATCTTCAGTCCCCATCTCTGCTGTACTTGAATAGATTTTCCTTTAGCACAGGGGTCTCAGACTTTCATGCCCCAGGCCACTAACTGACCCTCGGGACGATAGTTTGTCCCCCACCTTAATATGAAAGTTTAATGTTAGTGTGGCCCTCGAGCAGTGATGTCAGTAACGCGTTAATTTGTAATGCGTTACTGACGTCGGACCACTTTTTCAGTAACCAGTAATCTAACGTGTTGCTATTTCAAATCCAGTAGTCAGACTACAGTTACTTATCAAAATCATTTTTGCGTTACTATCGTCTTTTGTTATTTAATCGTATTTCCTCTACTCGTCTTGTCGAGTGACCGACGTCTCTATGCGACGGAAATGTAAACAATGGAGGGAGATGCGCATTTTGTTGGTGGAAAAACTGGAACTATTTTGAGTTTCTGTCGCCAAGTCCGATTATTATAAGCGGCTTTGGGCTTCATTTTTTATAGTCGCTTGCCGATTTAATGAGCGGCGGGTTGCGCCTTTTTGGGCTGTTTTGGAAGTTTCTCATTTGGGCTTGGAAATAATCAGAGACTCATAATAAATCCCAGAATTTGTCCGTCATTAAGGTAGTTTTAGTCAGTCTCTCCTGTTCATCATTTCTCAGATGATCCGTCCCGCTGTGTCTTTGTTAATGTCAAGTTAATGTTTTACCTCTGAATGACATCGAGCTTCGCGTTGCGCTCCAGAAAACTGCAAACATCGAGACCAATATGAACAGCACAATAAACGTGAAAACAACCACGAATGAACGTGTCCGGAGTTGCCAATAATTATAATGGCAACTTAATTCTAATTATTAATACTAAGATAAGTGTCGCAAATCTGTGCAGCCATCTGAGCTGTGAGCTGCAGGAGGAGATCTGTGCGCAGTGACACCAAATGCAGGGCCGTAACACAGAACCTGGAGGCTGGGGGGGAGGGAAGGGGGGGGGGGCTTTAAAATCCTTCTTAGAGTTTTCCAGACAACAGTGGACCACACAAACTACTCACGTTTTTTATTTTTCTACAATCACCTCTTCAGTTCAACCTTATCAGTGGAGACACATTGTTGATGTTGCCATTATAAAATAGCTTACAAAAAAGTATTGGCAAAGCTCAATGTGATTTTCACAGGAGGCGGAGCGTTGTTGTTAGCAGCTGCTGAAAGTAACTAAAAAATTACTTTTAGTGTAACTTAGCTACTTTCCAAATCAAGTAGTCAGTAATCTAACTAAGTTTTTTCAAGGAGTAATCAGTAGTCCGATTAAAGTTACTTTTTCAAAGTAACTATACCAACACTGAGTTTGATATGATTGGCACTTTTCAGTGTTGTGTGAGCTGAACTAACTTACCAATCACAGTGCTTCAAATGGAGCTCATTGACCAAGTGCCACTCTGAACTCAAAGCCAAGTTCAGGGAGGTGAGTGGAAAAGCAGACAAGCTTGGGCAATTTTGAGAGAATTGCCACCCAGCTTCCCTGAGCTTTCCCAAATGTTCAAGCGGACCATGTGTCTTTTGGGAGCACATACTTGTGCGGCTCTTCTCTACCTTGAACTTCAATAAGTCCAAGTACAGGTCCAGACTTACTGACGAGCATCTTCAAGCTCTACTTAGGTCTCAACTGCCTCCTCCCTTAAGCCAAATGTGGCTCGGCTATGAGGAAGCTGCCAGACCTCTCGCAGTAAGAAGTAGGCAGAAGAAAGTTTATAAACTGTTATATTCATAACAGTTTATGTTCAATGTTCCATTCATGTTCAGAAAGTTAAAGGTTAAAGAACTGTTAATACAGCCATTTGAATCTGAATTATAATAATTACATTTATCTAGTCTTCTATAGCTGCTGTGTTATTATTATATTTTATTTATTTATTACTGATTAATTTTTTTTCTTATGAATTGTTAATTTATTTATTTTTTCATCTTATTTTGTGTTTAAAAAATAAAAATAAAGACATTTGATAACATTGGAATGTTTTTGTGAGAGCTTTTCTTGTGAAAACCCGATGCTTGGTCAGCCTCACCCAGACTCTACCTTTGAGACCCCTGCTTTAGCAGAACACTAGTGCATTGATTTTGCCATCTCTACTGCACTAACCTGCTTGTTCTTGCATTATTATTATAGCATGTTTGCTGTGTTCACCCAACCGACCTTTGCCATCTAATCTCCTCCTCTCTCACACTGCCTCTTTTTCTGCTCTTTCATTTTCATATATGGATATATAAGTTTGAACGGGATGTGCTTGAACAGAGCTAGTTCACTGCATAAAATTTTGATTTGGCTTATTTTTTCAAAACTTAAAAATGGAAAAGCAGAAAGAAGTTGGATCATAAAGATAATTAAGAAAATTAAAAGTTAATCATGCAGGCATCACCATGACCTTTTCCAGACATACCCTTGTTTTTACATTAGGCTTAAGTGTCTGTGTACTTATTGCATTGGCCACAGGGGTTACTCCTCAAAGTGTTGAGATTCGAATCAATGGATCTGATCAATACGTCATTTAAAATGTGACACAGAGGTGCCTAGTAGCCCAGTGTTCTCGAAGCACCCAACAGTGTAACTTGAACACACACATGAAACAGCAGGGGATAAAACACATAATATCTTTGGGTTTGTACATGCAGCAATCCAAGAGTGTGCCGTTAAGCTCAATACCCTGGCTGGCTTCCTGGAAGTGCCTGCACTGCTGCGATTACTATTCCGCCTGAATTTTCTCTCCTCCCCCACCGTGGATATGAGGGACACCAGCGGGAATGTCACGCAACTTTAAACCATTCGCTTAGTTAGAGCCTCCTGAGTTTCAAAGGAATATTTTAAAAGTGCCCAATTCCTCTCTATGTTGTTTAGAGGGTGTGTGCAGTGATTTCAACTAGTGTGTTTCTCTGTGGCAGGGATGTTAGTTTGTTTCTTCATTCCTGTGTGTACCTGGAGGTTCAAGTGTTGGCAGTCTTGACATTCTCATTCTATTAAAGCCTTTCTTGTCAGTCTAAGTTAACACATCAATACACATCTACTCCTTATATGTATGTATATATATATATATATATATATATATATATATATATATATATATATATATATATATATATATATATATATATATAATGTACATACAGGCACTCGTATAAACACACACCAGGAACCTGGCGCTTGCTAACACCCCCTCCCTCATCCTGCTCTCCTTCGCCACAGCCTCAATGGAAAAGGGTTGAGCCCTTATCTTTGCAAAACACTCCATCCAACTCCCCTCTTACTAAAAGGCTTTACTGGCTAATCTTTAGCTCATACAAGTGCCTGGGCAATAGACGAAGAGTGAAGTCAAGAGAGAAAGAGACACCGAGAAGGGAAGCAAAAGAGGTGGAGAGTGAAAAATCACCATTTTCTGTTTATGTGCCTGCGTAGTTGTACAGTATTCCTGACCCGCTGCATTATATAAATTTTTATCTCTCCCTCTCCTCCATATTCTCTCAGTGCCTTGTGGTGGCAACATGACATCAGACAACGGGACCATCTTCTCCCCAGGATACCCAGAGGAGTACCCAAACTCAGCTGACTGCACCTGGCTCATTTCAGTGGCTCCCAGCTTTGGAATCAAACTCAATTTCACTCTGCTTCAGGTTCATGGGCCGCATGACTTCATAACTGTCTGGTAAGAAATGACAGAAGTATATAGACATTTCAGGGATGACGTATCCCTGAAATACGTCATCCCTGATGTTGTGGTGGTAATAGCTAAAAACATTTGCTCAATTTCTCTGTTTTTTAAAGCTTCTTTGAGCTGTAAAAGTGATTTTGAGGCTTTTTTTTTTTCTTGGAGAACTTTGTATAGTTCTTATCATAAGTGGTCAAAATATATTTATACTAAGAGCAAATGAAATGTCTCACCACTTTTTTGAGTTCTTTGAATTCATTACTTACTGATACTAAAAATAGATAACTTTGAGTCTTGTACCAACAAGGTCCACAGTGAAGAGTGTTGTGATGATCTCAACCTGGGATTGCTAATGCATGGTGCATTAAGTGCCCGTAAAAAGATTGGATATTTCAAACTGCTTCCTGCACTATCATTAATCAGAACAAGTAAAGCTGACAATTGGTCAGTTCCACCATGTAGTTTCTCTTTTCATTTACATTTTAATGTTGTTTTCTACATCCAGTTTCATTGTGGGAAATAAATGTCCAAGAGGTTTTGGTGTTGCACTTTATTGCTTGATTACCTAACAGTGATATGACATTTATAAACCCTGGATGAATAATCAGAAAAATAAGTGGTGCATGGTTATTTGGGTATGAAAACGTGTGCTCACCTGTCAGGAATTTTGGATGACTGATTTTGTCTTCATGCCTGGCTGATGTTCAGACAAATAGTCCTTCCTTTCATTGTTTGCATAAGGCTTGGCCTGCCATATTTAACACCAGAGACAGGATTTTACATGCATGATGGTTTCCAGTCTTGATTCATTCCCACTCCCCCGAGAAAGGATCCAAAAGTCCCAGCTCTCATGGAGACCAGAGATGGTCCTGCCAGTGACCCAGGAAGCTGAACGACCACACAAATTGCTCACAATGTGTGGGCTGACATCTGTGTTTAATTTTTGTTTATTTTTTTTTGATCATCGGGGGTTTCAGGTCAAACTCCAAAGACCTGACAGAATGACCATTCTTATTGTTGTCTTTTTCCCTGTCAGTGACACCAGTTGTAATCTTTTCAAAAAAGTTCCAGCAGAGCCACGATGCAGGCTATCACATTCCCCACTTCCAGTTAACGTTGCTGTGTATCTATTCACCGAACCACTGAGCCAAGGAAATGGGCCCCATAATGGTGGCTTGGCTAGACTGCTGTCAGGCAGCATTCCCTAGCCAGCCGTTTCCGGAGCTGCTTGTAATCTCCCATGCCCAGTCTGACAGCCAAAGACAGATGGTTTCTAAGCTGAATGGTTGTGGCTGGAATCAGGGAGCTGGCTTAATTGGCCATGCCCACACCAGGGGACTGCCAAGGCAGGGCCACCGCTTCCAGAGGCACTCCCTTTGGATGTCTGTTAACAGGAGCAACGCAATCCAGACCTGTCGTTCCACTCGTATCTGTAATATTTGCTTTATTCTGTCCTATTAAGCTGAAGCAAGGCAGTGAAACGTGTTTGCGTTTAAAGAAGAGACAGGCTTTATGATACAGATGAAAGCTTAATAACAGTAATCTGTCGTGCGGTGTACTCTGGCTTCTTTGAACTCTTTTGTGTGCTGCTGTCTCAGGTGTTTGAGGGTCTACCTGTGATATTTCTTCTCTTTAGGGACGGTCCGCAGGAGACAACTCGAAAACTAGGTGTGTTCACGGACGGAGAGCCTAATGACCCACCCAGTAGCACATCCAATCAGGTGCTGATACGATTCCGCAGCAACACGGAGAAGGGCGGGTTATTCCGTATTACCTATCAAGGTATGGAAATGATCTTATTATATCCAAGAATATCCGAATAATAATTCTGAATAATCTGTGTTTTCACTCCTCTCATATCTGCTACATTGCATAAAGCTTACAGGCTTCAGTACTGCCTGCCTCCACCCATCATTCCTAATGCAGAGATCCTGATGGCAAGCAAAGAATTCAAAATTGGTAGGTGGAAATACTGTCACCTAAATTTCATAGAATACATGTACAGATGCAGACACATAATCACTGATATCGCGACGCAGCTGTCACTTCAGATTGGATTTGGCGTCATTTTGATTTGGGAAAGTGTTGCATTCTGAACCATTAATCCCAAAGGGAAATAACATCCCGGCATTAACCGTTTAAATTGCTTTAGGTTGAGTGAAACGTCCTATAATTTATATTACATGGAGAAGAATGGGAGAAAATAATCAGAATGTGGGACCATTGCTCATAACATATTTCTGTTGTCTTCTGTTAAAATAGAGATGATGTTTGATTATCTCTTTATTTTCATGCTTGTATGATTTGTTATTATTCTGAACTACATACGAACCATCCATTGGGAGTTTATTATCATGGTAATTTGTTTCTGCAAAATGGTAATTTGCTGAAACAGAAACACTATGCTAGGATTGGATTTTGTTGTAGCCACCAGCCGTACATCTCTGAATTTACCTCCTTCCTTTCCATCCTCTCTGATCAGGTGATATAGTTCGCTACCGATGTCTCCCAGGCTACCAGTTAAGTGGAAACAGCATCCTGACATGTCGACTAGGAACACACTTAGAATTTGAAGGCCCCCCACCGTCATGTGATGGTAAGTGATGGTGTGCAACTCTGAAATGTGCAACAGCACTGCCTTTAAATCTGTGTAGATGATCATTTGCACCCCACTTGTTACACAATTTAGAGCTTTGGTCTTGTAATTTTGTAGGTAAAACAATTTATTTAGCATTTTCTATGGTCTTCTTGAAAGGCAGCACAATATATTAAAGACATTTACTATTCATTGTTTGCACATATTTTATGTTCAGTTAAATTCTGTATCTGACTTAACACAAACAGCTACAGTCATTAGTAAACTTATGTCTTGCTCTTGCCAATTATTTGCTTATCAGTATCATTTAGCTGTTGTGCTAGGCTAGCAATGGTATCTTTATTCTCATTTTTAATATGATTCATTGATGATTAGACTCAGTCCTATTGGTTGTGTTGTCAAATCATCCCAGAAGAACAAACAACACGATCACACTTGAAACAAGTGTTAATCCAGACTCTCACATTGAATGTTATTGTAAACCCTCGGAATTTCACAGAGAAAGGATGAGTTATAGTTCACCACCAACATGGTAAAAATAAAATTTGTTTAGTCTAGAACTCTGATAGTGATTATCTAAAAAAAAAAAAAAAGCTTTCAAAGTCTCAAAATCGCTTCAGGACACCCCCAATCTATATTCAATTTCAAAAGATTGGAATATAATTAACAAACGCCAGCAGGAGAATATATTGATTTTATTGGATGAGATATTTCTTGAATGCTGGTTTAAATGTTAATAGGTCCGTTTTGATAGGGAAAACGTGACATTGATGTAAAAACTCTAATTGGAATGTCGTTACACATGTTAAGACGGCCATCAGCTACTGATTGAGGTTTTTTGTGTATTTATTTTCAGTGGTGCTTTGCCTTATTGCTCCAATTATTAATGACTGGAGCATTAAGCTGTGTTTTGCCATCGTTCTGCCTTCCAAGGGGGACCTGTTGTCAACCACCTTTCTTTGTAGATTCCACTTCTTTGGCTTTTGCTCGACTCCCAGGAGGCTAGGGATGGTTCCTTTAGAGAATGTTACAAATATGTTTGTCCCAAAGGATTCCACTGCACCCCATGCTCAGCCTTAGATTAATACTATCTGTTGTATAAAATGCATCTTTGGGAGTGTCTAGGGGTTTCTCTGCTTTTTTTTTTTTTTTTTAAATTCACAAGATCACAATCGCATAAATGTTTTCTGTTCTACTGGTGATTTTAACACACTAAATGCTTTTTGTCTCTCCCTGCTGGGTAGTAGTAGAAGAGTAAATTTGTGTGTCCTTTGGACTTAATAACAGTTACAGCTTACAAGTAAAGGACGTTTACCATTTAAATCATACTAATTTGGAGTACAACAGACAAAAAAACATGAAGTGAAAAGGATACAGAAAAAACCCAGTGAACAAAAAAGAAGTATAAAATCTTTCTTGACATGAAAACTGGAGTTTATGTAATTTTTCAATTTCCTCCAAGTTCTTTTTGTACCTTACCCTTGGATATTTGTACCTACTAAAGGTCAAGCTTCATGTAACCCTGAGCATCATCCCACACTTTGTGCAGACAGGGGTGTATCATCTTGCAGATTCCCTGTCATTTCCCAGTCAATTATTATTATTAGTCCTTTGAGTGATAAAAGGGTAGCATCATAAGGTTAAGGTTTTTGGAAGTAGAAAACAAGAAGAGAAAGAGGATAAAAGAAGACGGAAAGTATCAGAACAGTATGAGTCAGCCCTGGATGAGCTGGCCCTCATAAAGTAAGAGATTGGTCTTTTCTAGAAAAGGTGGAGGAGTCGCCAGAAATGTAGTGCATAAGAAAAGAATAGGACTGGACTTTAAAGGTAGGTGAGAAAGAGGGCCGTCAGACACTTAGTTGGAGGGCAATGAAGAGACGACATGCACAGCTCATTGAAATGCAGGGGACATGCTGGCTGCAGCTGCACCTATCAAATCACCACTTCTAGCTCTGACAGGCACAACCATTTCTGCCCATCTAGGGGCATCCAACTACTCCACCCCCACAAACACCACCTCACAGATTTTACACACTATATCCTGCCGGCCTACACAGTGCATGTTATCATTCAGTGATAGTCTTTCAGATAACCAGAGTCGGTTCTGTATTCTTAGCATTGGTATACCCACTCATCCTGACTCACGAGGATCAGACATCTGTTCTTGCATAACACATGTACCCTTTATATATTCAGTATTTTTTCCACTTTGAAATTTGTCATTGTCTGAGGCTCTTTTGGAACAACAAAAAATAACAATGTCATGCATACCCAGTCGTATTTGGGTGTCTGTCAAGACCCAGATCTGTCTTTTTCTGACTCTGACTTTTCTGTTCCCCAAAATAGTGGTAAACAGACACATAAATCCACATAAAAAGCAAGCAGTACTTTTAACCTATAAGTTTCAAAAATACTAGAAGGCCTTTATTTTGATTTGAATCATATTATAAATTTTAAAAAGTCATTATTTCAGTAATTCAACTAAATAATAGTAGCAACCCATGTATTCATTACAGTAAGGGTGATATATTTAGGCCATTTATTTTGATGATTAAGAACAAAACAAAACCTAAAAGAAGTAGACTTAAAACCAGCTGGAAAAATAAGAAAATGTTTGGTTCCCTGCAATCATGGGAAAAACTTCTGACTTGACAATTGTCCATCAGACAGCCATTGGTGTCTTTAGCAGGAGGGGTAAGACCATAAAAGGTCATTGCCATCGAAGCTAGTTGAGTAGAGTGCTGCATGTAAGCCTGTTAATTGAAAGTCAAGTGAAGGTAAAATGTCTGGTAGTAAAAGGATTGTGAACCAAAACGTCTTCAAGAATTATGAGTATTAAGATTCACAAGGTGTGAAACCCAGCTGGACTCAATGGTTCAAAACCTATCCCATACAGAAACAGTATGTGCTAAAACAGTTGCATGACGTGTATCCAGTCCTGAAACACACAAGAGGAAAAGCATTTTGTCATTCCTTCTTTAAGAACTCAAAACACACTGATGTTCTCCACGGCATGCTGCATTTATGCAGTAATTCACTCATTGAACACCAATCAAGTAGTGATTTTACAGACTTAATTTTGAAAATGCAATATAACTATTAAAATGAACTAATTTACTTGTTTCAACATATTTCTTTGTGTGATGAATCCATGAAATGTATGAGCCACGTTTTGAATTGACTATCAAAATTTTTTTAGTGATTTTTACTTTAACTTTATTTGAGTTTGCTGCCTTGTATAAGATCTACTGCCCATTACTTTTACTCTCTAGTGTGATCTAGACTTCACAGTAGACAGAACTGTAATATAAGGTCATCTTTTTCTGTTGTTGGTGAAAACAGCACAGTTTTCCATTTTTTTGTATTTTTGGTCAAAGCCTGCTTTCTCCGCAAGAATGGTTTTAAAATGTTATTGCAACATTAAACTGTATTTTTCAAATTTACTTCTCCCTAATGTTTTACTCTTCATTTAAATGTATTCCTTCTGACACTTTATGAATCTTATGTCTCATCCCCGACTCCGAGTTGTTTTCAGTCTCGATCCAGTCTAATGTTTATGTCGTCCTCAGTTGCCCCTGATTAAGTGCCATGCAGAGTAAAATCCAGCTGAATGCAGATAAAAATCAGCATTTGTTCGGAATGTGCATCTATTATTCCCAGTGTTTTGTTTCAAAATTGCTAAGTATTTAAAAGTAACCCAAGATTTGCGCTCTCAGCTGTATCTTTTGTCAGCTCCAAGACAAAGCAAATGTAGCCTTAAACTCACTGGTGCTTCCTGAAAGGTCACTCTCCACACATTTCTTCTCAGTGAGTTAATTGTTTAATGAACTTTACTTCTTTATTTTATGTTCTACCTCCATGTCCAAGAGGTTTTACTAATATTGATAAAACCTTTTCTAAGACATCTCTAGGGTTTTTTTTAAAAGTTGTAAGTTATACCTGACTTGGTAAATATATTTTCAATCTGAGCAGTTCACTGATACTGAAGAATAAGAGTAATAAAAATCTAATTTCAGTATTTGCATTAACAAGAGTTATAATTAAGGTAGTAACTTTTAATTGCGTTATAATTTTTTGTCCTTCCTTTGGATGAATTTTCTATTTGGATAGTGATACCTGACATTAGATTTTGTATTTAAGAGGTTGGTTCTTGAACAAGAACATTCAGTTTTTCTCACTTTAATAAGACTGGTAAGTGCTGAGAGCTCCTTTACCAGGCAGAAGAGGCTTTGGTATTCAAACAGTGCCTCACGACGGGGACATTTACATCCCCCAATAGATTTTCTGCAGTCTTGTTTGATAAAACGCTTTAATCCACCTCTTGGTACATTAAATTTGAAGTAGTTTTACTCTCTTTCTAAAACTTTGTGGGTTTGTTTTTTCCTTTGATTTTATTTATTACCACTTTTGGTCTTTTAAAAAGATAAGTGTACGGTCTCACACTTCAGCAGTGAGCTTAATTATATGCCACTGGGATGTGATGTACTAGACACACACGAAGTAGCTTATAATTATGTTGCTTCATTTTTTATTTATTTGTTTTTATTTTTTTACAAATAAAAATGTTAAATGCCCTGAGTAGTTTTTCAGAATATATCACAAAATTTACCAAATAAGTATCTGAAAATGGTGTTTGAATGTTCAGAGCTGATTTACTCTGATAAGCCTAAACAAAACTAAGTGAAATTGCCTTCATAAGTTTCCAAATTGGTAAATAGGATTCCCTTATATTTTATTCAATATCTGGATTAATGCAGAAGTTTTGTGATGACCACAGGGGTTTGTAAAAGAACCTCAGTGGGCAGTTACCATCTTTGAGACCAAGAACAATAATAATAAGAACAATACCAGATGGGTTGTTAATCAATATCCCCAGATTTGAGCATGTTTCAGATCACTGTTCAATCACTCATCATAAAATGAAAATTATTTGGCATACCAGCAAACCTACCAAGATAAGGTTGTCCACTGAAACAGACAATAATGGCAAGGGCAACATTGACCAGACGAGCAGCCGGGATGGAAAATTTTAGTTCAATCTGGTAAAAAGTTGCAATTTTTACAAAAAGTTGTAAAAATTTTACTTTTGACCTATTTGTGTGCTAAACGTGCCCACCAAGATGCACTTTTCATATTATATGTATTTGTATTTTATATTTTTGCACAACTTTACTTTGACCTAATTCATAAAACACTATGAAATTTTAAGTTTGTTTGTAGAAGAAGAAATGACAATGATCTGAAAACAAATCCCAATGCAAGAATCATTGTGCTTCCTGAGAAATGCATACTATTCATTGTGGAATATTTCACAGTTTATCGTTGCCAGTGCCAGGTGGATACAGTAAAAAAAAAACAAAAAAAAACAGAACTCAACAATAGTTGTGTATCGCATTGTCTCACTATAACAGTGAGACACATTCCTTGATGCTATATCTTGTTTTGGGTAGCACCAACCATCTGGCAGATAATGCCATTGTTTTCTCTCAGCACTGCAACAAAAACAGAGCAGGTAGGAACATGGCGAAAACACGACTGAAACGTCTAGAAAATGTCAAAGGATTTTGAGGAGACAGGAAGGCGACAGGAAGGAAATGTGATGAGGGGAACGATCTAGTTTGCCCAGACGTGCCACGGCAATAGCGCTTCAAGGCTGACGTGAGACTTACCCCGCTAAGTTAGCTCCACATCTGTCATGCTGACAATGGGCAAAGAAGTGAATATGCTCATGGCGAGTCAATAATATTAAACATCAGCTGTTTAGTAGTCTGAGTTGGCATGCATTGTTTGTTTTCCTGTGACAGCACCCAGACATGAATGACAATTAGCCTTAGCCATGCTTTTAGTTGCATTGAATTTCTCTGCAGCAACAATGTGAACCTAAACAATCCAATTCATGCTTCAAGGTAAATTGAATTCGCTAAAATGAACGAACAATCACTCGACCTGATCTGCAATTATGAAACAATGCCGGCAAAACATAAACGGGATCATTATTTCAATGCCTCACAATAATAGCTCCTTTTGTCTCGCTCTCTCTTTCCTCTCCCCAGTGACGTGTCCAATGAATGAGGTGCTGACGGCTTCCACAGGCGTCATTATGAGCCAGTCACCAGGCACCGGCTTCCCTCATTTCGAGTCTTGCTCCTGGGTTGTTAAAGTGGAGCCCGGCTACAACATCTCCTTCACTATCGAACACTTTCAAACCAGCCGTCAGTTTGATGAGCTTGAAGTCTTTGATGGTGGGTCTTGTCGCTTCGTCAACGATTGCATGCGTTTGTGAAGACAAATTTAATCCGGCCTCATTGCCGTTTAGGATCTATATTGTTCTCTGATAAAACTGTCTTAATGACCATAGTGTTGTGTAAATAGTACTTTTTTCCTCAGAAAGCCACAGTTAAAGGCTAAATAAACCAGGCAGCTAAATAAACTGTCTGTAACAAAGCTATTTGCCTCCACTAACAGAAAATCACACACAGTTCCCCTTTCATGGTGGAAGAACATCTGCATCTGCCTTGTACATTTGAATTTGATTAGAGGCAAAGTCAGCAACTCTGCCCGGCAGCTCTGAGAAAATGGTGGTGGGATACACAGCGGCGATGCTGATTAGTACTTTTTATCTTCTGCCGACTGGAGAGGAACAGGCATTTGTTAACCTTGAGGCTGCTAAGCCAATTATGGTCTGCAGTAGTCTCTCTCTCTCTTTTTTTTTCCTTCACAGTTAGGAGTTCAACAAACTTTTCATTTGCAACTTGACACAATTCATAACAAATGAAGTATTTCAAGATTTTTACCCTATGTAAAGTCTGGATCTACTGAATGATAAATCCAGACTTTTGATTTACCTTGAAGTTCTTTTTTTCTTTTTTCAGCTTTCTGAAACTTTAATTGTCGTTCGTCGTCGTATCTTCATCCAGGTCCGTCCAGACAGAGCCCGCTTCTTATTACCCTCAGTGGTAATTATTCCAGCCCGCTGAGCATCACGAGCTCCAGTAACAAAGTCTACCTGCACTGGTCTTTTGATCACACCACCAGCCACAAAGGCTTCCGCATCCGTTATTCAGGTAAGGGCCAGAAATTCCCGAACACTGCCTCATCACGCCATGATCGATTTGGAACCTATTTCGGACTCATTATTTTTAGGGCCTTGTTGTGAGTTTGATCTCATTAGTCGTGTGTTTAATTTACTTTTCCTTTAAGACCGGCATCTGGGCTGCCAACTGTCCCATAGACAGTCAAAAATATGACCCAGCTCTGTGAGAGCCTAATGAGGGCAGCAGGCACCGACATCTTACTGTGTGCCAAGACCTAGGAATTAGTAAGCACGGTTTCATGCCTTGCTTGTTGCTTATTACTCCTCCGTTTTGTCCTGCTCCCATGAAGGATTTGTTGGTATATGACACCTGCATAACTTGCTGTGAATTATGACTGTGTAAATATTTAAAAGGCTCCCCCTGTTCTGTATCAACACCACTCAGCCAGATTGACTAATTGTCTCTCTCCTCCCTTTGGTGGAGCTTTCTGTCTCCCCAGCCGGATGTTCTGTCATCTCTCTCTTCTACTTTTTCTCCTGCCTCTTTCACTTTTTAATTGTTTGTTTCTAACACTGACGGTTTTCATCGTGACAGATTAAATGACAAACTAAGTGATCCCTGAGAACCCAGAAGTTACCATGGTCAATATGGAATTGCCTTCTGGTGTATCTTTGTGGGGAGAAGAAGAAGAAGGAAAAAAAAGAAGAAGAATGAAAAAAAAACAGATGGCACTGATACATTCAATAAATTCAGCTGTGCTACTCATCAAGCCGAGTTTCCTCTCCAAGGGCAAGTCTTCCATTAACAACTTGCAGCAGTGTCTTGTTGCAATTCACGCGCTCGGGTTTTCTACAGTTATTTTCTATCAATTTCAACTATCACTGTTTCTATCTCTCTGTTTAGGTACATTCATTTTCTCCATCACTTCAATCAACTTTGAGTCAGCCTGACCTTGTCCGCTCAATCTTTCTTTCTCCTGTTGTTTATCTATTTCAATTTAGTCACCACCCTCTGCAGTCAAAGTTATTCAAAGTTGCAGGGCTGATTGCAGAAAAGGCAACTGCTGTTCTGTCTCATACACGAGAAAAGAAAGGGAAATAAAAATTAAAAAAACCCAGATGGGCCAATGATTGAGACACCTGCTGGCATTTATTGGTACCCCAGGAGAAGATGTTAAAAAAAGGCATACAAATGTTGAGAGATGCACTCGTTATTGGTACCTGTGCTGCTAATGCTTTTTGTTTTGTTTGTTTTTTTTACAACCATGTTTGGCCATGTTTGGGGAGAATTTAATCTTTACTCATGTTCATGTAAGTTTTAAATATGGAGAACCATTTCTGTGGTCATTGTCTGTGTTTCGATAACAATCTTATCAAAAGACCCAAAGGCAATGCATTGTTAGTTTATTCATTATTATGTGTACTCTAAAGTTTTCAGACCATTTAAAAAAAAAAAAATCTGTTGTATTATAAATCCCATCCCTTTCTTAGCTCTAGCAGTTGGCATACTGTGCTTTTTCACAAGTTCTTCTTATGTTGTGTTTTGTTGTGAAAAGGTTCAATCAATCTGACCAAAGTAAATTGTTCCAGTCTAAGTTCTATTGGAAGTTGGCAAACTCCTTTACCAACTAATGAAAAATAAAAAAACTTCTTTACCATCTAGTGTGGTCTTGCAGATGTTTTTGGTTGTGTAATAATTAAAAATGAAAATGTTACTTGCTTTTATCCATACGGGCATCTTTGGGGGCATTGAGAATTCGCGCTTTGTTCACAGCGTGGGCAGTAAGCATTTCCCGAACGCTGTTAAATCGTTTGTTAAATTGCTACCAGAACACTTTGTTCATCTGCTGTTGATCTTTTCAGAAGAAAAAAAAAATGTTTTCACAATAAACTCAAGCATCAGATTCTTCAGTGTGTTTGACAGACTCTCTGTCCCCTTAAAGAGTGTTCAAATTTTTGCCTCTTTGAAAAACATAATATTCTGTTAAAAATTGTTTTATGTTCATAACTAACCATCTATATTGGCCTAGTATTTTTATACTGTTGGAGAGTTTGTCTGGTTATATACTTGATGTTGAACAAAACGCAGTATTTGAAATTGCCGCTGCAATGTGAGAGCTGTAAAAACGGCAAATTTGCATTTTTATTTAAATTTGATGTTCTCATAATAATTTTCCGCCCATAGTGAACACAGTCTTCTATTCTCATTATACAGTGTTTGTAGAGTCTGTTCTATTACCGTCTTTCTGCGGCTGACGTGTAGCGCTGCCCCTTGTCGGGAAATCTGCTAAATTCCACTTGGGCTCGTGAATCTTCTCGATCCATTTTGGTACCATTTGCCATGATAAATGATTATTGCCGTCACCAGTTTAACCAAAGTCAGATACTTTGTTCCCATTATTACGTATCCATCACTTTTATGATCCTCATCCACAGCTGCTGACAAACACTCATTTTGCTTTGCAGTACATTAGTTTTCAATAATCAATTTTCCTCATCTCGAGGCAGCAGTGTTTGCTGTAACCTTTCCCTCAGCACAAGAGCAAGACGCAATAGAGATCTTTGACTCTGTCGTTAAACGGGTATTCATTATTCATCCTCTCAACAACTTCTTACATCACCTTGCATCATTGTTTTTTTTTTTTTTAACATGTCACTTTTTTGTGATTATATAATGTATATCTACTTCTTTATCCATAGCACCATACTGCAGCCCTCCTAGTAACCCAGTAAATGGCACAGTGCACAGCCTAACTGGGTCCAAGTTGGGCAATACTTTACGCTTCAACTGCGACCAAGGCTTTCGACTTATTGGTCAGACCAGCGCCACATGCACCCGGACAGCACAGGGGATCCATCAGTGGAATACCCCAGTACCTCTTTGTCAAGGTAAAGACCTCTACCATGCTCTGTCAGGACTAGAAATAGATCAGAGACTGGATTGTTTTTTTTTTCTTTTTTTATTATCATGTCTTTGCAGGGATTCATCAGAGTAGGATATTTTATCATTTGAATACACATAATTTCAGAATCTGATCGATGTATTATAAAATGTCTTATAACTGATGACCTTAAGTAGATTATATCACTTGTATCCTGTCTGGCATACTGAACAGAATATCACTGCAAATCCACTTTGTGAGCTGCATCTCTCAGGTTTAAACTGATTGAGGGGAAAAAGTCTTACAGAATCCTTTTGCTTCGGATCAAAGGGTGATTGCGGTTGACAGCGTAGCATCACTAGCAGCTCCTCAGCCTAAGGCATACCTCCAGGAAGTTTACTTCACCACTTTTTTGTCCCTTTTTAAAGATTCAGTGGAAACTTAGTGACATTTCAATTACTGGATTTTAGTCCTCTTGTCATACTTCACATATTTTAGAAATTATAATTGGGGGGTGGGGGGCTAGGGATTTCTTATTTATTTTTTTAATTGAGTTGGTCATAGTGAAGATTTAAACCTTTGGTGAAAAATATCTCAGAATAATAACAACTATTTGTCAGATAAAGTACATTTAAAGTACATTTGATAACATTTGTTATCAAATGTACTTTAAATGTTTGCTTTTAAATCAAATATTGAAGCATGTAATCTAAAAATGTATTTCCACTATTTGTTTTCAAACTAGCACACACAATTAGAGCAAACGTTGAGCATGCATGCAGTTCCAAAGCAGGTGTATTCATCCATAAAAATTACATTTATCCTCTGCCAACTTTGATTGTTTGCTGTTGTGTGAATTGTGTTCCATGCTAATGTGTGCGGCTCATCCGTGCCTTCTGTGAATGTTTTTGAGAACTCAGCACTTTGCATACAAGGATGACAAATTCGTTTGCCTGTATTTTATTTCCTTTTACTATTTTTATACTGTATTAAATCTTACTCAACTACCTATCAATGTTTTATTTTGTAGTCATGTCCTGTGGGATGCCTGTTGCCCCTGTCAACGGCAGCATTGTTGGCCAAGACTTCTCTCTTGGGGCCAGGGTCACTTACCAATGTAATCCAGGGTTTCGGCTTGCTGGTCCTCTCACCACCTCAGTGGTCTGTCAAGAGTCTGGGCGGTGGAGCCCCATTGAGGCCCCTCCAAGATGCGTTCGTGAGTATTTCTTCTGCTGTCTGGTTAGATTCTGAGAGTCAGACAGAAAAAAAAGAAAAAAGTCACGAAATCTTCAGAAACAAAGGAACCGCAGGTGTATTTTGACGCTAATAAAGGTTCATTTTATAATTTTCCACAATCCGATTAGAATCTTACTGTGAATTAGTTTTTCATAAGCTCAAATGGAAGAGAGGTAATAATTAGTTCACCCACTATTTTGTGCATTTTTCTAACCCTTAAAACATGTGCTTAGCATAGACATTTTGAGAAAACAGTCTTCAAGTATTGTCTTCAAGGACAAGTATCTAAGTATTGTCTTCAAGGACAAGTATCTAAGTATTGTCTTCGAGGACAAGTATCTAAGTATTGTCTTCAAGGACAAGTATCTAAGTATTGTCTTCAAGGACAAGTATCTAAGTATTGTCTTCAAGGACAAGTATCTAAGTATTGTCTTCGAGGACAAGTATCTAAGTATTGTCTTCAAGGACAAGTATCTAAGTATTGTCTTCAAGGACAAGTATCTAAGTATTGTCTTCGAGGACAAGTATCTAAGTATTGTCTTCAAGGACAAGTATCTAAGTATTGTCTTCGAGGACAAGTATCTAAGTATTGTCTTTGAGGACAAGTATCTAAGTATTGTCTTTGAGGACAAGTATCTAAGTATTGTCTTCAAGGACAAGTATCTAAGTATTGTCTTCAAGGACAATACTTAGGATAATGGTAAACATTTCACTGCTATAGAAACTCCTTTTGCCATGCTAAGCCAACTAAGCATTCATCATCACAGTGACGCAAAAAGATAGATGTAGAGAATAGATGTAGAGAAATCTAACATTCCCCTGTTAATAAATAATAGAAAGAAAAATAAATGTTTTTGTAACAAGTATCAATAGCACTAACATATATCTCAGGCAACAGTTTGACAGGATCCAGACTTTAATTGGATGAGTTTTCCATAAAGAAAATTCAATGTGATTGCTGCGAATCTACGGTGTATTTTTTATACAATGTGCGGTGACTGTACGTAGCTCATTAAATCCTTCATACACGTAGGATTGTATCACCTCTGTTATTGAATGTGTTTTTTGTTTAGTTGTTTTAAATATGTAAAATGGAAAGAAACAACTTAACTTGATTTGCTAAAGCCAGTTATGTAACTTTGTCAATGTACACAGCAATTAGAAAATCCAGTAGAATTAGTAGTTTCTAACTACAACACAGTTAAGCTTTTTTTTTTTTTTTTTTTTTTTGCGTTATCAAAATCCTAATGTTGGATTTCACAGATAAATTGAATAAAGTTTAAGTAACGACAAGCAACTGTTTTTCGTTCTCTGTTGTCCATATGAGTTTATACTGGGAGTTCTTGAAAAGTTATCCTCCATTTGTTTGTAGAATCACATCTTTTTAAATCATTGCTCTTGAGCAGATAATTATTTTTGGATGGTTCTGCTTATTGGACCATGTGAAAGCTAATGACATTTGCATTTTACCTTGTTAACAGTTCATACCTAAATTTCTTTTTTTTAGTACCACTATCCCTGGTATTAGTACCACATTAGTAAAACACTGGCACTAAACTTTAATTCTCTAAATTGTCTAAAGATTGTCTCTTTAAAACCTCATTTGATATTCATGAAACCGCTACTGTTTTGTGAAGACACACCAAAAAGACTTTTTGGCAATAGGACTACATTTATAAACTTGTCAAACATTGACTTGACTTATATTATTTTGATATTACCTTATGAATACAGTTTGTGGATAATGAAGCTATTACCGGTACGTTTATTCTTGAGAAGAAAGTGGGGATTCTTTGTCTTTTGCTGTGACCTGGATGCATCAGTCCACTCCAAATAAATGCACAACACAGTTCAGCCTTCAGAAGACAAACTACTGACTGTTAAATGTGTATATAAAAAAAAATGTTCTCTTACCTCATAGCGGTCACCTGCGCCGACATCAGCCACTCTGCTGTGGAGCATGGAAGATGGAGACTAATCTATGGCACTCAAAACCAATATGATGCTATAATGATGCTCATATGTGACCCGGGATATTA
The DNA here is from genome assembly GCF_019740435.1 of Gambusia affinis. NCBI lineage: Eukaryota > Metazoa > Chordata > Actinopteri > Cyprinodontiformes > Poeciliidae > Gambusia > Gambusia affinis. The sequence goes on from NC_057881.1 coordinate 16,116,325, forward strand.
CTACAGGGGTCAAAGGATCATTCGCTGCCAAGCAAATGGCACCTGGAATTACCCTGATCCTCGCCCAGTCTGTGACAGTAAGTTAGAGCTGTTGCCTTTCTGCGCCTGTATATTACTAAAGATTTTCATTCAAATGTAAGCAACATAAATGCAACCAAATTCATTTACTTTCATGTTCAAGTCCTCTAACATGCAAAAATAGATTTTGAATCTTTTTGTACTAATTGGGTTATATTTTGTTCTTTTACTTCAGTTATTTCCTGTGGAGATCTTGGCACTCCTCCAAATGGTCATAAAATAGGAACTTTGACTGTATATGGAGCCACAGCCATTTTCTCCTGCAACACAGGATATACCCTAGTGGGCTCTCGGGTACGAGAGTGCATGTCCAATGGGCTTTGGAGTGGAACACAAGTTCAATGTCTAGGTGAGATCTTCAGTCTAAAAAAATGACAACAGTAAAAAAGTCAGAGCCTACCATATCTAACCGTCTTTTTTACTGTTTTGTTTTTAGCTGGCCATTGTGGCAGTCCAGACCCAATAGTTAATGGGCAAATAATTGGGGAGAACTTCAACTTTCGAGGCAGCGTTGTGTACCAATGTAACCCAGGGTTTCGTCTTATTGGTGTGTCAGTGCGAATATGCGAGCAGGATCACCGCTGGTCAGGGAACACCCCCGTTTGCGTTCGTAAGTTGCCTCTCCAAACTGCTATTTGTATTTGTTCATAAACCCCTGGGCGGTATTGAATTGAGACTTTTGTTGCTGTTGATGTTTGTTATTAAGCAATTTGTTCTTTAGATAATCATATTTTATCAGTATGTACTGTGTTGTTCAAAGTATAAAGCAGTTTGTTTTCAAGAATTTGACTTTAATTATATATCAATGACTTCTCCTGTCGTTTGACTCTCTCAGCCATCACATGCGGCCACCCTGGAAACCCTACATTTGGCACAACCCAAGGAACCCAGTTCAACTTAAATGATGTTGTGCGTTTTGTCTGCAATACTGGATATGTTCTGCATGGGGCTGTTAAATCTACATGCCAGGCTAATGGACAATGGAACAATGCTATACCAAGGTGTAAAAGTAAGTGGCAAGAAGATTGTCATTGTGTTTATTTACTGATTTCAGCAGAATTATATAAATAAGAAATATTTACAAGAAGTTGACGAGGCTCTTATTTTGCTTCTGATAAACAGTTGTTCAACATGTTAGAAAACAGTTTTTTTTTCCATTCCTTTAAAAATCTGTATTCCTGGAAATGAGTTTTTTCTATGTACAGCATCTTTGAAAAATATTCATATCGCTTGAACATTACCAGATTTTGTCAGTAATGTGAGAAATGGAGGGTGTATTTGTTTTCATTCCCCTACTCTCCTTCCAATGAATTGCCAGAAGTCACTTATCTACTGAATATAGACCAGAAGAGTGATATTCCAAAGGAGTGTAATTGCAGCTGCTCTTGTTAAAGAACATTAGTGAAACAACATCATAAAGAAAACAAGGAACACAGTAGGAATAAAGTTCTGGAGAAAATTAAATTGGGTTAGATTATGAATGAACATCTCATGGATCATGTCACCCGCAATGCAGAAACACCGTGATGAAACATGGCAGTGGTAGCATCATTTTTTTAGGATCTTTTTCCAGCAAGGACAGAAAAGCTTGTCTGTTTATTTATTGAATAGGACCATGTACAGGAGCATTGATCTCAACGGAAAATATGCCTGGGACCACATGTTAGCTCTCTGAGCTAATTTCCATCTGCAGTCCTTGATACACAGACACATGTATTGCACATAAACAGTACATAAAAAAAAACAACAACAACACACAAATTAATGAGAAGATGGATGGACATAAATACAAGGCAGCCCTTTAATCTGTCACAAAACTTGAAAGTTCCATTTCAAAGGGTCTTCATTCAATCTGACTGAGTTTGAGCTGTTGTGTCAACAAGAATATCTTACAAATGTGCAGAGCTAGTCCACGCATACCCCTACAAATTTGCAGCTCCTACAGTAATAAAAGGCTGTTGAGCCAAGTTTATTTTCCTGGGGCTAACTACAAATGGATGTTTTAAAAGTACTGAAAATGTTCCCCCATTTTATTTTGTGTACTTTTGTAATGGACTCAAAAGTGCAAATATAACCACATTTTAGTATGCAGTTGTTTTAAAACAATTTAAAATATATATATATAAATCATATGACTACCTTTGCATTGCAACATGTCATTAGAGAAACGGCTTCTTATACACCTAAGTTGAATGTTCATCTGAAGGAGGAATCAGATGAAGAAAAATGTCTAAATTCCACAGAGTTGCTCGTGGACTTAACATTTTCTTTTTATATTTTCATTCATTTGTAAGTGCTAAATTACCTAACATAATGTGTAAAGCCATATCTTCTTTGGCCACAAGTGACCTTAATCATAGAGAGTGTGGAGATGAAGCAAAGGAGCACCCCGGGGAGAAGGAATTTAACGGACTTAACCTTTAGGGGAAGCGCAAATGAAAAATTAAAGAAGAGTCCAGTTTATTTAATTACATCAGCCTCACTCAAATGGTCCGTGGAGGTTCCACATAATATTTCCAGTTGACTTTTTTATTTTTTCCTCTCAGCCTCACTACCTCTTTATCCCCAAAGGCAAACATGCGTGTCAGGGAAACAATGTTAGTTAATAGCCATGCAGAGACAAATCCACAGACAATCACCAGATTCTTGAGGTTGCATAAAAGACAGCAGTCTGTGGAGACCTGCATTTTGGATTTTGCTCAGAATTACAATTATTCAGTTCTGCTTCGCATGAGTAGGGCAAAGACTCTTAATTTGGCAGTGTTTTTGCAACAAGTAATGTATCTCTGCTCCCGTGTCTGTGGATAAGTCGTTTCTATCTGAAGGCTTTGTGACAGGAACAGACAGGGGCTGCTTGCAAAGTCGGGCCCTAAATGTGACAAGGGATGACAGAAAACGTGTCTGATTGACTTCCTGAGTTTGTTTTAAATGAGACAAAAAGGGATTTAGTGTTTTTTTTTTTTTTTTTATACTTTGCTAGAGTGATGGGAAGCTTACAAGTCTTGCAGGCATCCATTTTCTTCCTGTTTTTTCTTTCTTTTTTTTTTTTAAAGAAGAGAGTTCATTTTTCTGCTGCATACATTTCCTTCCAGACATATATGTCTTAGAATCTCTTCACTTTAGCAGTGACATCATATTAGCATCAACTTTCTTTCAGTCCAGATGGTTATTCTCAGGCACATTTTATATGAAAATTGTGTGTGTTCTTCTACGCGTGTGTGTGGATGGATGGATGGGAACGGCATTTTTGATGTCTATTATCCTCACTTTTGATGTGAAGACATAAGCAGCTTACAAGTCTTTTTGTCAGTCAGATTTATTACATTAATTACAGCTATAGTGACACATTTGGTAAAGTGTGGCCCTCGCTATTTCTTCCTGAGCAGCAGAACTGTGCTGGCATCCGCTTCATCCATCTCACTCTTAGTCTCAGCTTTGAGTGGGAGAAAAACAAATGGGAAGCAGAAAACATTAGTAAACAAACGGCGTCATGAAGACCGAGGAACAAAGCAGTTATGTCAGCAATAAAGTTGTGGAGAAGTTTAAAATGGTAGTAGATTACTAAACAATATAAAAAATTTTTTAGGCATTTCACAGAACTGTTTTCATTCGAAAAAATTGAAAGAGGATCAAATGAGACCAAAATTAACAAGTTTGGCCAAGATGTGAATTGTTTGTGAAGAAAAACTAACACCTGACCTTTTCACACCTACTTATTCTGCCACCACAGTGTTTTGTGGGGGCATTATGCTATGACAGTGGAGCATAGAGGAGTTGATAAAAGTTAAAGGGTAAAAAAGAAGGAACTCAATAGAAAGCTATCCCGAAGAAATTTAAAAGCTAGGGTTACAGGAAAAAGCCCAGAATTGCATTGGGATGATATAGATCAAAGTATCTCTGTGTCGCAATAGCTCATTGAAAGTCTAGACTGAAAACCTATGGAAGATCTTTGGCAAGAGTTGAAAACTCCTCTTCACAGACATTCTCTTTCCAAGCTAATCTTAGGCAACATTACCAAACAATTTAATGGTGCAAACTTGAAAAAAACTAAATGAATATGCAAAACTGGTAGAGGCTGGTAGGAATGCATCGGTTTCTCGGCACTAACAGTATTGGCCAATATTTTTTAGCCTTTTGTTGGTAGGTTATTAATATCAGCCCAAATTTTTTGTATTGTCACATCCTTTGTAGAGAAATACCCCACAAGAACTACAGATGTAATGAACTCTACAGTTTAGCTTTGAACTATAAAGTCTATAGGCTTTTGTATACTTGTGGTTTGGTGTGAGCTAGAATGCTGAGAGGAAATAATGTTACGCTTCGGATGCATCATCTACCGAGGGGAGAGAGGTTGACCGGGGTTTCCGACCTCTGATTTAAACTGAAATAAATTACCTCTCTTCTACTTCCCCTCTCACCTTCCTTCTTTGTTTTCATTTTATACCTTTCCTTCTTCCTCACACACTGGACCACATAGAAATTTACCAGGAGGTCAGTCAGTTTAGACAGCCGTTGGAACCCTTTTTAACACACCGTGCACAAGCACATTTGATGAACGCCAAGTTCCACGCTCGGAATGCCCCTCTTTGAAACCGCTCCGCGGGTTCAAAGACACTTTGTAGAGTTATTATGCAGTAAGTTGTAAATGATGGCACCACAGGTCAGCACTCTTCTGGGAGGAATACATTATAAAAATATATTTGGGGGGTTATTTAGCATAGCTGGACAGCTTGGGAGCATGAAAATGAGCAAGCTTTTACACACATTAGAATACAGTAGGTTCATTTTGGCTGGAGCAAAAACACATTTATCGGAGTGAGGTTGGCAAGCCAAGCTGGGCTATAATAGCTGCATGCAAACTCTGAGTGTGTTTTGGAAGCCATTAGTGTGTTAGCATCACTCTATGTGTGTAGGTATAGGCTAACATGGTAACTCTGATTTTGCTTCCTTTACTGAGATAATGGCTCATGAAATGTATGCATGCCTTGGTTATGATTGTTACTGGTTAGCATTCTGTTAGCATATTAGCTTCTTGCATTCCTTATAATTTGATTCACATTTCCTTCCTCAAATACCTGTGAGGTCTCCCTCCATCTCCATCGCTGTCTCTCAGCCAAAGAGACTACTAATTATAAGGGAATTTCACAGTGTGCAATCTGTATAATTTCTTAGTTTATTTAACAGGAATAATGTTTTTATAGTCGTCCCTAAAAACTTTGTGAAATCAGATATATAAATGCGGTTTTTAAACAAAGTCTTGGTCCTAAAAATGTTCCTTTTTCTCTCTCTGTCTATATTTCCTCTGCCCCATCAATGGCCGCAGTTGTAAACTGCACAGAGCCCGGCCATGTAGAGTACAGCATTAGACAAGTATTATCCAGCGGGCCGCATCGGTACAGCTTCCAGACTACGGTGACGTACCGCTGTAACCCTGGCTATTATCTTCTGGGTACCAGCTCCGTCTCCTGCCAAGGGGACGGCACCTGGGACCGCTCCTTACCCAAATGCCTGTGTGAGTAACTGAAACAGTTGGGTTTTTTAAGCACTTTGTAAAATGTGGTTTAATAGAAAATATATGTATATTTGTACTAGAGATGCACAGATTTGTTGTGTTTTTCCAGTTATTAAGAACAGTTAACTGGGTTTAAAATTTGTGTTTCTACCTAATACTTGTTTGCTTCCTTCTCTACTTTGATTGGGCAGTGGTTCTTTGCGATCGTCCCAGCATGCCTCCCTACGCCCAGATCTCAGGTGACCGTCGAACAGTGGGCTCAGTCATCCGCTACAGCTGCATGAGCCAGCGCAGCATCATCGGAAATACCACAAGAATGTGTCAGCTGGACGGGCAGTGGAGCGGCTCGCCGCCACACTGCTCCGGTACGGGGATCCAGTCACCAGTCAATCTGTGTCTGTCTATATTCAACCAAATGTCATTTTACGAAGGGCTAAAACTTAACATTCAAAATCTTCTCAAATAAGAGTCTGGAACAAGCGGAACCATTACTGTGTCATGACTGAGCCATCATCCTCTGTCAATTCTTGATTTTATGCTTTATTAATTCAGTTGGGATATCGGCTCTGTTTATATAGATGCCTTCACAGAGCATGACCAATGAATGAAGACTTTGAGTGGCATCTGGTGGTAGGATATTTACGAAACAGTTGGAGCAAAGATGGAATTACCCGTCTGCTCCGCAGGCCTCAAGGGCAAGCTGAGTCCCCTCTATAAACTTGTTTTAATTTGCTCTCATTAGACTGAGAACCATCAATGCCGGGTTATGAAGCTGTATAAAAAAACAGGCCCCCGTACTCCTATACCCCAACAACAGTTGGTTGGCTCCAGTGAGTCACACATTAAATGGCCCACACTTCCCCCATATGTGCAAATGCATAGTCACACAGATGGGACAGAAAAGTGAACAAACACACAATGTCGAAGAGCTATAAAGTCATTCGCTTAGGCACACAAGCTGTGTGACAGTAAAGTAGCACTTTATGTGTGATGTTCTCTGCTGTTCTCTCAATGGACAGTTATTATGTTCATATTTATTTGCATGGCCATCTTTACTACAGTCCCATGTGAAACTATTCATGCACTTTGAACTTTTTCACATTTTGGTACGTTGCCCGCAAACTTGTTAAACATTTATTTTATTGAACTTTTAAGGGAGTTACCAAACACAAAGTAGCTGATAATTATGAAACAGAAAACTTTCTAAATCTAAAATTTGAAAAGTATGACATGTACTTGAATTCACTAAGCGACCTTGCGCAAAACTATCTTTTGCTGAACCTCACATCTTCTGGTATTTGTATGTTGGAGATTTGCACATTTGCCATCTTTTTTTGTTACATTTTAAGGTGATGGATTGAGCACTGCTGTTTGAGATACTTGGAGTGCAACCCGAAAGTATTCACACTTCTTACCTTTATTCAGATTTTTTGTTATAGGCATACTCCATATTAATAAATTAATCTATTTCCACCAAATTCTACACAAACTTTTGAGATTTTTGTGAATTGTGTAAAAATAGGTAACACAAAAAATTGCATTCTGGCATGCTTCTGTCTATATATAAGGTGGCACAGTTGACAGTACAGCTCACAGCACAAATACTAAGCATGAAATCAAAGGAATTGTCTGCAGACCTCAGAGAGAATTGTCTTGTGGAACTAATCAAGGGAGTTGCGTAGAAAAATGAAAGTGCTGTGAATATGTTCTAAATGCACTGTAAAGTTTGGAGTCTTGTATAATAACCAAACCCCGAGTTATAAAATAAATAAACTTAAATAGCAAAGTAAAAATTCTTTAGGATGTATAAAGCCATTGACGTCTCATTGGATCTTTATGGTATCAGACACTAGTTCAGGGGTGGGCAACTCCAGGCCTCGGTCTCCTTCAACTTTTTAACAACTCTACCTCAACACACCTGAGTCAAATAATGAGGTCATTAGCAGGACTCTGGAGAACCTGACTGCACTTAAGAGGTGATTCAGCTGTTGGATTCAAGTGTGTTGAGACAGACATCAAAGAGTTGCAGGACACCCCTGCACTAGTTCAATCATTTTTTTTCTTTCTTTTCATTTTTTTTCTCCGAAGAGTTTTTGCGGCACTCATATTTTTGCGACAGTAGGCAGACAGGAAAGAGGGCGAGGAGAGGGGGGAAGACAAAGGGCAAAGGTCGTTGGGACTGGGAGTCGAACCCACGACGTCCGCGTCGAGGACTGAGGCCTCCAAACGTGGGGCGTGCTGACCCCCTGCGCCACCACAGCAGGCCCCCACTAGTTCAATCATTGTCCTTATTACACAGTTATGCACCAGTCAGCAGAATTAATTTCTGATGCATGCTCAGTAACAAATGTCATATGTATGTGATTTTTGCTTTGTCCTTGCAGGGGAATCAAATGGTCTATGTGGAGATCCAGGCGTACCTGTTCACGGCATTCGTCTTGGAGATGAATTTACCGTGAGCAGTGTTGTACGTTTCAGCTGCGAACCTGGTTACGTCCTAAAGGGGTCACCAGAGAGAACATGTTTTTCCAACGGTACATGGATGGGAACACAACCGGAGTGTCATGGTAAGTCGTTTGTATTGTATTTGTCAAGGTTTGTCACTTCGCAGTTACTTGAACTTCCAGTTTTTGCTATGGCCGTGAGCTTTGAACGTGAGCTGATATTCTGGAAACATCCACGGGAAAACACATTTGAAGACCCACAATCTACAGGAGCATTAAATATTCTGCCTTAGGATTTACAGTCAGAGGAACAAGGGCATCAACAATGATTAATGATTTTGGGGTAAACCGGCATTTTAACATTGCTTTAAAAATGCTGTTAAATTATATGAGGATGTGTAAAAAAGTCATTTGTTTTGTTTAGGAATAATTTTACATGCACATTTGTCTGTGTTTTGCATTTTTATTTTCTTAAAAAGTTATTCCATCATTTTGAATTTTTCAAATATAGATAACTCAAAAATGTTTGTTATAATACAAAGTTTACCTTTAATTACCCATGTTAAATTTTACAACATGTCCAAGTGATGTCATGTTTAGTGTAAGGGAACATCTAAAATTAAAGTTTCATGGTTATTTCTGTGCACATGTGTGAACAGTTTAGAGAAAATTCAGTGGATAAACAAACTGAAAAACAAGCTTTTCTTTACAAATTAATGAACTACATAGCAGTTAATACCATACAATATCAAAAAAGTTCATTAAAACCTTTTGCGCAGTGCTTTTTTTATTTTTATTTTTAATGAAGACACAGGAAAAATATTTGTCTGATGTGGGGCCTTCCCTCAATCATCTGCTGTTTTATAGACTGTGCCCAGTGAAGCTCTCAACAACTCTCTGTACTCCTTCACCCGCACCTCTACCTCCATCTTAGAGCACAACTGCCCCTTGCTTCTCTCTGTGTTATGCTCAATAGCCTAGGTTGCCCACCTGTTCTCAGTTGGCAGGGACTTCAAGGGCCAGGCTACATCTGGTCATTATGGGAGGGCGATGCCCCCAGGGTACTGATGGCCTGGGGCAAACTGTAGACTGTAATGAACAGAACTATCGCTTCCGGCTGGACAGACACCAAGGGATTTTCTGTGTAAAAGAACGTGTCCATCAAAGCAGAGTTACTTACAAAGGAGGATGCACAAAAATGTGATTGTGACAGGAATGGACAGATTGAAAAAAAAAACCAAGGAAAAAAAAAATCAGGAAGCTTTTCAGACTAAATTTGGAGGTAATTGAGAATAAATGGCATTGAGAAACATCTTTGTTGATTAATAAAGACATTATATATAACAAATTCAGTCAACCTTTGTCACAATTATGTTAATGGCTTTAGGCCTTTAACTTGACTGATGGCTTGACTAAGCAGAGAGATAATAAAAAAGTCAGTTTCTTTTAAATACGAGTACCTTTAATATTTACCTTACAGAATTTGTTCCTTCATCTGTGTTGATCCTCTCTTCTGCTCTTTTATTTTTCTTAACAGTAATTTCCTGTGGAAACCCAGGAACTCCACGAAATGCGCAGATCCTTGTTCACGATGGACTGACTTTTTCCAGATCCATCACTTACAGCTGCAGGGAAGGGTACTACTCTACTGGACTGCTTACCCGACACTGCACTGTAAATGGGACCTGGACGGGCAACATGCCAGAGTGCTCAGGTAATTAACAGCCCAAAGATGCACAATCACAGTGACTCTGTCTTTGTGTTTATACATACAGATTGAAAGAATGATGCCCTGTTTTGCATAATAACCTTGCTGCTTAGGTCTCTGTTCAAATGCTAACTTATCAAGTTAGCAGCATATCAACCCCAGAGTCAATCTGTTGGAAAAGTCCCTCTCACAAAAGCGGTTTCCATCATTAACATTTCTGTCATCAGCATTTAAACCTCCTGTGGAGACAATCTTAGTGTTTTGAGTTGTCTTAAGATGTTACAGCTCTGAAAAGCAAGCCTGGAAAATGGACCCACCCAACCAAGGAAGTCATTTGTAGATTTGCATTATTTTATATTGTAGGCAACTTTTTAAGAGACACGTTTCATTAAATATGTGAAAGCATGAACGCACAGGCATCTCTTTTGTTTTAATGCATTGAAAAAATCCTTTATGCAAGAATATTCACATAATAAGTAAAAGAAAAGATGGCATGCTTTTCAATTTTATAGAAAAACTGAAAAGTGTTGGAATCATTATGTACTGAGCACCATGTCAATGCAGAACCATTTTGTGCCCTTTAATCATGGTTTCAAGACTTTGAGATCTGTCTCTATCAGCTTTACACAATTTAGAGATTTCTTTGTCAAATGGCTCAAACATAGACTGGATTAAAAATTCCAGTGAACAGCAATATTCAAGTATTGCTGCATTTAGATTTCAGTGTGTTCTATGATTGGACCAATCTCCTACATGGAGCAGCATCCAACAGGTGTTCTTTCAGGGTTCCCTTGTATTTACCCCTTCTCTTTCGTCCAACCAACTATGACAAGTTTCCCTGACTGCTTCACATATTTATGTTCTTCTTGCCTGGCCTGTCACTTTAGGCGGAAGGCCTTGTCTTGGCAGGTTTGCAGTTGTGCCATGCTTTTTTCCATTTTTCTAAAGACCGATTGGGGAGTTCTCTGAGACGTGCAAAGCTTGTGAAATTGTGAACTTAGCCACTCATGGGTTTTATTTACATTTTCTCTGACCTTTCTGGTGTGTTCCTTGGTATTTATTACGGCTATTATTCCCTAAAGTTGTCTAGAGAACCATTGAGGTATTCATAGAACACCAGTATTTATAGTGATATTAAATTGTAACAGATTAACTTTGTTTCTAACTATATGACTTCTAAAGGTAATTGGTTACACTTTTTTTAACTATAGGGTGTGAGCCTAATACTTGCTGAACACCAATCTGAGACATATTTTCCAGACACATGTATGTAAAAAAAAATGTATAAAAGAAATTGCAGTTATAGGAAAAGGGATCATTTGTTTCAGTGTATAAAAAAACTAATAGAAAAGAAGATAATTTGTTATGGACATTTATGGCATAGGTGACAGTTTCTTGACAGGCCAGGCAAAGAAGTATGTGGTTCTCTGACAGGAAGCGCATCATGATCATGACGTGACAGTTCATCATCAATACATCTCTGAAAAGGCACAGAACTGCTGTACAGAGCCAATGGACCCTGGTAAATAGAGGTCAGCCAATCTTCTCAGTGGAGAGGATTAAAATTTAAGCAGAAGCACAATGGTTTTCAAAGCTCAGTTACAACACTGTGACAAAATATTTTTCTGTGATTAAATGATCGCTGTGGATCCGAAAGCATTTTCTAAAGCAAGGCAACCGTGAAGTGGTGAAGGGTCTACACTCTCCTCTGTTTTGATGATGCCGACGTAATGCCACTTAATTTTGCAGTTGGTGGACTTGTCACCATAATCGGAGCGTATTGTTAAGCCAGGACAAAGCATGTCTGTGCAGTCTTTTGCACTTTATTGTTACAGCGTAGACAACCTTAGAAAGGCTTTGTGCTTGTTCTAAAAGCATCCTAACAGCCCTGATAGACAATAAGTGCTTTCTGGTTCAAGGGAAAGTGCAACACTTCAAAGATGCTTAGTTTCCTTGTCCTACTTACAAGTTTTTCTTGAACATGTGGGATGTACATATTAACAATTCGCCATTGTCCCAAGGCAACCGTCTGCTAGATGTCAAGTCCCCTGTGTGTGTGTTTTTTTTCTTTGTAGACATTTACCAATAAAGCTGAATTGCACTACATTTCACTAACATGGTGGAATCCTCACTTGTGTTACTTTTTGACTGCAGTGTGATGTAGCACAGTCAAGCAGAAACTGTGCTTTTAGTTTTTTGCAGCAACTCCATGGAGCAAATGTAAAATTATATGTTTATAAGATTTAGTAGAACATGCTGTTTATGTAGTATAGTGTGAATAATACATGAAGAACAGGTATTTCCTAAAATAAAGTGCTAACTGTTAATTAAGACACACGAACATTGTTTGGTGTTAGCTTCTTTAGTTGAACTTCTTGGGAAATTTTTATTAATTGAGTAATTATTTAAATTGAAATTCCATTATTACATAATTACTAATACAGGTTTAATTACTAATTAATTTACTAATAAAATAAGGACAGACATTTGTGTCTCAGAATGATCGTCTCTAGATAACAGAAACTCTGAAAATAAATTCCTCCAACCAGATTTTTTTTTTTTTATTTAAAGAAATGCTTACATCAAACTATCCTGCTTTCCTTCCATCCTTGAAGCTACTTTTTCTGTCTACAAATCTTTTCCCTCCCTACAGTTTGTCCTTCCTTCAGCCCTTCGTCCTGTCCTTCCTTGTTTTTGCAAGTTTCCTATTTGACGAGTGAACAGTAAAAAAAATTACCTTCTGTAAATGAAGCAATAAAATATGTGATCAACTTAATGTGTCTTAGATGCATTGAGATTGGAAGATGTAGAAAAAGACATGTTATATTTTGCTTTAAGTTTTTACCTGTTCGTTTTCTATTGTTTTGTCGCCACAGTAATCAACTGTGGCGATCCCGGAGTGCCAGCCAATGGAGTTAGATTTGGGAATGATTTCACCTACAACCGAACAGTGGCTTTCCAGTGTTCTCCTGGATACACCATGGATGCTGACAGAGCCTCTTCTCTCATCTGCACCAAGGATCGGACATGGAATGGCACCAAGCCGCTCTGTAAAGGTAGATTAGTGTTGGATGACATGAATAAAATTGGCTGGTTTCTTTCTTGTTTTCGTTCTGTTTAGAGTTTCCTTTTTTTCACTACTTTACCCAAGTAGATAGACTAAAATCGGAAAATATATCCATTTTAAAAAATCTCATTCTTTTTGCAGCAATTGTTTGTGGTCCACCACCGCTCATCCCAAACGGACAGGTTGTGGGTTCAGACCTAACCTGGGGCTCGAGCATAAGTTACTCCTGCAACCAAGGCTATCAGCTGTCCCTGCCCACTGTGTTAACATGCCAGGGCAACGGCAACTGGAGCGGAGAGAAGCCACAGTGTTTCCGTAAGTGGCACCCCACTGAAATACTTTACATATTATGATTAGCTTCTGAGATTGTCATCCCCATGTATGCATGTTCATATCCTGCAGGATGTGTCTTACCCTCTTGAGAATCTAATTAAAACCCAACATGTGTTGCAGGTCACCTAATGTTATGTCTGTCTCTCTCTCTCCCCCCTCCATCTCCCCCATGCTTTTTTACAGCTGTATTCTGTGGAGACCCAGGAATGCCAGATCAAGGCAGAAGGGAGGACCGCGGTTTCACCTATCTTTCATCTGTCTCGTTCTCTTGCAATCCTCCCCTCGTCTTGGTTGGCTCGGCCAGGAGGTACTGCCAGTATGATGGCACTTGGAGCGGCACACAGCCCTCCTGCATAGGTAAACTGTTAGTTTATTCATGCATTTATGGAAAGAATCGTGTCATCATTTTAAAATTTGATTGAATAAATCCACAAGATGAGATTTACAACACTCATTTTCTTTTAATGACGTGCATCATTTGGGCCTACAACACAGTTATAACTTTTGAACAGTTAGTTCAGCACCTTCAAAGATTTGTATGTGGTTGTATTCATATCTATATGTAAAAATCTGCTTCTTAGTCCTTCAAACGTATTTTTGGAATCTCAATCCCAGCGTGAATATTTGACCCAAATCAACTAGTAGTTAAAGATATTGGGTGCTATGTATTTTTGTTGCAATAACTGTGTGTGTGGGTTTTTATTTATTTATTTATTTATTTATTTTACATCTCTTCTACTTTACTTTGCACACACCAGAAAAAGCGGTGTGGCATAGATGAATTAAGCGAGCCAGGACTGCTCAAAAACCCTAAAATAAAACGGCTGTGCATTATCTTCTGAAAGGAGACAAGTTATTTTTACAGCTCTCTACTTGAAACTTCACGGAGGAATTTTATCTCTATTCTCCCACTCAAAATCGATCAGCTTAAAACAAAACTGCTGCAAACTGCTGGCCCTAGCAAGCATAGGATGGAATTGAATACCATTGCGTTTTTTTTTCTGCACATATATGGAGCGGTTGAAAAATGGATCTAAAATACTACTCAACAACATGGTGCTATTAGAGCTGAACCATAAAAGATGTCTGCAATTATGATGCCATAAAACATGTATAAGCACCTTTTAACAGGGACAAATAATGCTTACTGTATATAAAAAACTCTTAAGAAGCACTGCCTAATGGTAATCAAGTTGAAGATAAAATTCAATAATTTTTTTCCTCCTTTAATCGTGCAATAGAGCTTACCCCAACAGTTTGGATATTATAACATAACTTACCTAAATTTTACAACCACCATTAAATTTGCTACCTAAAGGGGTCACCACCATTAAGTTTTAAGGTGACATATTTTGAAAACTCAGCAGGAAATAAATAACTTCCTGCAAAGCTTCTAGATTGTAACTCCGTAACGTCCTTTTACCTTAGCAGCTAAGGCTTAGCTTATGTTGAGTTGATGTTTGGCTTCCAAAAATAATGTATGAAATAATAAAGTATTCACATTTTTTCTCAAATGCGCAAAAAAAAAAAGGAATCCTTTTCTGTATAATAGGCCTGTGAGTTTAAATATCAAAATAAATTTGTGGGGTTTACCATTTAGGATATACCCTTCAAATTTTATATTTTCATATAAAATTATTTTTTTTGGAAACATTTAAAAAAAAGTACTGACCACTGGGGTTGAACTCAAGCCCCCCATCCATCTATCCAGAGATAGATGGATGCAATTAGTTCTGCTTCCTGGTGTCCATCATGTGTTGATAGAATACATAGATAGATGGATGGATGGATATCAAATGGATGAACTCACTGCAGTTTATTGTTTGTTTGTTTTTTCAGATCCAAGTCACACAACCTGTGGTGACCCTGGCATTCCACTCTTTGGAAATCAGAACAACAGCCAAGGCTACCAGGTGTGAAAATGTTGTCACACAGGAAATTGAGTTTATATATTGAACAAAAAAAAAAAAAAAAAATCCAATTAAATTTTAAAAGGTCATTTTTTTCCCCCTCTCCCTTTGTACTTCAGTCTACGCTTCCCCTTTACTTTGTAATGTAAGCTGTTTTTCTCAGCTTGGACTGCAAGGCTGAAGAGTCGGTGATTAATGCATTTGGTGGTATAAGAAAACAGGTTGTCCCTCCAGGCTTACCTTAGACGCCATCAGGAGCCCGGAATATTTTTGCAGAAGGGGCTTTCTGGAAACATGGCCGGGACTGTTAAAGGGATGCCAATTTTAATCTGCCAAGACGTAAAATGGCCATCGACAAAACTCTATAGCAGACAGTTTGGTAAAGTAACCAGACTATAGTGGGTTTTTAATAATTTACATAGTGAGTTTTCAGATTTGTCTATAGAAATATTCCAAAAAGTCCACTGTGTGCTTTTGTATTCAGTCTTCTTTACTGTGAAATCACAAAATAAAATCCGGTTCAACCGACTGCAAAAAAGTGTGCAAATTTTCCTACTTGTTCTAACTATACACCAAGTTCATGTAATCCCTTTTTCCTGTGTTTTCTGCGACAGATTGGCAGCACTGTGTTCTTTAACTGCAGAAAGGGCTACTTATTGCAGGGCTCTATTTCGCGCACATGTCTGCCCAACCTGACCTGGAGTGGATTTCAACCCGAGTGCATTTGTAAGCACACAACCTCTTACTCTGAAAATGAAACGCAAAACACATGTAGTTATATTTAACCGTAGATTAATATGCCCTCCATTCAAGCATTACTCACAACCTGCTGCCTACATGTTGCATTTGTGCTATTTTTAGTGCTTTCTTTTTGTTCCCTTTGAAATTGGATTCCTCTCTCTCCCTCTCCAGCCCACCACTGCAGCCAGCCAGAGCTACCTGCTCAGTCTGATGTTCGAGCCATTGAACTGCCATCCCTTGGCTACACGCTGATCTATACATGTCAGCCTGGCTTCTATTTGGCTGGGGGTTCAGAACACAGAACCTGCAGGTCCGATGGTAGCTGGTCAGGGAAACCACCACTGTGTGCAGGTACGGACATGGTTGTATTACATCTCTAAAACAGTATGGAGGCATACTTGATTAAATAATTGAAAACATGGGTGCAGTTTTCACTACTTACTCCAAGGCGGCAATAAAGTGCTGGTGTATAAGCTGTTTACTGTTTATCAAAGATTTCTAAACATCCACATGACCCATTTTTGAGTTGTTGTATAATCCATTGTTTGTCTGTTCATGCCAGTTATTTCATTGGAAAAAAAAAAAATCTAAACAAATCTCTATGTAATGTTCGGATACTTTTAAAAAAATTAAAGTGTAGAACTGACCAATCTAGTTTCAAAAATTAAAAAAAAAATTGTTTACTGGTGACCAAAGTGATTTTTTTTCTTTTCCTGATCAAACTATACTGAACAATATATTCTGTATCCCGTTAGCCCTCTGTAAATAGTCAACTTTTATCCCAATCATTAGCTGCCATGCATTCCTCCGCACCAAATAGGCGGATCAAAATCTTTGCATTTTTAAAAAAAGTTACTCAGAAAGCGCATTACTCATCAAAGCTAATGTTTCACAGTATCCTAATTAAAGTGGTGCCACTCTGAACCAACATTTCACAGCATCCTTCTCCCTCTGATGTCCATGTGGCCTAATGGATTCTGACTAATGCAAGGTTGTGGCTCTGTATACTAATATGTTTGAAATGAGCACACTGACAAGTGTTAATATTTTCTATAAACTTGGAACCTCATAAATTGGTATAGCTTCTGAAGTAAATGCTATATATATATTTATTTTTATTTATTTTTTTTTCCAGTCTCGTGCCAACAAATCTGACAGAATATATTGCAAATGTGGTGCAGTGATTGAAAGATTTTATTTATTGATGCAGAAAATCCTTTAACAGCTCTTTTTTGAGACTACCTCATAAAAAAAAGAAACCGGCAAACTTTAATGAGTTCATGTTAGAATTGTGAATTTAAACATTTATAAGTAGTGACCCATAAACATGAATTGATAGCTTTAAGCTGTGTGAGCTGGATTTATAACTAGTTTTTGTATGACAGGTGAACTTGCACGAAACTGATTGTGACGCTGTATGATATAGAAATAATCCGGCTAAAATGAATAAAATGCCCAAATATCTACATTAAGTAATACTTCTTGTTTTTAGTTTCTGTATACTTGGAAGATTCACCAAGTATGTTTTTTTTTTTATTATTATCTTTTTTTATATCCAGTAATGCTTATGCTGTGTCAGAGTTCATACTTTCCATAATGACAAAACTGGGGGAAGTCTGATGTGAATGAATAGCACTGTTGCTCAATTTGTATTCTGAGACACATGTCAGAGTTGGATGATCCATCCATCATGCTATTAGACTGCTTGAAGCCCAACACCCTTACACTGATAAACGAATCTACAAGCTTTGAAAGATTAACAAAGGTGCAAAACTTGATTAGGCCAATGCTTCCTATTGATCTGGTTGGGTAGATGTACATCTTACAAATGGCAAGGCTTCCCTAACAAGTTCTAGCAGGCTAATAGACTGCTATCAGGACTCTCCAAAGCATCAAGCTAAATACATATGAAAGGAAGAAAAAGAAAAGAGTAATCAACACACAGTTATCTAGAGTAGCAGAATGATTATGGTTGAAGAAGATTGATATAACGGAGGTAGATTACCATGAGATGGATTTCTTGTCAAGTTGTTAGTGAAATATACAAGGTTTTTTTTAATCTTTTTTTTTATTTTAAGACTGGACCATAAAGAGTAAAGGCAAGGTAGAGAACTGGCCTTTTGCTCATATAGGACATAAACATAGCCTGTGGGCACAATGATGGAAAGGCATCTCTAAAGACTGGCAGATGATAAAGTTAAAGCATGGGAGCATGTTTTAGATTTATATTTATGTGCATCTCAGTGGCTGTTTACAGATGTAAAATCGGAATAGCTGTCTTTGGTTGCGGTTGTGAGTAAAAGCCTTTTCTTTCTGTTTATCAGTGTGGGTGTATGTTTACTACAGTGATGTAGTCTCGTGGTCCCTTGTGAGCTTAAAGGCATTATTAAAGCGCCGCCATTGAACCTGCGAAACTGTCCATCTGATTTAGCCAAAACCCTGCGGGGGGTACTTGAGTTTCTTTTTGACACGAGACAAGCCCTGTCAGAAGCAGCCTTCGCTCTGGCCACCAACGGTATTATTACTGGTAAGCCGGAGATGCAGGTATTATTGTCTTTTAGATCTATATTTCAAGTAAAGTTTATAAAAATATCAACTTTACTTGAACCTTTTTCACCTAAAAGAAATCCCTAAAATCCACCTGTTTGTCCTCATAAGCTCAGATTTCCAGGCTGTGTACAGAACCTATAATTAGTATTGATTATGTCAGAGCTTTTCTCAGTAAATATATTACTAATTCTTCTGTTGACATGGAAAAAAATAAAGTTAGTCAATAACTTATTCTGTTCAGTAAAACCTTGTTTATCACCTAGGCGTTACTTAAAGGCACAGGGAAGTTGTCCAAATATATGCACAATAACTTTAGAACATTAATTCAGATGCAATTCCGAAATTAATATCAAAACCAATGAACAAACAATAATCACTAAGGAATGAGGAAGTGATTAGTGAAAGGTGCTGAGAAACAGTATTTACATCAAATATTGGTACATTATCTGTGTATAAGCAGCAATACATTATGACTTGTAACAATAAAAGCAATAAGTGCAGTAAAGACTCGTGATGATCAGAAAAATGATGGTGGCCTAAGATAGACGGAACAAGTATTAAACACTGAAGAAAGTTAAATGCAAAAAAGGTATAGAAAGCTTGCACAGAGCTTTGGGGAATGGGTTTCCACTGCCAAGCAGCTACATCCCAGTCTTTGATTTCAAGTTGTTGAAATCTAAAAGCTTCCTGCCAAAAGGCTGGAACAATAGAGAGAAACATTTTATATCTGCCTGGCAAACCAACGGAGAAACCTGATTGCATTGTGTCAAACGAAAAGCTTGCTTCTGGCGGATTATTATACAGGGTGGCTTTTGAAATTTGGGCTCCACCCTTAAACTCCAGTGAAGGTAATCCTAATCTGTCAGCATACCAAGACATTTTGGACCAACTCTGGCTGCTCACCTTGTGGGAACAGTTTGGAAATGGCCTCTACATGTTCCTCCAAGACGGTCCATCAGTACACTTGCTCATTCATGTCCATAAGGACATGAATGGTTTGGACAGAGCACATTTCCTGTTGTCCATCATGTGTTGAAACCTTTAGATATAGCATGCAACTCAGATGGCCATGCCTACACATTTTCATCAACTGATTTGGGGTTTTTCTGACCTATAATCTAATAAGTACAGTTTTTTTGGAACAGCATGTATACAAAGTATGTATACATAGAGCGCCAGAAGACACTTGGCTAAGAACGAATTTACTAAGGAAACCTTGGATCGCTGTCAAAACTGTTTTCAGTTTTCCTTACTCTAAATTGCACAGTACACCATGAGATTGGACTCATTTAAAGTTTTGTCTTTTGTGTGTGCGCTTTCATTATTAGCTGATAATCGGCCAAGTGGTAGAATCCCAGTGGGCACTGTACAAGAGCCTCCATCTAAACTGCCAGGTGAGACAATTACATCCTGAATTAAGATTATATATATATACATTCAGGCTTATAATGTGCTCAGTTTCTCTCCATTTAAGACTCAAAAAATTGTAGCTAACTCTTGTTGTTTACTGACATGTTTCATTCAGTCCCCGGTGGTGTGTTTGCTAAAAACTCCCTCTGGAGGGGTTCCTATGAGTACCTGGGAAAGAAGCAGCCAGCCATGCTTAGCATCACTGCCTTTGAACCTTTTAGCAACCGAGTTAATGGGACACTGATTGACCACAGCGGGGTAGAGCTTAAATTAGCAGGTAAGTACCCAGTAATTTCTAAAGAAGCATTACAAAAACGTTCTCTGTAAAATCACTGTTGCAGTTTTGGCCAAATAGCCAATCTTTTTTTATTGTAAAAGCAGATCCTTTTTCTTAAATAACTGTCTTCTCCATCTGTGTTTTTTCTTGTTGTTGTTGTTTTTCCTTGCAGGAACGTATAAGAGGGAGGAAGCCCAACTGCTTCTACAAGTTCACCAGATCAGAGGTCCTGTGGAAATCTTTGTGAACAAGTTTAAAATAGACAACTGGGCCCTGGACGGACATGTAAGTGCAAGCCCAAAGTCGGCTTCATTACAACGTCTTGCTTTGTCTCTGTAAAGATGTTACATCTCACACTTAAAAACACACATCTTCATAGTGAGCCACGTGCAAAGCATACATCCACACTAACCTTGTCACTCTGGGGAGATGGAGGGCCCACTGAGAGTTTTCTCTTTAATTAAAATGTCAGCTAAATCATTGCTTGGTAATCAGGACTTGACAGACCCCCTCTCTCCCGAATTACCCCCCATCCCCAGGCACCTCTACACACACGCATGCACGCCCGCTTCTGATTTAATTAAAAAATAAAATAAAATACAGGTCACAGTTCACATGAATGTGAGTGCCTTTATGTGCTATTTTACAAGATGTGCACAGAAGTGTTTCAAGGGTTTCTGTTTTTCTAATTCGGTGTGTTTCTCTTAAGTGGCTCTCTTGTTTGTGTGCCATGTGAAGGAGAGTGTTTGTTTGTGATCTTGAGCAGAAAAACGGCACATGAAGTGCCACCCATAAGAGTACTTCTCAGCTCTTTTTGACACAATGTTTTATTTTCTGCATGCACCAACTGCTGACACTTAGATGATGCTCCCCTTTGTGCAGCTACGATGTGACACATAAAATGTCTCTTCTCCATTCCTCTCTCACTAGGTGTCCTACATCTCCTCGTCCAATGCTTTTGTGTACCAGGGATTTGTCAGAGGAAAAGGCTTTGGCCAATTTGGTCTCCAAAGATTGGGTGAGTGAACTTTCCTCTTGGTTACAGAAGCCTGTGAAAGGCGGGTTTTGAAGAGAAGACTTCTTCTGTATCTGTTGCTTTATCAGCAGCAAATAAAATCCATTCATACAATGTTTGTGTGAAGTTTACATACCGTACACTCACCATGACCAGAAATGTTTTGAATTTCGTGCCTTTTATTTTTACCCTTTCTTTTCAGATGGGGCATTTTTCTTGCATATGTTTTTCAAATATGTCCCTGTTCCACACATTGTCAAAACGTATAGGGCTAAATATATTTAGACATAAGTACTAATGTCTGTTTTAATAACCACACTGTAGCTCATGCTTTCTGCCATTACTCTTGCAAAGTTATCTTTTTTTGCAGAATTTCTTTTAAGCATATTTAATAATATTCATTATGTGTGAGATTGAGGGCATTGCTAGGTAATGTTAGCTAAATATATCCATTCCAAACCCAGTAGGGATGTGTAGTTGTAACCCTTATCTATACAGGTTTAAATTGAGAAACTGATGAGTTTAGTTGAATTTGAGGTGGTCCTCCTCCTTCAGGGATCCATCCAGCAACCCATATGCACTAGCAACATCTCAACATGAGTCTACCAGCACCACATTTTACAGTTGGTACAGAGTTTTTAGGTTTGAAGACACACCTTGACCCCTCCAAACTTTTTTCTTATTATAGTTACAGAGTTCTTTGTCTTGTTTAAATGTTTCTCTAGAAAGCCATTGCATGGTCCCTGGGGAGATTTGGGGATTTAAGTTAATATTTAAAATTTGCTAAAATTTCAGGGCTACTTTGTTGGTTGGCACCTTTTCAGTCCAGGGCGATGTAAAACATGCTTCACTGTGGACACATAGTTTCTAACAAATCCCAGTTCATGACAGGCTTCAGCATTGTGCTGATTCCTGGGCTTCCTAACCAATAGTCTTTCTGTTTCTGGGTCTTATATTTACATTTGATGCTCCTTCAAAACAAAGCAGGCAAGCATTATGCTTCTGGAACATCACTTACTTCAAGTCTTTTGAATATGCACGTATTATTCTTAAATTGTCAAGTCTGGTCCAAGAAAGCAATCAGTTTGAATGGGCTTTACCAATAATACCAAGAAGAGTGGTCAAGTTTTCAGTCAGATTTACCCCAGAGGCTTGTTGTTCGGGGTGCATGTTGGTTATTGGAAGGAATTGCAGATCAGCTGGCATTTAAATGCTTCCAATCATTTCTTGCCGATGAGGGAAAACACAGTGAACTTTAAGGCAAAGAAGGCTTTTAGTCATGATGACGTTTGTTCCAAAAAGCCCAAAGTTTGTTCAAAACTGCATACATCACACCATCTACGTTAAATAGGCATCCATGCATTTGACTTTTGTGTATACCAAAGTTGAAGGATTCAAGTTACTCTGAGAATACATTCCTAGTCCACCCCCATTGCATGTTTGCATGTGTGTAGGCAGAGACGAGCGGCACATTGGTGCATTGCTTTATTGTATTTGGTGCTAACACAGATGAAGTGTTTGTATGCTCTGTGGAAAGTGGCTGTGAGAATCTCCTGTAATAAGGAAGCTGCCTGAGCAGCAGGTGCATCCTCCCGCCCCCTGTTGCAAGCACACTTATTAAGCAAACAGCCCCGTATTATTACAGGCGGCTGGGGCTGATGCCAGGGTATTCATCTGTATGAGCACGGTGTGTACCCGCAAAACACCAGATGTGTGTCTGGAAGGTGGGTTAGACATCTTGGAAGTAATCCTACTTAATTTGACGACACTTTGTGCTTTCTTTTAACTCGGTGGCGGCGTAACAGTGAGAGCAGTTTCTCTGCTTAAGTGTGTTTGTGCATCTGTTTGTGTGTGCCCGCGCTTATGCAGCGGGAGTTGATTGGCAAACGCCACAAAAACCCCCTAATTCAATTCCTTCTTGTTTGTCACCCGCCCTTTATTGGAGCTTTTTGGCACTCTGTGGCGAACAGGTGGGCTTGTCACTCGTCCACTGTTGCTTCTGCAGACACACAACTTTAGAAATTAGATGACACGTCTGAAATGAGTTAATAGCTGCCGGCCTTTGATGCCAGTAATTAAAAGTCATTGTTGGGATAATGGAATTTGACTTTCCCCTGGGGGGGTTAAAATGAAATTAACACATAGAAGTGAACATGAAGAAAAGTAGATAAATCAGGTTTACTGCCATAGTTTATTGCGCGTAAATGGAGTGCTACTGGTAACACTCTTCAGCCGCTAAAAGTTGTTTTAATTTATTTTCATGTGTAAGTGCTTATTATATCACCAGTCAGTATTGGTAGAAGATGAGAAAAATTGCTTAATAAGTACTATTAAAGGATTGATTTGGTAAAAACTTGTTTTGTTTTTTTTCTGCAGAGAGCTTAGATCCCAGTAGAGCCAACCCTGGCTACAACTTTGCCTCCAACAGCAGTTCAGTGGCAGCTGCCATCCTAGTGCCTTTCATAGCAATGATCATTGCAGGCTTCGCTCTGTATCTCTATAAACACAGGTAAGACTGGGATACTTTCTTCTTCTTCTTCTTCTTTTTTTTTTTTCCTAATTCTATCTGTAATTTCAATTTAATTTAGGATACATTTCGAGAGTTCGTCCTGCTTTACATCTGAACTGCTAAATGCTTGGATGACTTGTACTATTATTAAGTCCAGGGGACCCCAAAGCTCTTTGCACTACACATTCATGCATTAATGCACACATTCACATGCATACATTAAACAAGCAACATTCTGAAACTACAAATTATTAGCCATAAATTTAAACTGCAAAGTGGATCTTGATTAAGTGGAAAGGCTATGTACATCAGTTTTCAAAGTGTTTTATGAATAAAAAGTTTAGCTTGTATTTGTATTTACCCCTTTTTCTCTGATACATATCAGTAAAATCCATTGGAACTAATTGTCTACAAAAGTCAACTAATTAAAAAATGAAGTTCTCCTGTGTTTGAGCATAATCTCATTAAAAATCCAGCTGTTCTGTTGAGGCCTCAAAGGTGGGTTAGAGAACAATAGTGGACAAACAGCATCGAAAACACCAAGGAACACAAGAAGACAGATCAGGGATAAAATAATGGGGGAAAAAGTAGAATTTCTGGCCAGACAACTAGTGCATTAATCAAAGAAGCTGCCAAGATGCCCATAGTAAATCTGGAGGAGCTGCAGAAATCCACAGCACAGCTGGGAGTATCTGTCAACGAAACAACTGTACAACAAATCCTTTTTTTCCTCGGTTGAAAAGTAAATAAGTCTGGGGGCGGGGGGAGCAAACACATGGATGGAATCCAATTGTGGATTTAAGATCTTCGTGTCAAGACCTGTAAATCAAGATTCCATCGATCTAGTCAGTCAGAATTTTTTTTTAGCAATTTTCTAAAAATGAATTTGCAAAAAAAAAAAAAAAAATCCAGATGTGAAAAGCATGGTCTACATGTATTGCAAAAGATTTGAAGATCTAATTACAGTGGAAGGTTGGCCCACAAAGTATTGATTCCATGGATCTGAATAAAAATGCATGCCATACTTTCCATGTTTTTATTTGTGAACAATTTTCAAAGCCGATAGTTATTTTTTGTCCCATTTTCTATTACGCTAGCGCCACATGTGGGTTTTCATGGCATGTGTTTATTTCAGAATACAGTAACTCATTGACATTATAGTCAGTAGAATAAGGCACATTAGCAAATCAACATGATCTTTACGGTGAGGAAGAGGGACGACGTAATGAGAGTTAAATTGCACCAATACAAATACATTTTAAAAGCATGCAAGTCACAACAGCAAGATCCGCAAACACGTCAACGTTTTAATGCGTCATAAGGAATAAAACGCTCTCGGCGGCTCATGCTTGTTTTTGCGTATTTTAGAAGAAGACCCAAAGTTCCCTTCAACGGTTACGTGGGCCACGAGAACACAAACGGTCGGGCTACGTTCGAGAACCCCATGTACGACCGCAACATCCAACCCACTGACATCATGGCCAATGAGACAGAGTTCACAGTCAGCACAGTGTGCACCGCTGTATAGCAACACCGTCCTTCAGAGGTAAGAACCTGGAAGACTGCACTCACCGCTTTTCTCAACATAGAACAATATTCTAATTATGAGGTTTGTTTATATTCAATGCATGTAGTTCATGCTTTCACATTGATACTGATATCTTATATGTTTTTCTGTTACATCCATTTTCATTGTCTTCCATCGTTCTGGTTATGTTTCTTTTTCTCTCTTTTTATTTTGTGTGGATTCTTTTAAATTTTATCTGATCACTCATCCATATTTTCAACCACAAACATCTTCTGACACGCTCATCTTGTTTGCTGCAACATTCAGTCAGTTGAGGAAGGAAAGATGCGCCACAACCTCCGCTGGCTGCCGGCAAAGGACACCTATAATTCCTTGTGCAGATGGCGAGGAAAAGATTATTTTATTTGCTGAAATACCTTCAAGTAACATCTCCAGTCGAGGAGCCTCGTACCTGCAGGAAACAAGAAAAAGAGACTATACGAGAGCAACAGCTTTTTTTTTTTTTTTTTTTATCAAAAAGGTCAACGAGAAACAGCTCTCTGTAACTTTACATGGTTTCTTGATCATGTTCCATATTCTAAGGAAAAAGCTTCCATCTGAACCTGCAGCCGGCAGGAGTACCGCTGGAGGCAAAGCTGTGATGACTTTTCTCACCGCCCTTCGCCTAAACCCAAAGGGAAGTTTGTGTAAGTCATTAAATGTACCTGTAGCTTACAAAGAACTCTGTGTGGTGGGCAGCCACGTGTCGGTCGGCGTGTGTGAGGCTAAGAGAAACTGTCTGAACTGTTGAAAGTCATCCGTTCTGTTCTCTATTCGCATTTTGTTTGTTTTCATTGTGTTTTTGTTGCTTTCTTTCTTTCTTTCTTTCTTGTGTTTTATGCTGCCAGCTTTCTCAGATGAGTAATTGGGAACACTATTATCTGTCGGATATCTGCTATTTTGGGATGTCAAAAGGTTCGATGGAAGACTGCAGGTTTAAAGATGTAGTTTTCAAGGCCATGTCGAAAACATACTCTTTTCAACTACTGTTTCTTGCTTTGTGTGCTCTTCCTTCTATTTTTCTTTTCCTGCGGCTGAAGAAAAGGTTAAAAGGTTGCTAGGTGTTTGTAAAAAAAAGTAGAGCGCCTGTGTGACTGCTATAGGAGGTGTGCGTAGATCTGTACACATTTGTGGTTTTAACCAAAAACCTGATGATTTTTGTTGTTTTGATAGCATTTCATTTGATTTTAGGAAGGCTAATGATCAGAAAGAAATCTAACCCAACCAAGTGAAGGTAGAATGAAACAAAAGAACTAAGAATCTAATGTTCAGTCAGCAGCAACGTTTACTTTTCTATTTTTAGTTTGCTCCTGGTTCAAACACATTTATATTACATTGTTTTGTTTGAAGACTAATTAGGTGTCAAACAAGCCAAAGTTATCTTGAGAAGTCAAAGATGATCCCCCTCTCAAATGGGGACAGAATGTGGGAAGCGTTTCCATCTTTTAGGGACATTACATCTTTCATTTTTCATTCATATCCACATCTCAGGGCGAAGTTGCAGCACCAACTCATGGCTCATTCTGCTGTGAATAGTGCGTTGCAGAAATACAAAAGAATACTTCCGTCTTTTTACTTTAAAGCCGAGATCAGATTCAGATTATTTTCTGTCTTAAATTTAGGCCCATTTGTGTTTATGAATAAAGGGATAGTTTGTATTTTTAGGCAAAATTCTGGGGACAATGCATTACCGTTATTAGCTCATTTATCTGTAATAAGTTTGTACAGAACGGAGCAAATTATTACCACAGTAAATGGCTAAGAGCTAGTAAAAAGAGACCGCTATTTGTCTGATTTTTGGCAATTTAAAACATTTTTGTATCCATTGGATAGAGCACATTCTTAGCACCATAATCATTAGCAAATATTAAAATGCTACACTTTCACAAGAGTCACTGCACAAGACCATTGAGATTTGAAGAACGTCATTTATGCTGAGCTAAATGCTGCCGGCTGTATTAATCCATTTCATCAGCTACGATTGGTCAGCCTGCTGTAATCCCACCATGGGGCAGTAAACCTTTGGATTGTTCAACCGGCTGTCGTTTCTCCAAAGGCATGAAGATGTTAATGCTTATATTCTGTATTTGGAAATTACCGTCATTTGGAGAGGAGTGAATGCGCAATCGAACTTTAATGCGGTCAGTGGTTCAAGGTGCAGCGCCACTAGAGGTGAGGGGGTGAGCAGGCTTTTCGGAGAGTTTGGATCGTTTAACACAGTGCCGGGAGAAAGCGAACCACACCAGCTCAGTAGTGAAAACTCTCTAATCTGTCTTATAAAAGACAGATATATATGCACTCATAACGTGTTTTAGCTCGAAGATGTAACAAATTGCTTAAGTCAATTAAAATGGGGGTTCCACCTGTTTCGACAATTTTATTGCAAAATTTAATCTTCCACTAGAGATGAGCGAACTAATTGTGACAAACACTTCACAGAACCTCCACTGTCCCTTTAAGATCCAGTAGCAGCTCCTGACACCTGGCCTTCGGAAAAGCAAGAGCAAAATGTTCCAATGAAGGCGTCAGGGTTTGAAGAGTCATCGTGGCGTTCCCTGTGGATTACGCTCGGGTCTTTTCCCTCCAAGTTAACTTCTGACAGCCGCGTCCTTTTAAAGAGGAAGAGTGTTTCAATTGTTTTGTTTTCTGCTCATCATAAAAACGTTGAAGGCTGCGTGCCTGGAGGCTGTGTCAGCGGAGGAGTCGCTGGCATACTGATTACTGCCGTGCATTAAACTGGAAATGATAAATGTGATATAGGAAAAAATAGTTTATGCCTTTAATTCTAACACTCCATATCTGGCACTGCTGGGGGGGAAAACATATATATGTATATATATTTTTTTCTATTTATTTATTTTTTTTTAGAGTGCAACACACAGCAGAAATGCCATCACTTTTTTTTTAGTCCTGATGATGATCAGTGGAGTGAATATTGGTTGAATTTCCGTCAAGGAAGATGAGATTTTTACTTGTTGCTTCCTTTTAAGTTTGCTTTCTAACTCAGAAACCATTAAAGTGCTAATATTCTTGACAATATATTTATTTTCAGGAAAAAAAAAATCAAAGCACTTAAAAAGCAGAATGAAATGTCTACACCGATTCTTTTTTTTTTTTTTTTCTGGGCATTGTTACAAATAAGGAAAATTAAACAAACAAAAAAAAAAATCACCCAGACCACTTTTTTCTTTTTGTTTTTCTTTTTTTAAACACCTAGAAATCAAGTGTCTTGAAACCAGTCATTGCATTGTTCCCTCAGTCATGTGCACTGTGCTTCCATAATTGCTTTGACAATTTTATTACTTTTAAGTCTCTCGTTTATCTCGACCGTTCCAGTGGAATATTTGGCCATTTTCCCTCCTCCGGAGTTGAAGCGATAGAAAAGGAAATGATTGAATTACCCTGGAGATTTCACGGAGGGACGAGCAGCAACACTCATATAATTCCAAAGACTCCCCGTGCTGAATTCTCAGTTTTGTGCAGCAGTTGCATGGTGCATTACGTTTATTTTGGCTCCGAAGCAGCTCTCAAACATCTCCGCTGAAATTATGGCTTTATTATATATCTGTTCGGGGCACTTTGGGGGGAGCATTTCACCTTAATTTACTCTACAATGGCAACTTTTTACACACTTCTTTAAAATGACTGAACTGGTTTAGGTAATGGTATTATCACTGCTGATTTCCCTGCATGAAGTTGAATCTGTTAAGGCGTGTGATTCAACAAATACGACCCGAAGAGGATTTCATATGAACGATTGTACTAAGAGGGGCTTGTTCTAAGGAAATTAGGAGAATGGTCATGATTTTTACTCCTTTCATGTTTTTCATCTGCTCCAGTCTTCAATAAGCACTTTATATTCATTATAGTGCCTTGTCATAACTCATAAGATCAGTCTTCAGCGTAGACAGTTTTTTTTTTTTTTGGTCAATAAATCTGAACCATTCTTGCTACAGTTTTGGGGTCAACTTATCGTCGTCAGATATTGCAAACTGGAGTCCTTCAGTCACTCCCCGATTATCTCTCTGGCTGAGCGGCCCCGACTGATACAGAAGAACTTCTGAAGCACCGAAGAGATTGTGAGCTGTAGTTTTTGATCTTACTGAGAGAAAAAGCCTCTGAAGATGTGAGGAGATTCATTTCCTTATTATCTCACTTGTCAGGATTATTATCCAAACATCTGTCTGCTTGCTTACATAATTGGTCAATTTTTAAAACCACGTTTTCTGTGGATGGTTTAAAGGAAGCTTTATTAGTCAAAGGGGGGAAAAAAATATCCAAAGTCATCAAATGAAAAAAAAACAAAAAATCAAACATTTAGTTTGTTATTGAAAACAAAAATTTCTTGAAACAATTTACAGGTAATTATGGACAAATCTTCCTGTTAACTTAATATTCATATCTGTGGAGGGTTTTTTTTCTTCCCACCCATGCTGCTTAGCCCAAAACCTGCTCACTGCATCGCAGCACTATGAAAATGGAGATCAGTGAGTGTTGGATTGAGCGGTGCTGCAACAGTTAGAACTGAGCCTTCCTTGATAGCAGCTGGCCAATTTGTGCCGCTTCTTCTCTTTCTTCCTTTTTTTTTTTTTCGTGCATATTTTAAATCACTCACTCTGTTCATTCAGGCTCATTTTTTGTTATCAGCCCCACACAGCTCTGAGTGCCCCCTCCTCATGCTCACCATCTCCTCTATAACGTACCACGCCACAGCAATGGTCTTTTGAGTTCACTGAGCTTCCTCTCAGACCAAAAGCCTCCCACTTCTCTCTCTGCAGCGAGAGGACTGACTTTCCAGCACAGGCCACACTCTGCATGGAGTGGAAAAATAAAAAATAAAAACAAGCAATCCATCAGTTATGCTGAGTGACACTTTCTACAGCAGCTATCATTTATAATCTCCCATCTTTCACTGTCACCCCATAATGATGAATCCAAAAGCTCGGCAGCTTGCCTTTTACCCTTCAGTGAAAACCCGCGTTCATTTCAGTGAAATAAAAAAAAAATCTTTGAAATGTTCACTTATTTTCTTAATTCGGTTCAAAAGCTAAAATTCATACATAGATTCATTGCACTTAGTCATGTATTTCAAGCATTTATCTAATTGTGATGATTATGGCTTACAGTAAATTAAAACCCATAATGTATTTTTTTTTTTTTTTAGGACGTTCAAATATAATCCGAAACATTGACTTACGTAAACGTGAATTTATTTAGCTATTAACCTGGGCTTCTGTGTGTAAATTACTGGAATAAATGCTACGGAGGTGCAATTTCCAAAGCTCGTGAATCTCCTTCAAACTCTTGAATGGACGTCGTGAGTCCACAATCCTCTTAAGACTGTTTTCCCTGCTGCGTGTGCACCCTTTTCTGCCAGACGTTTTCCGTCCACTTAACTTTCCGATAAAATGCCTGGACACAGCGCTCTGTAATGACATCTTTGCATCCTTTTGGTGAGTGTTGCTGAGTTTCTGCTGGACATCTGCCAAGTCAACAACCTTTCCCATGACAGAGTAGGTCAAAACGTCCATTTTTAAAATTGTGTCACATAAGAAAGTGTTTCTTATTTCAGACAAAGCGATTGTTTTTGCTGCAAGTCTAAATCATCACAATTATTGGAGGTAAATGCAATTCATTGCAATGTGTGTAATGAATCTGAACATGCATATATATATATATATATATATATATATATTTTATGAATTACTGAAAGAAATATCTTTTATATAGATCAAATTTCTTTTTTGTACTTGTAGCAGTAAATATTTTATGATACATAAATTTAAAAGAGGATTATGGATTTACATATATGAATGTATTTCATTTTTATCAGTGTCCGATTTGTACTGTATGCTGAGTTTAATGTTTGGAATCTTATTTTTATTTATTTTATAAATGTTATAAAGAAAAGATAGAAAGTGAATTTTGAACATTTGTAAAAAGTGTAAAAAAGTTACATACATTTTTGTAACCACAAAACCTAACATTCCTGTTTGTTGTTCAAAGAAGTACGAGGTCCCGTCTTTTTTTTTTTTTTCGTCTTTTTATCGATTTTATTTTTGTTTCACTTTGTTTACAAGTCGCCCTCTTCATCCGGCTTCTTTCTGAAACTGAACTTGTAAACTCATAGCGCCTAAGTGGGATCGGCGTGGCTCTTGAATGCCTCAACAAAACAACAACAACATAAAAAAAAAGGGGAAGGGCAAAGAAATCTGTCTTCACATTTAAAGAAAATACAAGACCTGACAAACATTTTCAGCTTCCAAACACAACTGCTGTTTATTTTAACAAATAATAAAAAAAAAACATATATATATATCTTTTTAAGATATTTGTTTTATTATAACAATATGTTCATATATATAAAATATAAATATATACAAAGAAAAATAGAAACAAGGCTTTTTGTATTTGTAAAAAAGTGTATATAAAAGTTTACATACATACTGTACATATGTAAGACCCACCATGGCTTGTCTGCAATATATAAAATGTATTTTATCCGTCTGTATATGATGCTTTGCATTGTGTCTAAGCTTATTCTACTTTCTTGAACTTGAAGCTTATTTTGAAAGTTTTTGGAATAAAATATAAAACCGACCCTCCAACTGTGTGTTTTTGAATGTCTGTTAATTATGTAACTGTACACAACAACAAGTTAGATAAAGCTGATAACAACGAATACTTCTGCAAACATTTATCAGTTTTAACTTTACTTCAAGCATTTAGTGGTTAAGGAAATACAAAGACATCCATCTGTGTACTTTCCAGCTTCCAAACACATTTCCCTGCATCTGTTTATTGTAGTGGACCAATAACTAAAGTAAGTAGCACTGAGTCTTTGTGGCTTCTTTAAGAGGTAGTTTTGTTTTATGGCCTTATAAACAGATATCAGTGTCTTACAGGTTCTGTAGCATGAAGCAAATATTCAAAATTTAACAAATATCTTAAGTTATGTTTCTAAATAATTTGAATGACCTCTGTGTTTTATAAACTTGAAAATGCTCAAAAGATCCTTCCTGCAGATCCAGTCAGAATATGACAAGAATGTCTGAACTCAATAATTTCCTAGATATAAACAATGACCACTTTAAGATAAACTATAACCACAGTGAAGAGCTGATTACCAAATTTGATTAATTTTAGCTTTAAACAATTGTTTTAGTTTTAAATGTATATAATTCAGTTCTGCAGCATAAATAGTTGTTTTAAAATGCGAACCCTAAAGCCTCATCCTCACATGGATAAACCCTCGCTGCTTAATTAGTGGAATGTATTGCAGTGTGTTGCATAAGTATCCATGAGATTTGCTTTTAAATGTTGTTTTATGAACAACAATCTTCAGTGTATTTCATGGCTTTATGATGATGCAACTCAAAATAACAAATATCTGTAAGTTAAAATGTTTCTAAATAAAATTATGAAAAATGTGGTATGTGTTTGTATATAGGACCCTTGAGGAAATGCTTAGCAAGATCACCTTTCCTTGCAGTTACAGCTGCAAGTCTTTTATGACAAGACTCAACTTAGATATTCAGATATAGATACTTGAAATTGTACCCACTTTGCTTCATCTTTTCAGTCAAAATGAAGAACATCTCTTTTTGTTTTGCCACCTTTAGACCTGCTCAGAATATTTTTGATCTCTATTCTAATTGGAGGATGCTGTTAGAAATATTATTTAAAAAAGCTATTGTCTACTTTTACTGTGTTGTATTGTCAACACATTTCATAAATCATTTCTTATCTCAAGTGGAAACCTTGTGCTTTTTTAAATATTTGGACTGTGAAAAAAATACTCTTGTATGTTTTAACTGTCTGTCACCCTCTCTGTCTCAGGTCAATGTCCATCAAACTTGACATGTTGGCAGTTAAAGCAATTGAAACCAGCTTTTGAAGACAAAGATTTTGTTTCATAACCATTTCCATGTGCTGTTGGTTAGTGTGATCATTAATTTGTACTTTATTTTCAGTATAAACTGAAATTAATAATGCTCATTTTGCTGTTCTGATCAAAAAAACTTCAAATATAAAAACTGTCAAAACAGATCTGTGGATGTTTTCTGCTCACATTTTTCCTCATTAGCTGAGAAAACACTCTTTTTGGTGTTTATTGTATATGCTAATATTAAATGAAAAAAAAAAAAATTTGTCTTTTTATACATGAATGTAAAAATTGTGTTAAATATTTTTATGAAATAAAAACTTCTTGAAAAATATTACTCAAATTTTGTATTGATTTGCTCCCTAAGATGGTTTCATTTTGTTTTAGAAATTTGATAATTGTCCACGATTATGAGAAAGACAAAATCATTCTCCAGAAGATTGAAGCATGTTTTTTTTTTTTTTTCACCAAAAATTTTTTTTTTGTTGTTGTTGACTGATTAAATTGCCAATGGTCATTTCAACTGATTTTATGATTAATCAAATTGTCAAGTTGATATCTGAGAAAGCCATGATACATTACACAAGTGGATCAGTAAGAATCTGCCTGTTTTGTCCTGAAAAACCCACTGCTCAATTTGTGTCAAAATGAACTAAAAAAATTATTTGTTTCACAAAATTTAATTTCCTGTCAAGAATTTAAAACATCTGAAAACAAACCGCATTTGAACTGCATACTTTTTTTCTGTAATGCATCAAACTTGTAAGTTTGTCTGCTTTAATGATAAATTAACATTATTTTGTTCAAAGAAATCTACAAATGATCACACTGTCTTTAAATCACACCGTCATTGACCAGAAACAAGATTGTCTCAGAAAAAGTTATTTTTGAGTTGACTGTGTCAAAACGGATTTCGGTTTTTTCAGAATTGCCATCAAACATCATTAGCTGGAGAAATTTTCAAATCAGATTTCATGCCATATTTTCACATGATTATTTTTTAAAAACATATTTTGGTGAAAACCATTAAAAACATTTGCTCAGTTCGTTTGTATATATTAATGATAAAGTTGATTACATCTAAGAGACTGGACTGAAAATTATGGACAAATTGCTCATGAGGTTGTTGAGACTCAATGAGTCAGAAAACTTTTCATTATGAGGAATAATGAGAGCGAAAACAGACAATCCCGTCTTTGTGATGGAAGTCAACAGTGAATTTCTAATTAGCACCATGTAAGGCTCCTAACAATGGGGCAATAACTAATGGGGAGCTGTCGGCGTGCTGCAGTGTGATGGGATAATAAAGACCCGGAGCTCATCTGGATGATACGCACCAAATTGGAAGCCTATCTTGATTTTATTCCTTCTCTATATCTCTCGCTTTTTTTTTTTTTTTTTTTGCCTTTTCAGTCAACGTGAAACCAGTTCCCATGTGTGACTGTCTAATTGATTCATTAGCAAATTTGTCTAATTACTAGGGTAATAAATTTTAAATCAGAGACTAAGAGGGCTATTGATGAGGGAGCTGATTGAACCATTATTTCAATTATTTCACACTGAAGTGGAACAAATACTTATTTCCGATGCTGCTTGTACTAAACAACAGAGAGGCTCGACTTAAAAGAACAGCCCACATTAGGAGCTATACAATGTATTTTGCAACAAAAAAATTTACAAAGCTCTGTAGTTTGAGAACAACAAGAGAATTCAGGCAGAAATTAAGTTTAATTTAAAATGAGTTCAGTCTTCAAATCTGCAAAATTTGATGAAAAAAAAAACAAAAAAAAACTTGCACATAAATACAGATTGTGAGAAAAAGTATGTTCAAATTTATCAAAATTTTATTCTGGTCCTAAACTGTATCTAGATTAACACAACAACCTATTCAGATGTTGTGTTAATCTGAATAGGTTAAGTAGCACAACTTAGCTCTTGTTGTCATAATAATATTGGACTTAAAGTCGCCACTAAAATTCAATTCTGATTGAATTTTGATTGAACAAAAAAAATAATCATTTCAAACTTGGATAATGTGTAAAACAAATTTTATTTTCAGTTTGTCAGAATGAAATAAAAATGTTGTCAATGCAACCTTATAATCACAGAACATGGTGTCAGAGAGCATGTTGTATAAATTCTCTTCAAATCAGTTCAGTTGGATAAAGTCCATTTTACATCCTCTGGCAAGTCTGTTAACCAAGGTGAACGGATGTCCATGATAAAATCAAACTTTTGTCATGGACGTCAGCGCTGTAAACCTTCTGAGTCACCAAAGTAGCAAAACTATAATCTCTCTTGCACGAATAAACCGTCCCATTTTGTAGTTATTAGTTGATTTTTATGAAACAAGCTGGTGAGGTTCAGGCAATCTAGATATGCCTTCTTTGTTTAACAAAACGTGGCCTGCTCTCGAGCTTGTAACTCTTCAAACAGATCAACAAATCAAACAGTTAAACGTCCTTTGGTTGAATCAAAGGTGCTAGTCATTTTGCACCTTTGCCATTTTCTGATCTTGATAGTTTTTTGGGGTTTTTTGACAAATGACAAAATAGTAAAACATGAGTTGGAAACAAATCAGCAAAGATGTGAACTGACCCAGAGCCAAAACTGATTCTGGATTTTAGGCCATGTTTACATGAGATGGTGATGTTCCACATTAAGACCTGATCGTAAAGACACCTTCAATCCACTGTAGCTGTTTTGCTGGGCCAGGCCACCAGATGGCACTGTGTTCTTAGCATGTTTTTGAAATGCATATGCGCTCCAGACCCTTAGCTTTCACCTAGCTTCTTGCTCATTTGGAAAAAAAAGTAACCCGTCTCTGATGAAACAAGTGCTCATGTAACACATACAAATACCTTATCAGATGTTGTGTTAATCTGAATAGGTTAAGTAGCACAACTTAGCTCTTGTGGTCATCTGCCCATGCATGCAGAGGCGTTCTACGCATGAGCGTTTTCACACCTCAATGGAGGGTGTTTCCTAAAAGTTTCACTCCATTTGACGGTGAGATTCCGATAACAGGAATCGTGCAAAAGAAGTAGATTGAATTGCAACACAAAATGTTAAAAAGGCCTTAGTGTTGTGCTAAGAGACTTTAAAGTGTATTTTTTGAGAATGTAGGGTGGCAGCACCCATGGAGAAATAATGTTATCCTGATGTGAAATGACCACTGAAGACAGGAATTGCCGTCCTCTCTGTTTTCCAGCAGGTATGCTAATCCTCACTGATATCTGGAATACAATCTATTTTGACAACTAAAAACTGCTCAACTGCAGCCAGCATTAATATAATTATCTTTTTGATCTCCACAGTTCTTTATCACTTTGTTTTATTTTTTACAGAAAAGGCTGTGTGACACCGTCCACTTTCAAAAGAACTGAAACCACTTGGACCAATCCCAGCTCAGGACTCCAGGAAACACCTTCTTCACAAATGTCGAGAGATCTGAAGAAGTACGTTTGTCTTCTGGGGAAGACGGTAACCAATGAAGGACCGTCTCTGACCACCAAACAAGGTCAGATTGTCAGGTTTGCTTCTCCTTCAGGCCCATGCGGTACATTCCGCATCTTGACAGGCCCCAGTCCTGTCTCGCTAAGGTTGAAGGTGACGAAGGCCCACGATGAAGAGTGTGACAGTGAAAGGTCACAGTGAAAGGTGAGACAATTCAGACAGGCAGAGGAAACCACTGTTGCAATCAGACCCCATACAGTGAGCCTGACTGGAGGAGCAGCTCGGCAGACTAGCACCGATACATCGAGTATGAGAGTCAGGCATGGTCAGGTCACAAGCATAAAGCACCTTATGATGAGAGAACATGTCATGGACAAAAAAAAAAAAATCAGCTTTCTGTTTTTCAGAAGACCAGGATAAGAGGTGAGGAGATCAGTGCTGCTTTGTGGCTTTGGAATAGAAATCAACCAGATGCATGTAGCCCAGCTACACATCAGCGAGTTTGACTTTAAAGTTGTTCTCTTCCGAAAACGTATGACATACATAATGCTGCTGCAATAAAAGTTAGATTAGGCAATGAAATTATTTATTTTGCCCTTTTGCATAACTTTGCAAAGGGTAACAATTGTGGAGGGTTTTGTGTTGGTTGGTCTTCTTTGGTTGGTTTGTTTTCGCCAATTTGCTGTTAACGTACATTTTGCAGATTGATACAAGAATTTTACTCAGTGTGACTTTAAGTCAGCACTGTACTCTTTCATGAGACTTGACTTAAGACTGATTAAAGATTTTTCTTAAAAAGTCTTCTAATAAACTAAAACTATGAACTTGAATTCTTCTAATTTAAAAGAGTAGCACAACCTCCACCTTCCCGATGTCTTTTTCGGTCTGTGTTTGCTCTCTGACACATTGTAAGTGATAAAACACTTTTTCCATTAACTCTAGTAACTGAAAGACTGACAGCTTAATGTGTTTACATCTCCATCATGTGTCCCTGAACCTACATGAGCAGTGCTAGGCTTTTTATTTCCCCACAGCCTTTAAACTGTGATTACACGTCTCTTTCTTTTCTCTTCTGGCG
This sequence comes from Gambusia affinis, assembly GCF_019740435.1. Classification (NCBI taxonomy): domain Eukaryota; kingdom Metazoa; phylum Chordata; class Actinopteri; order Cyprinodontiformes; family Poeciliidae; genus Gambusia; species Gambusia affinis. Next base: position 16,153,865 of record NC_057881.1, read on the forward strand.
CCGCGGTCAAAATGTTGATGACAGATGACTCCAGCGCAGAGCGCAGAGATGAAAGAGACGTCAATTTCTATTGCAATTGCACAGAATTTTAGGAAAGAAGCAGCTGAAACTTAATTGTGTAAAAGAAGAAGAAAAAGAAGTTATTTGAACAAAATTTTGCAAAGCATTGTTTTTAGTTTTTTTTTTTTTTTTTTTAACTAAGTTGACAGGCTTTATGTTGACTTATATTGGAGCACAGAGCAATAGCCGCGAGGTGATGAATACTGTATATAGTGGCTCCATTTATACACTTCAGAAAGTGGGGAAGGAAATACAATCAACTACACTCAGTGTAATGAAAAAGCTCCCAGCCAGCTGCTTTTGTGGGAGGCTGGGAGAATAAACACACAACATCAATCCCAAAAGGTGCAACGGCTGCTGGATGTTGGATCCCTTTTTTTTTTTTTTTTCATCTTCTCAGGTATTTGTCAAATCAAGCCATCAGTCATTCTTGCTTCAATCATACTCTGCCAGTAGGTATCCCCCAGAGTGAAGAAAGTTTTTTTTCAGCACACCCACTCAAAACCCTTATAAGGTTAAGCGACAACTTCCCCCTCGTGCATAGAAGTTTTTCTTCTCACACGTGAATCGACATTTGGCCCTTTGAATCAGTTTCATAGTTATGCACTCTTCTACTTACTATGTGCCATAAATTTACCCTGCTCTAGTCTTTCACACTCAGTGGTTCCAAATGTTTTCATGTCCATGTGATAAAGAGAATATTTTTGAAAAAAAACTACCTGGTTGATCAGGAGAACTCTGTTTTGTTTACTTCCAAGTACCTGCACATTTCTGTAGAAAAATGGTTTTCCACATTATTAACAAGTGCCCATCCTTCCATTTGACATTCATATTATTTAATTTCCCTTAGGGATTAATAAACAATTTTTTAACTAAATTTGAATTGAATTCAAAAGTATTTTCTTTATCAAGAAAACAGTCCGTGTCCTTTCTTCAACAGCGCAAGTAGAAAGGACACAAGTAAGAGACGGTTACTTTCAACTGTGTAAGTAAGACAAGTCATCATCCTTACATGGTCATCTCTTCCTGTTTTTAGCACGGTTGTTCCTGCCAGGGTTGTCGCAAAAGCAATTACAGCAATTACAATTTATTTTTGTTTCATACTTGTGTTGTTTTTTTGGTTTTATGACTCTAAAAGGGGATAATGTCTCCACTCTAGACCCAGCAGAGGTAATAAGAACTGTGTTGGGCTGGGATAATCTGAAAAAATGAGCTCATTAAACTTTTAATGGTTAGTAAATGTCTAAAAGTTAACACTTTTAGTGCTTGTAAAACAATCACATAAGCAGTGGTAATATTAGGTAAACATCTGTGGCATTCCAAAAAAAAATTTCTTTCAGGAAAAAGAAACATATCTTATACTTTTGATTCTTATTTTTGCCCTGACAACAAGTGCAGCCTCCTGTAGATGATATTCTATGAGCAGCAATGCTCTTATTTTATTTTTTTTTTTGTTTTATTCAAAACAGCCAATATATAAGCAGTAAAATTTAACTGCATATAACGTATGATGTAAAGAAATTATCTTGTTACTAGTAAAAATCATAATTTAATGTGGCAATATAAAGGTTTTAATTCACTTACGGTTTTATGGTTCTCATGAACTCATTAAAAGGACACAAGTGTTCAGTCTCTCCACTTCGCAGAACCTGAAGTAATTTGATGAGCCAGCAGTTTTCCAATTAATGCTTTTTATAGTTTCATGTAATAAATTAATCACACAGTTGGTCCGTCACGGCGTCCTTATATGGTAAAAATCACACACTGGCCTGAGAGAGGCAGTTGTCATTGTTATAAGCCTTAAATGCTTTGGCGGTCTTTTTTTTTTTTTTCTTTTTTCTAAAAATAAATAAATAAATAGTATGTTTTTGTGCTTAAGTAAATTTATGTAGTTCATTATTAAAAGTGTAGTCAAAAAACTCTTGCATTGTATTTTATTTCAATTAAATATTTCAAATGTTTCCCTTTTTCTGTCTGTCTAGAAAAGTGTTTATGCTCATTTTCTTTTTCTTTGCTTAAGTTGAATACTTCAGTTTAAAATGAAATGGAAATATAAAGACACAATTATTTAGCTCTCAGACTGTGACTTTATGAACTTTCACCGAGCATCACTGTTCACACTGTCAGATCAATGTGGTTCTTCTGCTTCTATACAAAGTGAAGTATTTTCCAGCCTTTTTGCACCAACAACAAAAAAAAAGCTACGCCCCAAAACCTTTTGCAGGCCGTCACTCATGAATGTACACACGAGTGAAAGCGAATCTCGTGAATGACAGAGCAGCAAAAACTTCAGAATATACATAATTTTAATTTCAATTTCCATTAGTAAATTAGAGATTTTGTGTTTCCAAATACAACCCAAAATCAGGATACTTTTTAATGTTTCAGTGATATGGACTAAGCTGTGAAATTGGCTTATATGGTGCAATAAGTAAGAGTTTGTGTTTCAAAAGGTATTTTTTGTAATCCAAAGATTCATAGAAGAAGTGAGCCTGCTGTAACATTATATGCTGCTTTTTTTTTCCCCTCTAAGAAACCCTGTAGTCCAAAGTATAATAACAGCAAAGGAAAACTTTAACTTCTGAGATAACATTACATACCTGTATCAATCCAAGCATGTGCTCACCTTTCATGTTTGTCTTCAAGGTATTTCTGGATGTTGATCCATGTATTTGCTCCCAGCAGGAACCAGGCAGAAAGCACATCTGAAAAAAACACAGAATAAAACATTGATTTGCAGGCATTGCTCTGCCTCCATTCACTCCTCTTTTCTCACCCTCTAGCTTCCTGCGCTGCTGTGGGGATTTCCCTATCCTGCTCCTAAGAGAGCCCTTGCTGAATGAAAAACCGCAGACAAGCCTTGGGCTTGTGTCGTCCCTGTTGTCCTCTGTCTCCGTCGTTCACTGTACATCATTCTAAAAGATGAAGCCAAGTGGATGAATACGAGTCGTACATCTGCCTGGAACAGAAATCTGACTTTTTGGGATAAAAAACAAACCGGAGCCTGCAGCGTAGAAAAGCCTGAGAATGAAACATGATGACATTACGAACAGAGTGAGAGCGAGGTCATTACTACTCAAAACGGTTCTTCGAGTTGAACTTAGTCTTTAATATTGATTTCAGAAATTGTGATTTTTAGCCTGATACGCCTCAAACAAAATTCACTGCACAATTAACCCAGGATTTACATTTGGCACTGTTCAGAGAAGCGGCTAAAATTGCTTAGATCCAAGCTATTTCTCATTAGGTCAGAAGTGCCTCAGTCCAGTCGCAGCAAGATACTATGCTGCAACCTTTATTCAACAACCCAAGAACAGAACGGCTTCGTACTGCACCTTCACTTTGGGCCCCGCCAGGAGCAGTGGGTCCTCACAACGTATTTATTTGTTGGAAAAATGAGCCTTACAAGGTGAGAAATGAAAAACAAAACACAAACACATTAAACTTTGTGGTTGTGATGTGAGAAACACAAATAATCACTCTTACTTTTTTTAAAGATTTTTATGTAATGGTCCCTTGAAATTAAGGAATTCTAACAATTGTCAACTCAACCTGGAAAGACTCACACAGAGAGAGAGACAGTGGTATTAGTAGGTTTAACTGACAAATGGAAGCCTTTGGCGCTCGGATCCAGGAGGAAGACGGACGCTAGTAACCGCTGTCCGAGAGAATGAGCCGCTGGGAATGAAGGTTAAAGCATCTTCCCCCTTGGGCCCGGACACTGGTGGTGGAGAGGATGGAGCTGACTGAACAGATAGTGAAGTAGTCACCAGCTGAAGGCGGAGGAGGTCAAGGAGCGTAAGCAGACCAACAGCTGGACCTTATCAAGGGAGCGACGCTTGATGATTGGAGGAGGAGACCATCTCCGACACGTTGGAATCCAGACGAATGATGACGTTTGGCTGAGCAAGTTAGATGACTAGAGTCCTCCAGTCTGAATTTATGCCTCGGCTTCATGTTTCACAAGAATGTCGAAGCACAATTTGCAGCGATTGCATTAAGACTTCCTTAGGCTTTCTATTCTTACTTGATCAAGAGATGTTGCTTTGTTGAACAAGCAAAGAACAACTAGAAACAGCCATTAAACATGGGAAGGAAATGGTGAAAACGCATGTCGCTGAGCGAGAAACTGAATAAATGGCCAAAGCTCAAAGACAGCCTGACGGAGTGTTTCTGGTGGTCAATTGGTGTATTTAGTGAAGGGATAATGAGCAAAGGAGAAGCAGTTGAAGGGCCTGCAAAGGACAGGTGATGAAGCAGGTGGAAAATTGGAACAGATGGGAATGAAATTAGAAGAGTGCTACTTCCAGGAAAAGGGATAATCAAGCAGGCTAAATGAGATATAGATAAAACGTAACACTCCAAAGTGAATCCTATTGAAAACATTAACTGCATCTGTTCAATCTAATCCTATCTTAAGGATTAAGTCTTCTCTTAATTTTCCTTTATGGATTTATTGCAGATGCTAATGTCAGAAAATCTCACTTTCGTCTCAACTTGTTTTGACTTTAACCAAAGTTTTTCTTTAGTTAATGTCAACCTGTTGAACACGACAGCAACAGTTTGCCTTACCTGTTTGCAGCCTTTTGTTCAACCCATTGAAAAATAAAATACGAATTTTGTTTTATTTTTTTTCTTCGGCAGCATTGCGTCTTTTCTCCCCCGCTTCCATCCTCTGTTGTGGTGACCACCCTCAAGCCCACTTTGTGTCTCCTCTTTCACTCAAATCTGAGCTTACTTTGTTTTGTTTTTTTTCTTGTCGCCAAAAGCCAGAAAATGTCTCTTATTTCTTCGCTATACTTTCTCTTCCTTCCTCTTCGCTCAACATCTCATCCGACGTCTCATCTCATCCTCCTCCTGTGTCCCACCATCTAAATCATGGGTGGCCTGCAGATTAGATTTCCTACCTACTGGAATGCCGTGAATGTCAGAGGGGAGCATTTAGATGAATTGTGCATTACTGGTACAAACGAATGCACTCACACTTTATAAATCATGCATGTAAAGCATTCATACATGCACGTTTTTTTGTTGGTGCTGGTATCCCGTGTCGGAGTTGTCTGTCATGTTCTTATTAAACCATATTGCCTTTGACCAAATTGTTGATGTTACTTGACACTACTCTTTTTATTTTTTTATTTTATTTTTTTTGTATGAAGACACACACACACACACGCACTCCCACACACAGGAGCACCTTATGTCTTTGCAGGTTTTCTGCAAATGTAAAATATTTCAGTATCCTGACTGGCTAACTTTTAACACTTCATCAAACAACTAAAACTTCTTGAGCAGCCTTTAAAACTTTGGCTGCATTTCTCAATAACAGACTGCTGACCCCCTTCCCTCGTTCCCTATTGGTCATTTGTCTCTAATATTGAAGCAGAACTGGAGAGCGTATTTTTCCCCTATCTCACACATTAGAATCAATCATAATGATGAAACCCGGTTGTAACACCTCCATCATTGTGACTCGTGTCATTGAACAAAGCGGGCATGAATATGAATTTTGTACATCCTTTCGTCTTGTCTTGCATCCTCGCTGACATCACTTTCTTTTCTGGAGCGATGGACAACAGCCCACCAACGTATCAGGCAACGCAGCATTTGTCTGGAGCTGAAATTCACGTCTTTGCAGATTCTTAAAGTAAATCCAATTAATTTGACACAAGTTTTGTCAATCATTAGATAACAATATTTTGGTTGCCTATGGTAGATATGACGGCCCAAATGTATGGCTACTCTGTTGGCTCAAGGCCATGTACTGGCAGGAGTCGAGAAAGTCCCATTTTTACACAAGCTAACAAAAAACATTATCTGTGTTATCGCTTTCTTAGCGTAAAATGAAAATGACACAGCTAAAACCAAATCTCCACAGGAGTAGTGCTAGCATAGCAGCAAAGTTAGCCACTAGCAATTAGGTTATAAGAAGAGAACCAGTGTTGTTTCCTAATCTGTGACTGGGTGAGGAGTTCATGTTTGCAACCAGTATTGCATTGCAAATTCTGCTGAATATTGGACACTACATTTTTCCAAACTGTGTAGAAGCCTACAAGGTGGTGGACTTTAATCAAAGTGTTGCGTTGATTGTGGTCCAAGTCTTAGACTTGTAGAGAATTAAATATGACATCAAGAGGGGAACAAGTTTTGGTTCCCATTGAAAAATGAAAACCCCAATTTATCTCACCTGCTAGAACTACTTTTCTCCCTGTTACTAGTGAGCTGAGGTATTAAAACTTCAGGACTCATACTGTTGTGGTCATCTGTTCTGAGGAATTTTTCCCCTATCCCCACAGATGTTGTCGCTGTGAGGTGATGTCATTCTTTATCTATTGCATTTACATAATCATTTATAATTACTCATCCACACACATAAAATCAACCACAAGCTGTGGTTTGTATGTTGACTTTCCACCAGCAATTGTTTTTTACTGTGTGACAGTGTACTTAGTGTCCAGAGTCTGTTAGGATACAGCAGTAGCACATTTCTAGAAATCTACACATAGATAACATGTATGAAAATGGCATGTCATGCATGTCAGTGCATATAATACACTGTTTTAAATTCGGATTTCCCCAACAGGAAATGTTGTCCTACTACATCCCTGTATGTACGGGCTCATCCGTGATGCAGAGTAGCGAAGAGAGCTAGCCACGTTAGTATCTCAGGTGATAGATTGGAAAAGTTTTAATCATATACTCTGTGCTGTTGCCTGGCAACAGGCCCTCCTTTCACTGAGCTTGTCTGTTGGCTGAGAAGGAGGAAAGATGAGAGCAAGATGAGCCAAACGCTCTGTGGAGATGATGGAGAGATCGAACCGAACACTGTGACATGCCTAACGGAACGGGGCGCAATTAAATATTGAAGAGGGCAAACAATCATAAGATAACCAATTCAAATAAAACAACAACAATTTTGACAAATGCTATTTTCTTTCATTGATTATTTTTTTATTATTATTTTTTGTTCGCCTAGAATTGCAAATTTGTTTGACTCCACAAGACATTACAGATTTGTTTTATTTTATTTCTGTAGCTGTAAAAGAAAGGACACGTCCACAGTCATCACTTCACCTTTAAGAGCTGAGCTCTAAATATGCAAAGCAGCAGCAGCACAGGCCACATTAATATGTGCGGTCCCGGCAACACACTGCTGAGCAGATTTCTTTCTGTCTATATAAGTGATAATGTAAGCAGTTAACTGTGCAGCGTGTGAATACACACTTGCGCAGTCTAGCTAAGCAACTCCTTCATCTGTCTTTGAAACCACAAATAATGTCAGTTCTGTCAAATGTTACGCTGAGATTTACTCTACATAATTTATCTGGAGCTATTTGTGGCTTTAATTAAGTGCATTAATTACTTGTTATTATATGTGTCTTACTCTTTGCCAAAGTGGAGCAGCTGTCTCATTAATCATTACCACTTAGGCCATGACTGGAACAACAGCTGGGGAAGAGAGCATGCAAAGACATCATCTTTGAAAGGGTTTCAAGGCGGTAACTTTATTTCTTGCTTGGTCAGTGGATCAGGATAACAGTCACTTCTCCTGCCGCAGGATTTTCCTCCGCAATGAGATGAGACAGATTCTGAGCCAGGTATTTTGCAGCTTGCTGCTTTTAATAAAATAGTGAGTCACTTTTGTTCCTAACTACAAGGTATCACTATAAGGGTTTTGAATATTTTTTTGTTTTGTTTTGTTTTTTGTTTTTTTTGTGCATCTGTTTCTCACCAGTATCCAGATCAGGTGAGAAGTTTACTTAAAAGTCCAACATTTATGGGTGATTTATGTGATTACACATAAATGTTGGACTTTTACTGATGTATTTAAACCTGTTTTTGTTGTTTATGATAAAAATAAATAATTCTGAAATTTTGGATCTCCTCTAATCTACACCAGATAAAAATTAAAGCTGCAGAACAAAGCATAAACATACACCTACATTATTATTTGACATGTGTCCCATAGTAAGTTGCACCCAGCAAATTGCGTTTCTTGACCATCAACAAGTTCCCAGTATATTTCTGACTCCTTGTCAGTCTAATGTCAGAGCTTTTGCCACGTAACAGCCATTAAACTTCACCCTGTAAATTTAATGAGCACATGGAGGAAACCAGCTGTTTAATGTGTATAAAGTGGAAAATACTGGATAACAACATCACTATCCACAAATTAGTGAACAGGATCACCGACTTTGAGGTTTGACAATCCCTTGTTACAAAACAACCTCCAAACAAGCTCAATTGAAATCTAAAAATGTCTCCCAGGGCAGGCTTTATGTCTTATGGTCAGCCAAGACAAACGCTGAGCTATTTAGTCACAATGATAAAGCCACCGCTTGCAGGCAAGTACAAATATTTCAACAACTGTAAGAACTGTAAAGTAACTAAATCTTGCAGAGGGTTTGTTTCATTGCCAGTGGTATTGGTCCCATGCTGATTATAGTTTTTTCCAAAGTCAACAGCTGAGTAGCTAAAACTTGGACAAAAATGCATGTTGCCATAGAGAAATTATACAAAACATTAAAACAATTCTTTGGAGTTTTTTTATCAGAACAAGTCGACCAAGTCCACTCCATTATTCTAATGTACAGCTCTGGGGAAAAAAAGCACTGAACCTCATTGAAAACCTCATAATTATTCCACTAAATATTAATTTCTGAACTGTTCCTTGGGTAAAATATTAGTATTGTTGTTTTAAAATGTATATGAACTTGTTTTCTTTGAGATTTGAAATCACTGCACCTTTTTTTGCCATTTTGACCATTTCTCATTTTCTGCAAATACACACAAACCTTTTGCTCTGAAATTCGGAGACACGTTGTCAGTAGTTCATGGAACCTTGCTGATAACTACAGAAAGTGCATGATTATTTTGCAACTCGCCTAAAGGTTAGTTCACCAATTTTTAGTGGATGTACTGTATGTATATATTTACATATACACCTGTGGGGTTTTTTTCTGACCCTATGTGACCAGATTTTCAAACACTGGTATTGTTTACTGCACATGTGCTCCAAAGTAAAGAAAATCTGACCTGTGTGTTGCTCTGCCATGACGACATCAACAGAGGATTTGGACCACTTTACCTGCTTAGGCAACATTTTAATAGAAAGTTAAAAACTATTTATTCAAACAAAATAAATTAAAAAAAATTACTGTCACTATTGTCATTAGACCTTGTACTCCGATTGCATACTGATACTATAAAAAATATCCCCTTTACCGTTACCATTGTACATGAACTACCTGAATGTGTTAGCATCAAATTTTCTGCTGGTATTCATTATCCTTTACATTTGAAACTTTACATTGTTTTTATCTTTAAATTAAGTTCTTGAGCTTCCTTTGCTGTATTAATCATCAGAGCAATGTGTGCACGATGAAAAACGAACTTAAACTACGGTGACATTTGATACCCGCTCTGTTGATTGACAAGGCGTCACTTATGTCTTTGTGGATATGAGATATTTCACTTAGATTTATCGTAAACATTTCAGCCCGTATGTGCAGAGCTTCTCCGTTTGTAGTCTTCTCAAAGAGTTTTGTGATGCTAAGCAGCTGCTTGAGGCAAAGTTATCTTTTTATATTCATAGTATGTACACAGATGATTTATCATCTTGACTTAATCATAATTTTGCTTTTTTTTTTTCTAAGTCGAGTACATCCTTAGAATAGAGTAGCAAAGGAATAAAAATGCGTCTGCTCTCACTTGCTAAATGTTGCTAATTAATTGGTCAATCATTAATAAGCAACATTTTCGAGGCTGTTCGTATTGAGTGTGCGCAGCCACTATTTAATTGGATTTAAAAAAAGTTAACATGATGATTCCATTTAACCCTTTGGTCGCTCTGTCCATTTAAGGTCCTTCCCATGTAAAATAATTTTTTTAAAGTAATGCTCGAAACTGTGACTCCCAGACAGCCTGTGGTCAGATGCTATTTTATTTTGATGAAGCGGCGCACTCAGATGTTCCTGGGAGCAATAATTTGATTGTATGGTATAGAGCAGAGGCAATATGTAAAAAATTCAGTACAACTATTATTACTATTATTCAAGCTGTGCATAAAAATATTCCTTAAATGAAAAAAAAAAGAATAAAAGAAATTCTTAATATGCTGTTTAGAGAGATGTTCAAGTGACATTAAGACCAGACATTTAGGATTTAAAGGAGCAGAGTAGCCTACAATACTTAGATATTGCTTAATAACTGGAGTCATTATCTGCGTTTAACTGAAGAAAATTTAGTTTTAAGCATTGTGATCTGTCCTGCAGTTGATTAAAATGGACAATTTCAAAGACAGTCCAAGAAGAAAAGTGCAGCTCAATTTTTCAGTACAGAAAGGACATGTGGTTGTTTAGTGACCTTCAACGCACAACATAAACTCCTGTCAAAAATGTTCAAGTCACAAACGAGTCTCTGAAACCATTGCCTATATTATATATGGGCCATCAAAACCATCCGGCCTCCGTCTTTTAACCCTGCATTTCTTGAAGTACCGCACAGAAAAGACACCAGATGACTCGGAACCGATAAGGTAAACCTTTCATCCGGCACATTCTGTACATGCATCCCTCATACTGAAGTGGAGGGGTGGGAAAAAAAATGAAAGGATGTGGGAAAAGGGCAATAGATGGAAGTGCAGATGCAGCACCCAGGCAGTGAGGCTCTCATTTCTTCTCCCCCCCCCCGGTCTGTTTGATTACAGTAGTGTCAGCGCTGAGCCCTCTTAATTGTTTTCAAGATAAACATGTCCCCCACTGACGATGTGTTTGTGTGTGTGTTGGGGAAAAGAGGGGGAATCAATCACAGGACAGCCCTGATCCCACTGTCTCAGACAAAAGGATGATGTGAAACGCACAAACATGAGCTTAGCTTTACTGATTTTCAAAATCATATCATTCTTCTCTTATACTGTTTCACCCTCACACATGTTATCATACTCAAACTAATCCCCATTATTTCGCACTTACATGATGTTTGCAAAAAGCTTGAATTAATCTCCGGTGGGGGGGGGGAACGCACGTACGCTCATCTTGTGGCTTCTGTCATTTTGAGACACAGCAGAAATGTTCAAATATACACTCATCTCTTGTGTGTCTGTTAATGTGTGTGTTGTGTGATGAGTCATATGTCAAATATGTGCTGTTACGAAAAATAAAAAATGTAATGAAGGTGCCTCTGCCAGCAGTAAAGAGGATTCAGTGCAGGGTGGAGGCGCAGATTCAATTAGCTCCGTGGGAGCCATGAAATGGTGATAATGCAGGCGGGTAATGTCAACTGGCATCAAATCTGTCTTTTCTTCTTCCTTTTTTTTTTTTCTTCAAACAGATTTCCTCTCCTCCTAGTCTCTTTTTTTTTTTTTTTCTTGCACCCTGCCAGCTCTGTCCTTTACGTATTATGCTACTGAGGGTCACCAAGGTGTAAAACGCTACTAGCAGGACACGCAGCCCCTGGCATTCATCAGTGTAATTAGTGCTCAGCGTGTGACCTCGCTTCTTAAAAGGTAACTGTAACAGCAGCCATTGTCTTTACATAATGTCGTCCACTGGCTCTCTGCACTGCCGCCCTGTTTTTGGTGTGTGTGTGTGAGAGGTAAAAGGCGGCAAGGAGGACGTCAGAGTGCTGGCAGTAGAGCTTGTGTAAAGTTAATGGAGCAAGAAGGTGGCGAGAACACTGCGGTATTGGAACATTTTTTTTTTTTCATTTGTCATTTTGCATGAGTGCAGCAGCAATTAGTGCCACTGGAGGCTCGTTCTTGTGTTTGGGAAATCATGGAGTGTTGTCAACAGGAAAGCAGTTTGGGGAAAAAAAAAAAAAAAAGCAGAGATACTACATCACTTTGTCCGCTCAACATGAAGTTTTCCTTCAGCGTGGGGAACTGATGAGTGTAGGTCTTTGTTTTTATGCTTTAACGGCTTTGGACAAGCTCATCTAATTGTACCTGGAAAGCTAAATATGGTTCCGACTTCAGATTGGATTTGACTGCCTCATAAAAGGAGAACGTTTCAGGGCTAAACAGTTGCTTTTCTCTTCTGACGTTGCACACTTTATACTTTGTAATCTGTTTTTGCAAATGTGTTTCTTCTGAGTCTAGATACATAGAACAGAAAAAAACATCCCTCTCCAAAAAAATAAGCCATATGCCCAAGGTTTTGCTACATCTAACAAGAACGAGCTCAACTTTGCTCTGATTTCCAAATTAAATCGAATGAAACATAATCCAGAGACTCAAACTAATTTATCATGTGGAACGTGGCTTAGTCTGCTATGATGCTGTTTCTTGTCTTTCTATTTATGTTGGTGTCTTAAAAAAAACACCAGTTTAGTGGGTCTAAGCAAAACTATATCATTCAGTTTTATTCAATCACAGGAAAATTGTGTATGAAGACTTTATGCATTACTTTGCACTGTATACTTCATGTATAATGAAATTAAGGGTCTTTGCGTTCTACTGTCTAAATGGGTGTGATGTCACATTTTGGATATTTTTCATAGGTAATGATCAGCTGGCGAGTTAAGATCAAGTCTGCCCTTAAGGGATCATATAGTGTGAGCCTTATTTATCAAAAAGCAGGCCAACAGTTGGAGTTGCTCGAAGCATTTGACATACTGAGGCGAGTGAATCTTTATCAGCACAAACAAAAGTGCTGTCAGGGGAGGTCAAGGATTTTGCCCATGAATTTTGTACCCATAAATTTTACCTCCTGCCCATAGACCTGGAGGTTCTGGGTCCGAATCCCATGTTAGCCCATGCCCACACAGTCGTAAAGCGGGAACAGCTGCTGTGATACACACGCTCTGAGACCTTCAGCATATCACAGCATTATCTGTGCATAAATATTTCATGTCAGATTTGTGATGCTTATGCCACCTTGTTTTTGACCTTAGCAAAAAAGTCTGTGACAACATGACTTAGCTGGTGTTCAAATAGTACATGCTGCAGTATCCGATGTTGAGAAAATTACGTTGGAGGATCATTCCCCTCAGAGCAGAGCAGCTTCCTTTCATTATTTAAACAAAAGGTAGGTACACAATAGTGTGATGGGAGTTTGAGAATTACACCACTTTAAATATTCTCCTCATCTCCTCTATTCAACACATTTCACAGAAGTTTGCTTAGTTATACAATGCTTTATTTGTTTTCATGATCTCCTATTCCTGGCCTCCTCTGTAAACCAGGCGCCTGTTACTTGGCTGAAGTGACGGCAAGACTCCCAGCTTTTCTGTGAACAACCGCGGCTTGTTGACTTCAATGACTGCATTGAAGTGTGTTTTCTAAAACCCAGAATGCCAAGTCCATTAAATTGAGAAGACTTCATTTGTCACAGTTTCTGCTGGTGTTAGTGTAATGAGCAGGTATGCGGGTGATGAATGGCCTGACCTTTTACTCCACTTTATAATCAAGTGTTCCTGGTACAGTCCTATGATTAATTTGTGGATGTCTCGCATGCAGAAACAGACCAGGGAGCTGTAACCCCAATCCTTCCTGAATACGCCGTTGTTTTTGTGTCTCTCAGAGAAATTTTCTGATGTCCTGCAGCAACTTTTACCTTAGTTCTAACTGAGGTACTGAAACTTTTCCATTGAAACTTTGCACAAAGGTCTCACACAGGAGGAACTGTGCCTGGGAAAGGCGCTCCTATTGGATGAGAGAAGGTGGATACAACCTGAATAGTACATTTTTATACTCAACCGTTGTGCTCTTTGGTTTAGTGAATTATTCATCAGCGGTTATCTCCCAAGTGCGAGATAAACAAGTTTCAAAGTAGAAGTAGGCGTACATCTTCCATACCCTTGTTTAATGCGAGTCTTATTTGTTATCAAAAGTGGGTGACGGTCGACCCACAGTGCCTTCTCGTGGCAAACGTTTGAAAAACAAAATGCTATGAAGTAGAAAGGCAGAGGTTTTAGGAAATGTAACCCGCTGGGTTATGGGTACAGTAAGGATTCAAATAAACTTTGTACCCATAAATTTTACAATTGATATTATTTAATTGTTGTATATTTTAGAAGAACTACAAATATATATATATATATATATATATATATATATATATATATATATATATATATATATATATATATGTGTGTGTGTGTATAAAAAAAGATATTTCAAAGATATTTGAGTGGAAACAAAAATCCTGCTCAAATATGTGTGTTCTTAAATAAAGATAGAAATAACTTTCCATATAAACTGAGTAATGATGTATAAGCACGCAAAAAAATATGTAGGACAAAACAGCTCCTGAGAACATCAAAGACATGAAGTTTCATATCAGGTAGAGATATAAAAACACTGGCATCTCAATAATTCTGTCCGTTTTCAACCCCTGCAGGACAGAACTAGACCACACAGATGTTTATACAGTAATGGACCTTAACTCTATTCATATAGGACATACAGTACAGACCAAAAGTTTGGACACACCTTGTAGTTGAATTCAATTCAATTACAAGACACACCTTGAATGCAATTAGTTTGTGTCCAAACTTTTGGTCTGTACTGTATATAATTGAGTGATTATACCTATATTGGTTTTAAAAAATAAATTTAATTTAATATCACTGTACATAAATGTCCATATCAAGATGAAGCAAGTCTCTGTTCCATGTTAAAAAGCCAAACTACTCTGAAATAGGGCCCAAAACGAATTATACACTGAGTTGCTTTTATTGACTGTAATCAGACACAATATGGGCAGAGAAAGGCAATGGACATTCAACAAAGGTCTTAAAGTTCTGAAACAAATCCAACTTGGCGTTTTTGTAGATTTTTGGACGTATACGGTTCCTGCTCTACTACTAATTTCTATACAGAGCAACAACCCATATAGAATAGTTGCACTATTCTATTCAGAGGTGTTTTACCCTATCAGATATTTTTGCGTGTCAAGAAAATGTGGTTACAGTAACAAAGAACAAGAGGTACAAGTGCACGCTTAATGCTTGACCCTTTCTCTTTTTAACACCTCCTGCATTCTAAGGTTATGTTTTTGAACTGTAGTTGACAATCATTGACTAAAATCTCTCTGATTAATGTTTCTCATAAATTGCTTTGACTTATTTTTTTGTGCTACAATGAAATACCAATTTGTTTAAGAGCAGCTTGGCAAGCCGCATTGTTTAGTTACAAAGCACCATCTGGGAAAACCAGATCAATGAAGGCCCACAATCAGCACAAACAATGAGATGAAACCGTCATTGACTGTTCTCCCATTGAATTGGCTACACCTTGTGTTTTAGAAACAAACATTAAAATCCTTTTGTGCCTCATAAACGTGACTCTTTTTTTTTATTATAATGTCCTAAAGTTGTAGGCACAAATCGACATTCAAAAAATTCAAAACTGCTGTCTAAATTACATGCTGATACATACATGCTCATTTAAATTATGTGCTGTTGTTATTGTGTTGTCACAGTAAGACAAAGCTTATGACAAACAAAAGTGAAAATAATGACTCCAATTTCAGAAATATTTGTTTTTGTTTCTTTTTTCTTTCAGGACATTAATATTTATATTAACCTGTTTCTCATATTAACTGTCCATGCTTACTGCTCTTTAGTAATTTGCTTCATGTCAGCATTTCTTCATCACTAGTCCAGTTTATGGAAAGATAAGGAGAGTGTGCCGTGATGGCTGATGGTCACGATTAATTTTAGGCATTATTAAAATGAGTGGTGACGTGGGATTTTTCTGGCTTGAGATTTTAGACAGAGAAGCATTGCTCTGTTTTGTGTTAAAGTTAATAACAGTAAAGTTTACAGTATGCCTTTGAGTTCAAAACATTCAAGCTAGAAATTACAGCCACGGTTTTTATATATGGCAAATTTTACATGCAAGTAAATGGCAACAAAAGTTATTGTAGGTGGGATAAAAGTTTAAAAAGCATGAAAGAGAACATTTAATAACTGCATAGAAATAGTTGACACTGGTTTGAAATGATGAAATGCTTTGTTACAAAATTTAAGAAGCTTGGATTCTAAAACTTGAGTGTTAAAAATTATAACATATTAAGAAAACAATTAAACATGGAAGAAAGGAAAGAAAAAGCACTTGTTTTTACCTTACATATGTTTTATATTTTGCAGCGGCTTGTAACTTTGCATAAATTAACTTCCCCTACTTATTTAACTTAACATAAATAGTTACTTACTTAAATAATATAAATCCAACAAAAAAATAAATAAAAAATTAAACCAAAGCTAATTGCTAAAATCAAAAACATCTAGAAACACTACTTTTTTTTTTAAAGCAATCCTATGTGAAGGCTGCCATGGAGTGTCTGGGTAACATTGCAGGACTGCTGCCTTTTGCTTGCAACCACTTTATTCTGCCTTGTTCCTCTATAATTCCTAAGCTCAATCCAGATGATCGAGTTTAGGAGCAACAAAACAGACAAGAGTAAGTGCCATTTTAGATTGTGCACAAGCAGGAAACCGAGGAATCAGCGCGCCTACAAGCTGACTGTTCACTATCGTCATGGGAATAAAATCACCTCACTGCAGCACAAAAACACACACAAAAAAGGATCTCACAGAGATGACCCATGACAGAGAACCTGTCCAACTGATGACGCTTCAATAGCTAGAATGGGAATCAAGATGACAGGTTGGAGTCACTGCATCTCTTTGAGTATGAACATGTATTCGTCTGCATGTTGACACAGTGCTGAAGTTCATGTCTGTCCGACCTGCTCTGTTTTATCGCGTTTGCCTTTCTCTGGCAAAATCTTTTGACTACAGTTTAGACTCAAACTGCGGAGACATTGTACCGGGAGGGAAGAAAGTGGTAAGAAAAAAAAAAAAAGTGCTGACAGGACTGAGTATGATGAAACTGACGAAATGAAAATAGGACAATGGGAGATGTACACAAAGCTTATATTCTTTCGCAATCAGAGACAAAAAAGAGCTGACTGAAAAACTATTTTTGGGCTCTTCATGTACAGAGAGAGAGAGAGAGAGAAAAAAAGATCATTTGCATTTCATTTCAATAATATCGTGAAAGCTTTTCCCATACTAAGATATGCTTAGACACTCATAAATAATTAAATCTTTACTCTAATGACTTCAAATACTTCAAATAGCATTCTCTTTTTTTGTTCTTGCTTTAAGAATAATTGGAATGGAGTCCGACTGCATTTTTATGCCGTTTCTTTTTTTTTTTTTTCCTTTTCTCACCAGATTTTAGGGCAGCCTGGGGCGAGAGTTGCTAAGTATCTCCCAACATCAAAACATATCTGTTAAAACAACAAAAGATGGTGATTATCATGGGAAGAGAACTGAGAAATTATACAACGGTGCAAATGCTTTTATTTTTTATTTTTTCAAATAGACCTATTCCAGCACTGTATTATTTATCTTTTGGTGTATGTCCTTCACAGCTTCCTCACTGCTGCAGAAAAGATACAGAATCACAGTGCATAATTACAAAAAAAAAAAAAAAACATTTCTGCCCTTTGCATTTTCCCTTTTTATCTCGTGGCAAGAGGAAACTTTAATGTATTATACCAGGATTTGATGTAGCAGAATAGAGTGTATTTCTGAAGTGAAATGGACATAATTCATGGTTTTCAGTATTTGTCTCCAAGCTTTTTGCCAAAAATTCCCAACTGGACTTAAGGCTGAACTTTGACTGGGCTTCAACATCACATTCATTTGCTTGTACATAAGTCATTTGAGTGAAGCTCTGGTCGAAAGCTTGTTATTATCCTGCTAGACAATGAAATTCCATCTGCGTGCCAAGTCTTTTGCTGACTCTGACAAGTCTTCTGGATTATATTATGTTATATTACATCACATTATATCATGTTATGTGAAAACAGTGTTCTGAGATTGGCTAAGCATGAGATTGTGATTGTTCTTCACAGCTAACCTAAAAATTTGGCAAATTTCTTCCTCTTTATTGTCTTGTTTGTTCAATTTATTCTCTAACGGAGGTCTGGTGTCGTCACAAAAGAGCCAGATTTACGTACATTTTGAAACACAAATGGACTCCAACCGTAAAGAGTCGGTGACAAACTGAAGTTACTCTTTTTAGGTTATCTTTGCTTGTTTTATTTACTCAATCACCTAAAAAAGCAGTAAAATACAATGGTATTGTGGCTGGAACATTGGAAAAGGAATGTGAAAAAGTTAGAGGGTTGCGAATACCTTTGAAAGGCACACTACATGACTACCTGGGTTGCTTCTTAATGCCAGCAGAGAGGACAAAACAGGGCCACTGACACATGCATGCTAATATCCAGGTAAATGTTTCTGCAAAGTCATGGCCAAGGCTGTAGCCTCAAGGGATGTCTTACATTATTTAACAGTAATGAGCCATGCAGCGAGCGCCAGGTCAGAAAGTGGTCATGGGATAAAAAAAGAACCGGAGAATGTGAGGTGACTTCCCGCAACAAATGTATTGAAAATGTTTGACATATTAAAAATAAAATTCAACCATATTGACCTGGTTTTTGATACTTTATGAAAGATATATCAGCAGAATGAGTCCAGTAAATTAAAATTGTGTTCATGTAAAATATTAATAAAAAAGTCCAATGTTGTAAGTGTAATATCGCATAATTAACCTAATAGCCTGAAATGTGTGAAATAAAGGCTTGCAATAATGACAACCTGGCAGTTCTACTAAGAGAGAGGAAAGTAATAAGCAGCAGGTTTGTAAATGAGCAATTCAAAGTAGATGTGTGGAAGAAATCGAGATGATCCCAAACAACCTAGAAAACAGAAGCAATGAAGCGTGGAAATGTTAGCATGCTAGTGCCAGTGTTTAGCTTAAAGCCATGTTATGCTCACTGTTGGTATCCGTAGTACGAAGGTCAAGATGTTTCAAAATTGATGAACTTGAAAATTGGTTCCGAGCGATTGAATTATTATATTTGTATGCATTAAATATTTACATTTTTGACCTTGTGCTTTTTTTTCTTTTTTACCAACAAGAATATTAAATAAGCTGGGTATGTTTCTGTGAAATACTGTCAGTTCAATTTTGCATAATGCTGTAACTGTGTTATCAGCAAATGGTGTCAAGAAAATGCATAATATGCATAAGAATTTTCCTCCCCTCCTTCCACCTCCAGTCCACCGGCCCACTCTCCCTCCTCTGCTCTGCTCTGACCTTTCCACACACAGCTAGGTTTTGATGCACACAAGTGCAAGTGCTTAAAAAGTCACAAGTGCAAGACGAGATTTATGCACCCTCAAGAGAAGCAGTAGCAGATTGGGAAAGTTTTGTTTTCAGCTAGTTGTGTTGAAAGTTTCAGAGCCCACTGAACTTGATTTTGAGATCCAGAAATGAGTTGCTGCAGGGATGATAAACACACGCTGACCGCTACAACTGCCTCTCTGAAGGGCTAGACTGTGCAATACCTCAGTTCAGGTATACACCTTTCGTGGCCAGCAAAGGGGTATGTAAGAGTCCTCTAATTTTCCCCCATGACGTTTGGTTAGGAGTTTTAAAGAAGAACTTTTCCAACGATGTTCAAAAGATTAGCACTCCTTTGAAAGGACTATATCACCCCAGGGGAGGAGAACATGTGCATTTATTTTTCTGCATTTTGGCATTTTAGTTGGACTGAAGGAATATCTTTTGCAAACGCAATTCTCAAATTTTGACATAACTCATCCTTCGGTAGTACGCTCTCACAATGCTGATTTAAATTGCTTTAAGTAGAATTTAAAGCAATTTACCACTGGATTATAGTGGAAGTTTATGTTCTATTGAAGTAATTATGCACTATTTCCACTAAAATTAGTTGTTGACTTGAATTCAAACACAGTGAAATTCTACATAATTTGGTTTAAATGATGGGTACATGAAAAGTACTACTTTTGTATGATTTAAAGTAAAAAAAAGAAAAAAAGTGTGAAAAATGTTTCGCTTGTAGCCACTACAAACTTAACAGTGTAAATCCAAAAAGTGTTACCTCTCTACGAGGGTTGTTTCCTGGGTTAGAGCTGTATCAGCAGGGTTCAGTTCCAATAACTTCCAATTATCACATGCAGTTGAACTGCATCACCTTGCAACAGTGACAATCGTCTCAATAACATGTTGAGTTTCAGTTTTATTTAGGCAAAATTTGATGTTTTTCTGCTTTTCAGTGAACTATCCAAAGGGGAAAAGCAGTAGTCCAGGACAGTCCATCTTGCTAAAAGTAACAGCTTGTCATATTTTTAATTTGCTTTTTTATTTTTTTTTTACATAAAGTAAAAATAAGCCAGCAATATTATTAGTTAGCATTAGAGATGGCAGTTTTTGTAATGGATCTTGTGACCTTCCAAGTTTCCTGGCCTTGGCTACACAATTAACAAGCCTACATAAGACCGGCATTGATCTTATAGAAACGTCATGTTTCAAAATGTCAAAGTTTTGTTTTAATTAATGTGACCTTAAAAATCAACATGGTGCATTAATGAGCTTTTTGTTCTCCCTGCTTTAATATTTGAGCCCAATCACAGTCTAAAGAAGCGTGGCACAGAGGAGTGACTGAGCGTCTTTCAAAGTGGGAGAGGGAGTCTGCCTTTGATCTGTTTGCAGATAACCCCTGACCTGAACGCCTTATCTTACATCCCACATCTGAAAAATCATTACTCATTGATCATGTACACAATGTTTATTTCATGTGGCCTAGATAAACATTAAACAGTTCGCAAAATTGCTAATCATGCTGAACCCCAGACACAAGTAATGTCTCTGTTACCTCTGCAGTGTGTTTCTGCAAAACCTTTGACTATCAGCAGCACAGAGATCTGTCACTGCACTTGGCAAAACAGTGGACTGGGTTGGGGGAATCAAACAAAGTGGAATTTGGATTATTTGAGTCAAACATTAAATATTCACATAGAGAAAGTTTTATGGACCCCACACATACAGCGGCTCTTATAAAAGGGATTTGTTGAATGTGGGATGGCAGGAGATGAGGGGGGTCTTGCATGCGCTTCTTTCCCTCATAATGCATTTTCATAAAATTCTATTATGGCATCTTATTATCTTCCAAAAGTGCACATGATGCACATATGAGCATTTAAACACAAAGTGCCAGGGTTCAATTGCCCTTATCTTGTCAGCGACGGCGGGAAATTACCCTGCTGTACTGTACAAGCTCAACTGTCCCCAAAATGCACTCACACACTCAAGCCTCTGAAATAAAGATGGACCGGAAGATTAAGCAGTTCATGTGTGGAAACATTTAAGCCTAAAATTGAATCCCTGGCTTTAAAATGGCTGTTAACCTGCAGCCTTTCACAAATGGCCGGAGATGAGGATGACACTTTTGGCTTTGATGGAAAAGAATTACACTGTGAGGTCCATGCTAAATGAAGGTGATCTATTAGTTTTATTATGGTATTGTAATGCCTGTGAGAGGGCTGGTGTCTGCGCTGCAGATTGTGTTGGTCACGACAAGTAAGAAGCATTTGTGTATTCACCTCTCCTGGCAGATAGTAAATAACAGAGCTTCCTATTGAGACTACAAGGAAACCCTGAAGTACAATCCAACAGCAGTGAGTGGGTTGAATTTCCCAATTGGATAAATATACAAAACTGCCTCGGGCAATAGCAGGAAGAATAAATATAATAAATTAAGGAATAAAGGCTTATGTCAGTTACAAACAGGCTTTATAAATTATTTATCCAAGAGTCAAACCCAGCTGTGAGGAGGCATGTTGTTTCAATTCAGATCAGTGATGAAGTTTCTGCATTAATGCCTGAAAATATTTAGGTGCTAATTTAATAAAATGTCCAATATGTCATTTGAGACTCTGCAATATAATACTTAAACACCCAACACTAGAAATAATCTAACTAATCCAGACTTGGAAAAAAACTAAATGTTTTCAAAATGTGCAAATGGAACTGAAATTGCTCAGAGTGGCAAACGGAGGGGGTTGAGGAGGTAGAGGCAGGATTTGATCAATGACAACAATTCCAAAGGGAGCAGAGAGATAGAGAACGGGGAGTCCAAGGATACATCAAAGAAGGTTATTTTAAGATGAAAAACTTTCCTCTCCAGAATTCTGACAAGTAGACAGAAGAGCAGTGTTGATCCTACGTTACAACACAGATAATCCTCTATTCTTGTTTTATGATGGCAAGAAACACAGCTGAAAAGTTAGTACTCTAGGCTTTGAGCACAGACAGCTAACAGTTTTTAAACTAGGTAATAAAAATTTAAACTTAATAAACATATTTGCATGGTTTTAGGACACAATCTTTTATGTGAAGTTCTGTTGGGGGCTTTTGAATAACCTACATCAAGCTTAAGTTTGATGTACTGGGGGTAGTATATAATTACCCCCAGTAATGTTTTGGAAATATAAACTACAGATTAGCCGTTTGTAAAGGGTTAAGCTAAATCAGCTGGGCAGTGACCATGGTCGTTCTCAAATATGCACAGTGGAAAACAGTCTTAGCACTACCACAGAAGCTAACATCCACAGACTTTGTTATCAATACACTTGAGGTACAACCACAGCCAAAGAAAATAATTGGCACTCCTAGATTAGCTGCTTTGCGAACAACAGTTAGTATGTAGCATTGAGCCTATTTCAGCTTCCTAAGCTCTATTTTCCTTTGAATATTTTATATACACTGCACCCATTTGTTTTGGCCACGCTAAATCTACCAATTAGCTTTGGCTTCTTGGAGCAACTCATCTGTATTTAGACAATATAAAGTAACTGAAATTATTGTTTTACCGATGGGAAGTTTTTACTGCCTGTGAGGTTTCAGTAGAACCTCTTGAAAAACATACATTTTATAATAAAAAAAAATAATAATAAACTATTATTATTATTATTTAGTAGTTCAAAACAGAGCCGTCAGTCTTTGTAAAAATAATTTGCACGCTTGTTGTCAGATATGTCAGAGAAATTAAATTTGACTTACTGAAACTTAAATACCCACCTATTACTTTAAGGATATCAACTTCTGAAAATAAAGTTTCCAGCGTCTCGTCCCTGCAGTAGAAAAGGTCTCTGGTGTGTTCCGAGTGCTTTTTGCGTCTGTGTTTCATGCCTCACCTTTCAGAAGCAGGTGTGTTTTAACAAGCTAATCACATTGTGTCCACCTGCTTTTAATTCAAGCGAGACATTTTTCAAAGACCTGTGGGCAGCTGGTAAAGGCCAAGGATTATACTAAACATCAGTAACACATGGTTGCCACAGAGAGGATGCGCGCCGCCTCGCACACAACAGATGTGCGCAGCAACAGATGACGGGTCAGCTACCTTTTATCTGTTTGCACCGCAGTCCATCGCGTTCAAGGGGGCTGTAATGAGCAGAGCTGCTTTCTTGAGGAATGCTTGT
Organism: Gambusia affinis; assembly: GCF_019740435.1. NCBI lineage: Eukaryota > Metazoa > Chordata > Actinopteri > Cyprinodontiformes > Poeciliidae > Gambusia > Gambusia affinis. The sequence continues at coordinate 16,177,232 of NC_057881.1, forward strand.
TACGTTTCTGTCAGTGAAGAGCCTGCCATCGTCAGCATTTTGATGCAAAGCTTGAAAAGAATCATGAGTGGGCTGAAAGAAAACAGCTAATAGGCTGAAGGTTCTTCATTATTAGAAAAATGAAAAAAATGGTCTTGAGTTTGCTGTTTATCTTTAAAGCTATTACAGTCACACACAAAAAGCATTCAGATTGGGATATATACATGTACAACCTTGTGAAAGTATTCATATGCTTGATTCCCCAACCCCCATTTTTTCATACTACATTTTATTATTTTGTGAGAGAGATCAGCACAAAGTAGTGCAAGACTGTGAAGCAGAAGAAAAGGACACATGGTTTTCAATTTATTTTTAAAGACTGTGAAAGTCCGTGGCAGCATGAGCACAAGTTTTCTCAGATTTGTGATGCCTCATTTCCACTGAGAAACATGGTATTGGTCTGTGCAGTTCTGGATGCTATTTTTGAAGGGGACCCACGAGGGAGGGCCCCTTCAGTTGCAGGTCCATAGGTGAATGATTCGCTGTGGCGAGAGTAGAGCTACTGCCTTCGCACCATGCAGTCCATCGATTGAGGGAATCAGTTTTAATGGCACCACATTAGTGTTTGGGTTTAACATCACATAAACAGTGAGAGTCCAACTTGTGGTGGAAATGCTTTCTTGAACACGCCGGACCATAAAATATCTTACTGAACTGCAGCAGTCTGTGCTGTACCACTATAAGATATTAAAAGAAGAAAAAGCAACATAAGGAGCAATGAACAAACTTGACGGGTCAGGGATAAAGCTGTTGGGTGAAGGTTATTGAGCATGGTCTAATTCATTAAAAATAAAATAAAAAATAAAAATGTGGCATGTTTTAAAGTCTACCAAGGCAATTATGCAGTCTGAACAGAGAGAGGATTAATCAAAGAAGCTGGTAAGAGGCCTGTCGTGCCTTGAGGAGCAACAGAGACTCACAGCTCGGATGGTAGAATCTAGATGGTACAAAGGTTACTTGCACTCCTTTAAATCAGGTCTTTTTGGAAAAGTGTCAAGAATGAATGTTTTATTGAAGAGTTTCCTGAATAAAACCAATATTGGAATAAAGCTGTAAGAAGTCGCATTCACAAGCCATGTAAGAAAAAGCAAAAATGTGGGAAAAGGTGACATGTAGGTGGTAAGACAGGAAGTTGACCCTATATTTGCCCAAATGCAGGGCAAATATAGAAGGAAAACCTTCAGCAGACTGAAATTCTGGATAACTGAAAATATAGAGTAAGAGCTACATAGGATTGATTAACTCAATAGTTTATTAACATTTGTAAAGCTTACAGAGTCTATCCCTGTCTGGGGTTGAGATATTTTGCAAAGACACAATTTTGAAATGCTCATTTGAATGAAATATTGAAATCCACTTTTTCTGTTTCCACTTAAGTGTGCTCTGTCACATAATATTCAAATAAAGTACATTACGGTTGTAATGCTAGAAAATGACAGTGTTTAATCAGGTAAAGGAGGAATGCGCTCCTTTAGTTAAGTCCATTAGTTTGTGTTGTATTTTCTCTCATCATATGCTAGGTTTTATGGAAAATGAATTCAGAAAAATGAAGTCGGTGTCCACCTGAGGTTTACAGAAGCTAGAGATGCCTTGGAGAAATCGCACTGTGGCCCAACATTTAATTCTGTGGCTGTGCTGGGCCAAGTCATCCACTCCTCCTGTCTAAAATATTGATTCATTCATTCCTATTGCATTCGGTCCTCCATTTTTCCTACCATGTTCCTTGCCCAACCCATTCTTATTATTTTAATGATGACAGACTTATGCATTGACCAGGCACATGTAGAGTAATTATGGGGAAATGAACCTGGAGGATGCACGGGCCATTGACCAGTATTGACTTTGACTGCCACCACAAGCAATTAAACTTAAACTGCTCTGCAACTACAGAATCCCCAACCAGTATTTATTATCAACATTTTCGCAAACACACACACGCACACCCGTTTGTGCACACAGACATGCAGTTAGACTAGATGCAGGGTTCAAGTTCAACTCTTTGCAGGTCTCCAGAGAACAATTAGTCAGCATGTTTTTCAAAGGTTGCCTAGGAACTAATGGCATTATATTTAGGAGTCCAAAAATGAAAATCCCCTCAGCACATTAAAACCTATACAATCCCAGAGACGCTGCAGAGTCATACGCTATCTACTGTACACTTTGTAATTCATGAGCTGGACAACTGTTTTGACATGCACTTATCAAACACTTCAACCTTATCGCTGCCCTTCATACCACTGACAATTGGGATATAATCCATCTGTGGGGCCAAAGACTCAGAGACCTCATCTAGCAGGATGGGCGGACAGCTGTGATTCAGTTGCTTTGGATGTTCATGTGAATTTTTTCATGTGTGACTGAGAAAGGAGTTGAGTGAAGTGGTTTACAGCAAAACTTGTAAAACCCAACAATTTCAAACTACTGTTATTAGCTAAATATATATTATCACAACATGGTAAAAATGTGTGTAAAAACATAGCTAAATTGTTTATTTGTACGTTTACTGGTAGGTAAAAGAAAACTTTTAAAGTTCGGATTTCTGTAGGTGTTTCCTTATTTATGAACATCGGCAGCATTTGCTGATTTTGAATGTTATGTCCTCTTGACTTATCAATTTTGGAGAGCAGTAAACTGAAATCTGCATCTATTGCAGGTCTTATTTTTAAGTGAAAAAGTGATAAATTACATATCAAAAATCCAAAGGCACAGCATAAAATATTCATACAAAATGTTTTAGTTACCTTTCTTATTATGATTGTTCAGTCCCAATAACTCTGATACCAGGTTAATATTTGTTTTTAACACTGGTCTGCTCCCACTTTCTGAATAATCAAGTTGAAGGTTGTTTATTTTCCATATTTTACTGAGAGATTTTTCTCCCGAAATAAATGATAAATTTACTTTTAGGCTGTTTCTATATCTATATGATTGCCAATGAATATGATACCTGCTGGAAATATCAATAAAAATAAAAATGTAAGTTGATGATTTTCAAGCCATCCAAGGTTGCCCATCAACTGAATAAATTTAGTGCAAATGTAGCAACAGATAAATTTATGGACTTGTGATTCTAGCGGAAACTTTTGTTATCAATAAATGCAGAAAACAACTGCATTCCATATACTAATTCCTTATATATATATATATATATATATATATATATATATATATATATATATATATATATATATATATATATATATATATATATATATATATATATATATATATTTGAACCTAGTCTCAAAATAATCTAAAATAAATTTATATCCCTCATCAAATCCTGTGATTAACTATTTTTACATTCAGTCAGGGTTTGGTTTGAAAATTATACTGAGCGATTGTGTTCAATGGAAACACTGAACACAATTAGCTGGCCGCACTTTACATCGTGCTTAATTCTTTAGACATGCAAGGAGAACAATAATTAGCTGATTATGGTCACATCTTTAGGTCAGTCATTTTAATCTAACTAGCTCAAAACCTGCCTTGAATGAAAGGTGCTTCTTTTAAGAGTGTTTGGACTAAATGGACCACTGAAGTTGGTTGATGGCTTCAACTAAGTTAAAATAGTCCATTAACCTAATCATGTTTCTGCCTGTTAATCTTTTTGACTGTAGACTGATTGAGTGTAATAGTGAATCATAAAACCTGTGTGAGCTTTGGTAGAAGACAAGCTTATCAGATTTATAAACACCTACTGAATACATTGTTTATGTTTTACAGTTAAAGGGAATGTATCGTTATTTCAGTGCATCTGTGTTTCTATATTTCTGATTTTAGGTTTTAGAACAAAATGTCAAACTTTTATGAGAAGACAACAAAACCCATTTCTTGAAAGAAATGTTTCAAAGTCACGGAAAACGAAGAAACGACATGTAGTTTGCGGCACATAAAAGAATTAAACAAACAAAAAAAAATTATTCCTTGCATAATTGGTGCCATTCTGTTGGGGGAATAAAACAGACAAAATTCTAAACTAGCGTTTTACTTATATATTAATATTTATACACATTTCTCTGATTTCCATCACTTTTGGCCGACATTATGAAGAGCCACCTGTGGCTGCAGAGCTGCAGGTTGCAGACCACTGTCCGCGGCAGATCGGCAGCAATTGTTTCTCTGGGTGCATTGCTGAGAATTGCTGGAGGCTCCAGTTCAGTAAGACTGATAATACTTAGTGACTATAGTTGTTCTGTATCTGAGGTTGCATTCATCACATAAGAGTTTCTGACAATGTTTCTTTTCTTCCCTCCTTCCAAAAACATACTTGTTCATTTAACTTGTTAATCCAATTTGTCTTAGGTATCATTGCATTTCATGTGCGTTGCTGTTTTGCCCTTAACTTGACTGGCAAGGAAATCTATTTTACCATCTTCAATGGTCATTCAATGACTGTTAGAGATGGACACCAGGAATAGAAAGCATGTAATGATGTAAAATTTCTTGTTATGCAAGATACCATTAAGGGATTTAGGTCACTAGTCCATGCTAACACCTGAGCATGCTTTGGTCTAAACCATTCCTTTGTGGCTAAGGGTCATTTTTGGAGCTGTCCTGCTGGAAGCTGAACCTTCAGAGAACCTCTGACGTATTTTTCTTCCTGTATTTTCTGTATTTAGCCTAATCCATCTTCTCATCCTCTCTGATTGGCTTGGCGGTTCTCCCCAAACCATGATGTTACCATCATGTTTCATGTGGATGTGTGTGTGTGTGTAATAATTTAAATTTACAACAGCTGGTAACATAATAAAATGACACATTTGAATACTATCAAATATGATCCTCCTCGTTGCTCTGTGTTTTGTTTTTTTTGTTGTTTTTTTTACCTGCAGCCTCTGTCATTCTGTTCCTGGAAGCCTTTTGCTGCTGAAAGTGCAATGCGGCAATAAAATGTCACAGCTGTTTTAATTAATAATTTGGCAAACCCTTGCTGGTGCTGTTCAAAATGTCAGCATGAGTTTAAAAATTCCCAGCTGAAAATAAACAATGTGAAATATTCAGAAAAGGAAGGCGCTACAACTTTACCCGCTCGAACTGAAAAGTACAAATGAGCAAACTAGTATTTTTTTCTGACAAATAGACACTTTATTACATGTGTTGCAGACTTGTTTGATGGATCCCCTTTTATGGTATGTGAATGTAATAAATGAGCTATATTTCCGTCAGTTGAATATGTTTTTCACCATGTTAATTATTTCTCAGGGGGCAGGTGTGTGGGCGTGCAGGCGTGTGTGCGTGTGCGTGGGTGCGTGTGTGTGTGTGTGCACTGCAAAGTTTCGCGTCTTCCACTGAGTGACAGAGATTTAGTGGCTGCCCCTGTAGTCCATTCCGTGTCCTCTGTGACAGAACCTAACAGGGGCCTTGCTGGATTTGCAAGAACGATTAAAAATGCAAGAAGATCTGGCCCGCAGTCGAATTTGTTAAGCTTGCATTCATCAGATGTGACAGATGACAAGGAACTTTACAAAGCCACCAGATCCAAATCAAATCTCCTGCTCTGCTGTCCACTTTCATCCATCCAGTGTGCTGTTGCCGTGTAATGCGGGTACACGTGTTTCACCCTTCCACATGGTCTCAGCGGGAGTGTTCACGGGAATGCGGAGTTGCATATTTTTTCGGAGCTGCTGTTTCGATCCCTCTGCCCTTCAAGGTGTGTCGTAGAGCCCAGGATTAGTGCTAGGTAGACTGTCAAACAAACCAAAGTACTGGAAGACAGGCACTGTGGCTCTAGCAGACCTCCTTTAATGTCTGGGGGATTGTTTGTACATATTGAATAAACACCTGGGTCAAGGATTTAACTGGCCGGTGACACAGAGTCTGAGAGAAGAGGATTTTAGACTGTCACAACACGCACAGGTCAAGTTTCATACCAGGCCTGGCACTCACACAGTATTTACCTTACTTTACTTGTCTGTTGAGACGTTTTTAACTTAGAGTACTTATTTTCACAGTTTGGGATGATGTCAAAGAACTTTTTTTTTTTTTTTTACCCAAAATCTGAGCAGAACATGCCCAAAGATTGTCCTTACATGGTGCATGATTTGTTGTCATTCCAATGCACGCTGAGGTTCTTCTTGACACAGATCTGCTACAAAATATCTAACTGAAATTTTTAAGCTACAACTGGGTCTTATTAGAGTATTTTGAAGATACACAGCCTATTAGACAGACATTGTCATAATAATTCAGTGTATGTTAGCAACTACTGTAGTTTATCGCTTAAGTATAAGTAAAGGGCCAACATTTTAATGTAGTTAATAAGATATCTATATCTAGGAAGGTATCATGTCAGAGAATAATCACAGCTGCAGAGTAGTTGAAGTTGAGGTCTGGGCTAAAAGCACTTTTAATTGATTACCCTGCCTGGATTCTCTGTGAAATAGGTTAAATACTCTAAAATGAATTCCATTAGTCTTCCGTGTTCACTATTTTTATTCCTGTGCCCTTCTTTTATTATGCAGTTGAGATGGTTGTGATTAACTTTCCTACTCTGTACTTCCCCTGCCTCTGTGCCTCTGTGCTCCTTGTGGCTCCATTTACTTTCCTTTTTCTCAGCTACTTATCATAACCCACTGATCAGGCACAGTCCAGTCTGAGCAACTGAAACCCCCATCCACAGAGCACACGCCTCCTCTTATAAAGATCTAATGATAATATGCTTAGTGTGATGTATCTGATGGCTGTTGTCACATTTTCAGCACACACCCAACAGCCTGTTCTGATGACTAAAAGGTCAGGGATTCTCATTTTTGTAGATTTTGCCATGGTAACAGCTGGCCTATTTACTGGCTGCTTTTTTTTTTTTTCTTTTTCTTTTCTCTCTCTCCAGTTCCTGTTTCGTCAAAGTCCCCTCCGACACCTTGGCCCTTACTAACAAGCAAGTCCAGCAATCCAATAGAAACCAATACTGTGAATGTCAACTGACTGCACAGGCATTCGTGTCCAATTTGCCATTGGCGGCACTTTCAGGAAGAATTTCTCTCTGGCGTATTATATTCCTTTTCATACCTGGCAGTGTTGCTTGTATGAAATTCCCATTTATCATAATAACCAGAGTTGAGTGTCCATTTATCAACTACTGAATGGCTGGGCATTAATGTGTCAAGCTTAACCAAGAAAATTTACTTTCTAATGGCTGTTATAAAACCTTGTTATGAGTCAAATTAGACAGCAAATGAAAGGGAAACAAGATAACCAACAATTCCTACCTCACCATGTATTTTACACACTGAATACTCTTTAAATGATATTCCTGTGACTGAAAAAAACAAACTTGCCCATAAAATTGTATGGCTACAATTAGCTAACAAAGTAGTACATTCTGGTGGTTTTCATATTTTCAACTGAAATGTTGCTTAACCGCATGTCAAACCATTTCTAGGTTTAAAAATAAATAAAACAAGAGTACTGGCAATTTTTTAGTCTTGATAAATCCTTTTCCTTTTTTTTTACCATTTCCCTGTGAAGACTATGCATTTACAAACAACCTGGTTGATTCAGCTACTGATGGACACCTTTCAGGGTGAGGGTTCACATTTTTCACCCAAATCTGACCTGCATGAATGAAGAAGACATCACCAGGGTCTATTGGTGTTTTTTTGAAATTACTAATACACTAAGTCACTTGAACTAAATGATCATTCAGAGAAGTTAAGGAATCGACGCGGCAAGTTACAACAGACCATGACAAAACACACTGATAAATGCGGCATGTGTAATTGTTGTCTAATGGCTAAAGAAAAAAATAAATGTGATCATGACTAGATGCACACAGAATGACAGTAAATATTGCAATGGAAAGACTTTCAAAAATTTACAAATCGAAACCCATGCTTATGTTCAAAATACAAATTTGATTGTGTATTTTCTTTTCACTACTACTGTATTTTATCCAAAGCAGCTGTCATTTAGGTAAAATGTTAAAACCACTAATTGGTTTCATTGAAAAGCATTAAATGTGCATTTTGGCAGAACTAGTTTTGGTAACACTTTATATAAAGGGATCTGCATAAGACTGACATGATCATGAACATGACAAACTCCTCATAAATATTTATGACTGTTGTCATGAAGTGTTATTTGGTTAATAATGATGCTTTTAATGCAAAGTTTACACTTTTAATGCACTTTTAAAGCAACTTTTAGTGCAATTTTGCATTAAAAGTGTCTTTTTTTTTTTTTTTTTTTTTTTTTTTACCAAATGATAATTCAGACTCCTTCATGATCATGACAGGTGTTTTGTCATGTTTATGACAGTTTCATGTCAGTCCTTTGCACAGTCCTTCCAATAAAATGTCGCCCTCGTTTTTTTAGTAATAGTTTCTTAAAATGTATTTATGTGTTGTTATATTTATTTTAAAACTTTTTTCTTTTGCCATGAACATCAAAATCCCAAGCTCTCTGTCCATATTGCCCGGTCCTTCTCAGTTGTATTTCTGCGGATTTATTTTAGGCCACAAAACTCTTTTTTTTTTTTTTTACGCACGTGATATGATCAGGACATAAAGGAGCATAAACTGTTTGTGACCTCACCGCCAGATCAGGCACACTAAAGGTTTGAACCTGTAAATGCTGTGCTGCTTGAAGGGAGCCATGCTTCTACTGTGAATGATCTTTAAGTGTGTCCAAGGACAGAGGTCTGAACAAGCCTGTCATTAATCAGTCTCAAGTGTGTTCACACCTGTATATAGCACTATCCTGGTGTTAACAGATAGCCAAAGACAGATAATAGAGCCAAGTCTGAACTTGACATTTTCTTTTTAACATGGACTGATTACAATTGCTTGAATGACAGCTGAATGCCTTTTGACAGCTTTTCTTTTAATTCACAATCTTTTTGACCGTTTTAAATGCCACACATGTGATTGGTACTTCATAAATTATTTTTTAAGCAGAGATTTTTTCCTACTTTTCTACCATCTGCATTCACTATGTGGCTTGTCACCACCTCAGCAGACACAGTCTCTCCTTGTCTCATTCTTTCTAACTGCAGACCTCTTGACTTGCGTAATATATTAATGCACTGATCCTCTGGCAAGGCACCTTTACTAAAAGACCAATATGCAATGTGTGCCCATTTGAGTTTTATGCAAGCCAACATGAAACCAAGCAAAATGTGATGAATTCAACTTCTATATTGCACAAGAATTAACAAATCGGGTGTGAAAGTCTCCCATTTAATCATGCTGAGGGATGAAATCCTGAATCTGTGGGGCAGGCTGGGTGACTGTATCTGCAGTAATCTTCTTCCATCCATATCCCTGTTTGATTTGACTTGGTATCCAATTTGGTGAAACAGTAATCCAGGGCTAGAAGCGATTTTGAAAAACTGAAAAATATTATTATTATTAGATGTTTTTGTCTTGTAGTGTGCTGTGTGCCAATTTGAAGTGAGTAATTTTGATCAGCTATGGGGAGTAGTAATTTTATTTCCATTTTTTTTTTTCTCTGTCGTGAATGGTAGTAGAGAACCACATAAGAATTTTACTGCAAAGTGTGGCCTTTGCAAACTGGGAAAAAAAGACAATGGAATGTGCAAGACAACTCTGCCGTAGGGCAGAACGAAAATGGTGTAAAACTCAACTTCACGTTCATTATGACATCTATAAAGAAAAACTACGTTACTATCATTTAACACTCAAACATGCAAGACAGGCCTTCTTTGCAGATGTCATAAACAAAAACATTAACAATGCTCGAGCTTTATTTGCAACAGTTGACAGGCTCACAAATCCTCCTATCACGTTACCACCTGAATTTCAGTCTATTGCTGCCTGCAACCAGTTTTCCAGTTTCTTTTCAGAGAAAATTCAAAAAATCAGGATTAATCTGCACATCCACTATAAAGTCAGTACCAACACTGAACCCAAACAAAACAAATACAGGAAAAATGACCCAATTTCAACTACTTAATTATAAAACCCTAGAGGAAATTATAAGTCAACTCAGCTCCAGTTCTTGCTGTCTGGATGTTCTACCCACACATTTCTTTAAGAAAGTTCTGCCTGTTGTTGCTACTGATCTGATCCAAATAGTAAACTCATCACTCTCATCAGGCGTTTTCCCCCAGGCTTTGAAAACGGCAGTAATCAAACCACTGATAAAAAAGAACAATCTAGACAAATCACTACTGCAGAATTACAGGCCGATCTCCAACCTCCCATTCATCAGCAAAGTTATTGAAAAAGTTGTGTGTAAACAGTTAAATAGCTTCCTAACGATAACCAACTGCTTTGACTCCTTCCAATCTGGTTTCCGTCTCACCACAGCACAGAAACTGCCCTCGTAAAAGTGTTCAATGACATCCATATAAATACGGACTGTGGGAGAACCACAGTGCTGGTTCTGTTGGACCTCAGTGCAGCTTTTGACACTGTTGACCATGACATATTACTGAATCGACTGGAGAGTTGGGTCGGACTCTCCGGTCCAGTGCTTAACTGGTTTGAATCTTACATAAAGAACAGGGATTTCTTTGTTTCAATTGGAAACTTCTCATCAAAGAGGTCAAAGGTCACATGTGGGGTACCCCAAGGTTCAATCCTAGGACCCTCTTATTCAATATCTATATGCTCCCACTAGCTCAGGTTATAACAGGAAATAATATTAGCTACCATAACTATGCAGATGACACACAGCTCTACATTACGATGTCACCAGGAGACTCAGAACCCATCCAATCACTGAACAGATGCTTAGAACAGATAAATGTGTGGATGTGCCAAAACTTTCTCCAGCTGAACAAAAACAAAACTGAAGTTATTATTTTTGGACCTAAAGAGGAACGATCTAGAGTCAGTGCACAGCTTCAGTTATTACAACTAAAAACCAGTGATCAGGCCAGAAACCTGGGAGTAGTGATGGACTCTGACCTGAACCTTCAGAGCCACGTAAAGACAGTCACAAAGACGGCCTTCTATCACCTGAAGAACATTTCCAGGATTAAAGGACTAATGTCTCAGCCAGATCTAGAGAAACTCATCCATGCGTTTATCTTCAGTCGTATTGATTATTGTAACGGCGTCTTCACAGGTCTGTCCAACAAATCAATCAAACAGCTGCAGCTGATCCAGAATGCTGCTGCTCGTGTTCTCACTAAAACCAGGAAGATAGAGCACATAACACCAGTTTTAAAGTCTCTCCACTGCAGTGACGTGCGGTGAGGTTCATAGCTGGTGAGGCACTGACGTCATCAGAATCAGATTTGCAAATAGATGCATAGATTGACAGCAGTTTACAGGTTATGTTTCACTTCTGCATCCTTACACATACAAACTGTAGCTCACAAAACACACATATTATCTCCTGCTTCGATTGAAAGTCCACTTGAGAAAACTTTTTTAGTGTTGTAATGTAGTCATCCATGTCGAAAGTCGGGATAAGCGAGAGGAAAAAAAAATCACTATCTCTATTATAATCTATCGCTGCACTTGACTTGCTTCCCGAATCGTTTAGCCTAGCTCGCTGTCACTTACTCGGCAGTTGAGGAGTGAACAAGACGAACGTCTGGGATCTTGAGCGCCCCCTGCCATGAGGCAAGAGAACTGCCTGCCTCACCTCGAACCTGTTCTCTGCCGTTTATAATCGCTCATTACACGAAACACGTTACACAAACACAGTTGGTGACAAAAAGCACTGTACATTATATACATAAGCTAAATTATTGGAAATAAGTTCACATATTAAATTTGTTTAAACCATTTTATTGACGCCGTACAGCAACATGCTCTCTCCGCTTAGCAGCCAGCGCAGAGCCAGGGGTTGCGCAATCCAAGGTGAGGCAGAGCTCGCTGCTGCCTCACCGGCATCGCTTCCAAGCATTTGAATGGGAAAATAAGAAAATTCAGCGATTTTGAACAAATAAAAATCGAAATTGGTGAAGCTACATGAAAAATAAATATTTTTTAGTACAAACCACCGGATGAATATAACAATTTAAATTACTTTATGATTATATATTTTCTTTCTTTCCATGATGGCTGGTGAGGCACTGCCTCACCTGCCTCCCCTGACCGCACGTCACTGCTCCACTGGCTCCCTGTAGCTCAAAGAATAGACTTTAAAATACTGTTGTTAGTTTATAAATCACTGAATGGTTTAGCACCACAATACATTAAAGATCTGCTGCTGTTGTATCAACCTTCCAGAACTCTCAGGTCTTCTGGTTCTGGTCTGCTCTGCATCCCCAGAACCAGAACCAAACGAGGAGAAGCGGCATTTAGCATCTATGCACCAAAAATCTGGAACAAACTTCCAGAAAACTGTAAAACAGCTGAAACACTGACTTCCTTTAAATCTCAACTAAAAACCCACTTGTTTAGAGTTGTATTCGAAACGTAATCAATTGCAAATTTATTGATGTTGTGTTTTTATTGTTGATTCTATGTTGCATTGTGTTTTGTGTTTGATTTGATGTAAAGCACTTTGAAATGCCTTGCTGCTGAAATGTGCTATACAAATAAAGTTTGATTGATTGATTGATTGAAAGAAAATGTGAATTTTTAATCATAACCAGAGAGTTGCAGAAAATAGCGGATGTAAGTAGGTCTTGAAATATTTGGATAGTGCTACGTTTCTTCAAATTAGCCTCTTAATGCTTTTCAGATTTTAAGAAATATGAGTTCACTGCAAATTTTCTGAGATTTTACCATTTTCCATGTAGAATCCATGTAAAGATTTACCAAGAAAACATAATTTAAGCTTCAAAAGCTTTGATTTGAAATTGGCTGGTTGGAAACTACAAATGTGGCGGTGAGGAGGATATTAGTCTGGAAATGCACAACACTAAAGCTAAGAGGTTACATTGATGTCAACATCCCATAGTTAACTGAGCTAATTGCTAACATACGCTGCTAAAGATGGTAGTAAATGTCACCTTGTTTTCTATGTTGTGTTTGTTTATAAAGCTTTGTTTTCCACACAGTGTTATGTTACCTCTGGTCCCAACATAAATTATAAAGGATTGATCACAGACAATATTTTTTTAGATTTTGAGGCATGCTGACAGAGACATCTGTAGCATGTTCTGCTCCCTCTCCTTTACTTTTTTTCCAGTATGATTTTTTTTTATTACATTTTGAGAAAATAGTTACATATCAAATGAATTCAAAAAGTAGAAGTAGATTTCTAGCGCTTAAGAGAGTCCAGTTTGGTGGAAATTGACATCATCAGATCAGATCTTAGTGGCCAAAAATCAACACTAAAATCTATGATCAGTGCATGTGAAATTGGAATTTGCTTCTAGCTCAAAACATGCAGGCGAGGAAACAGTTAAAAAGAAGAGACAAACTTTGGCTTCAGAAAACAAAAACTGCAGCTAAAGTGTCCAAATGTAAAGTTTTGACAAAAAAGATAGCCAAGATAAAAATACATCAGGGTATGTTGATTTGTTTCATGATATAGAGATGCCACTTCACAGCATCCAGCCAAAGAAAGAAACACCCCAGGCAGCAGACATATTATTCAGTATACAAAAACTTCAGCACAAGAAACAAACTATTCTGAAATTGCACCAAATGAAAACTTGTTCTTGTTTTTTCATTTGTGTTTATGAAAATGGCCAAAGATATAAAGTTTTATAAACAAAAACAGTATTTTTCAAACCAATCTCATCTCCAATGAGGCTCAAGGCAAAGACGTGGCATAAAATCCACAACTCAGATGGAGGATTATGTAAATCTTGTGTCCTGTGTCAGGTCTTTGCTTAATGTTTTTCCTTACTTTTAACAGCTGAAGTTTAGATCATGTTCATTTGTTGAATTAGCGGTAAGACTTCTTTTTAGCACTATTTTGGACAAGAGGTAAACAGATGAAAGATGAGAAAAAAAACATCACAGAGATTAAATATATCTCATTAAAACAGAGTTGTGTTTCTTTTTCCTAAAAAAGTTGGCAGTAATCTTGAGACCTGACACAGAGCTCAAAGGAAAAAACTAGTCAAACTCAATCCAAACAGTTTGACAGCAAAGAACTTAGCTGTTAGCAATGTTTTACGAATAGTTACTATTTTGTGTGGAGCTTATCCAACCCAGCTGGATAAATGGCTGCTATGTTTTACTTACACAAAAGACAAATTCAGCTTTTCAAAGAGATTCCTGGTTACAAACAATGCTTAACAGAAATTATAAAAACAACTAAAGCATCTGCCTGTCTTGTCACTTTTACAGCTGCATTGAGAGTGGAGTGGCATATTGAGCATTATAGTGCTGAGTAGGCCTAAGCACGAGGAACAGAAATAGATTCTGCGTAACCTTAAGCCCTGTGTGAAAATTCTTAAGTAACATTTGAATTGGAGTTTTTCTGTGTATTGATGGGATGTATTATATTTGCTCTTTTTGTTGTTTTGTGTACGGTACTTCAAAGTATCAACAAACTGTCAGAGAATGAAATTTCAATGCCCTATAAACACCCGCAACTGATTAGACAATTATTTGCTGAATTAATTTGAATGTATATCATATCAATTTCACTTTCAAGCACATAGCATGCTGAGGTAAGGAAAATTTTCCACCTAATATAACATTAGATTAAGCAGTATGACAGAGTCTTTGCAGTTTTTTGAGTTGCAGTTTTGTTGATTTATTTTAGTAGAGCTGTGCATGTGTGCTGTTTGAAATTTAAAGAAATCGAATGTCCTACATTTTAATAGTTTGATGGGAATGTTTCCTGACCCATCACTCTTATCAGGGGTTTTATAAAACACCACTTGGCAACCAATTGAATTAAATATTTTTAACAACAAGAAACACAATGAGGCTGTAGTATTTGTATTCAATGTTATCAATGCCTAGTTTGTTTGATGACGGTGTCTTTGCGTGGGTTTCCTCCAGATACTTCGGCTTCCTTCCACAGTCAAAGGACATGCATATTGGGTTTGTTTTTTATTATTCTGAAATGGTGTTAGGAGGGAACATGTGTGTATGGTTATCTGTCTCATGATGCTTTTTATTTACTAGGATGGACTGACAAAGATGCATCAAAAATGTATCAAGGATGCACTTTGACGAAATCTGCCACATTGGGGATAGACGGTAGAAAAACTGGAGGTAAGTGCAGCTATTTCTTGACTCACCTCCTAATAATCTCCAGAGGGAGATACATTTACTTTTTTATATATAACTGCCTCCCATATATGTCTTCTTTCATCTGTTTGACTGAGCATATGAAAAAAAGTTGGCTAATCTCTCCAGAGACTGGTTGATCTGGAGTGTGAGAAGGGAATTCGACAGGGAAGCAGAAAAACATTCCCCTAAAATGTAACATTGCTACATTTTCCCTCTAATTCACATTTTCTCTCAAGCAAGATCTATGTAACCTCAGGTTACACATGTGTGAAAGCTGCAGCCCTGACAAATAGCATGACATCAGAAGCTGCAATTATCCCAGATGTGTGCGCACTCTTCTCAGCAGGATATTCTTTAAACATGAATAAAAACAGCAATACAAACACAGCATGCTGTGCTCTAGCTTTGTGTGCACACAGAGGAAAAGGTCTCCCTCAGAGGTTTAACTTCTTTTTAATGACACAATGTAGCATGACTAAATAAAAACCAGGACATGGAGAAATTTGCGTAGGTGCAAATTTTACTTGCATAGAAGATGATTATTTCAGCAAGTAGCTAAGTTTTGGGTTTAAAAAAACAAGACTCAGTCTATGGGGGGACAGAAAAATGTCTTAGTTTCCATTGTCTGATACCTGAAGGCAAACTTTTTTTTTCCACTTTTCTATGAACTTCTTATAGAAATGGTGGCTATGAGATGCTTACTATATAACCGCACATCAGTATTAACAGTAACATTTTAAACAAACATACAAAATAATCTAATTATTTCAATTGAAAAATTTGAAAAACACAATTATTTCAAGTGTTGAAAAACACCCAATTACTGTTTTAATATTATCTATAACAATATTTTTAAAATAATTAAAAAATAAGACTAAATACTCACATAAGGTTTCGTAGTATAGAATATGCCATGCTTAACACTTTCTGTATTGAGTAGGTCTAGAGTTTCATGTTATATCCTCAATTAAGTACATTTTTAGAATCTTTGTATTCAGGCAGGGTTTAGATTTGCTTTTTCCATAGCACCAATCATGATTGACTCAGAAGAGGTAGGAGTCCTCACCAGTAAAGGCATAATGTGGGACTACAAACACCAGCACAGTATTTTTATAGCAGTAACAAAATAGCTTGAGATCATAAGTAAATAAAACCAAAGGCTAAAGAGGGATAAATAAAACACAACTGGAAATTGGAGCTTAAAAGCAAACTGTATAAAGTGCCTGACCAGACAAAGTTGAGAACTAGCAGATTGTCAGACTTGCATTTTGTTTTTAGATTCATTCAACAGTAAAGGAATGTTGGATCAAGTGTTGTATATAGAAGTAAGATGAGAACCACAGCCTTTTCCCAAAATATTTCACTTTGAGATGCATGATTTCAGTTACTGCTACAAGTAGTCTATTTCATCTTCTTTTTGCTTCTACCGTCTTTAACTTTAACTCAGTTTTTTTAGCATGTTCATTGATGATTAGAATACCCTCCTTTAAAGTGTCTGGAATAAATACCGGAAGTACTACAATAATTTTGTCTAATAGTGAACAATTTTATTTTATATACTAATAGTGAATCTGAGTCAGTTCCAAAAATAACCGCTAGAGGGAAGTAAGAATCTATTAATAATACGAAGAAGAAGAAAAGTTAGAAGGGTTGTGTCTGTTGTTCCTTCCATGAGGATTTTTGTTGAAGAAATGTGATTTGTAGTTTTATCTTTTGGCACTTTTCATATCAAGGATTAGAATTATTTTTTTTTTTGTTGTGTGTGTGTGTGTGTGTGTGTTGAATCATTATCTTCTGCCGAGCTTCTTCTCCGGTGAGTTACATTCTCGAAAGCAGCACTTCAAGCTCGTGCGTAGCTATGTGCTACGTTCTGTGATTTGTTGTAGATTAATAAATAGCTAAGCCAGATAGTTTATGTCCTAGATGTATAAAACATGTCGTAGATATAATTTAATGGATACTAATTATTGTTTATGTTTCCTTTTTTGCCCAAATTGATTTTTGTTTAAATGTAATTTGTTGGGTTTCCATGTCATTTGCTTTCAGTGTTTGTGTCTTTCCATCCTTCCATCCATATTTAAAGCATGTACACTGCAGAAAGAGCTGTGTTTTATTTTTTATGCTGGGTGTAAAAGAATCTGGACTGTGGCAAGTTAAATCTGCAAAAGGATGGAATCTTTACATAAAACATGAATTGAAACTCTGCTAGCAGACATGGCAAAATGGGATGGTGTGACACCAGCTTTAAATTGTTACAGAATGTGGTTTCAGTATGCTGGAAAAGAAAAGACTTGAGTCTTTTGGGAGTACAAAGTATGAAAAGTAATTTATCATTCTTATTAGTCCGCACAACTTTCTAAATGCAAGGCATTTATTTCACAGGTGTGCATTTCTTTGAGTATACCCTAAGGACTAAATCAAAGTGAAAATGTGATGCAAATGGACTTTCTTACATGAACAACATTTTTCTTAGGCCATTGGTTAAATTTATTACATCTGATTTTATTGTCTTGTGTTGTGGTATATTTGGACGATATGAAATTGGATTAAACCTGAAATTGGATTTAAACCTGAACCTGCCTGACTGTATTGGACTAAGATGTAATTGGTTCGCGTTGGGATGAATTCAGTTGAATAGAGGGAATTCTATTGCAGCTCGGTGCCGTTTGCTTTTCGTGTCACGGCCATTTCAGGTTGTCGCCATTTTTATCCCTTTGTTATGACCCACGGATTCACCTCGGTTTGTATTTTTTGCTGTATAAACCCTATAAGATTCATTTTTGACTCTGTATTTATGAAGTAAAGCCTGCAGTTGAGACTAAAGAGTTCCTCCTGTACTTTTCTCAAATACCCGTGTTTAGGAAGACAGCAAACAGTGCTATGCTGGCTGCCTATTGTGGACACCTCTCTTAATGCCTGGCTACAGTTGAAACCAGAAGTTTACTTGCACCAAATAACAAGACACATATACCGTCTTTTCTAATTATCTGAAGTTAAATCAGTCCAGACTTTTTTTGCACCATTCCAGCTGTAATAAATTCACAGTCACTTAAAGATATTAAAGAGCAGATTGTTCCTTTATTTTGCTTTTGAACATTCCTTGACATCACGGAGGTTATAAAGTGAAAGGGAGCCCCAACTATTCAAGAGCATCATATATATTTTGTTCTCATCTTTTATCTACTTAACCAACCCTGGAGCTCTTGGGAGTAACAAATCTTCCTGTTAACTCTGTTTCTTAATCAAGAAACCTCTTAGCTGAGGCACCATCTGGGCAGAATTTTAAGCTGATGATTTTTCTCCCCAAATAATAAAAAAAAAATATTCAAATTGAATTAGATACTTTAATGCGATTAAAT
The DNA here is from genome assembly GCF_019740435.1 of Gambusia affinis. NCBI lineage: Eukaryota > Metazoa > Chordata > Actinopteri > Cyprinodontiformes > Poeciliidae > Gambusia > Gambusia affinis. The sequence goes on from NC_057881.1 coordinate 16,195,695, forward strand.
AGTACCTCTCTAGCAGACCTTTCTGCTTTTACAGCACTTGAGTGTGAAACCTCTGAAGAGTAACCTTCTTTCAACAGCTTTTGTAATTTGATTACCATGGATGCACATTTATACACTTGGAAATGGTTTTGTCTGGAAAAATCCAGACATTCACGGGTGGAGCAGCTATGAAAAGGTGCAGTTTTTCAGGATGTAGTCTATCTGCATCACTTTTTGTGAATTAAATCTAATCGATTCAGTAATGAGAAACCTTTTGTACTTTTTATAAAAAAAAAAAAATCTCCCGAATCTTTAATGTGGAGAGTTATTCCTCTAGTTAACCTATACTCTTTGTGAAAAGTGGAACAAAGTTGCCTTTAGGGAGTTTGGAACATGGCTTAAGGATGGTGGAGGCGTTAAAAATACACACAAGCTAACTACAGATTAACCTCACGACAGACCTGACAGGGGGCAGGAGGCATGTTGGTAACATGGAGGTGTGCTGGTGTCTCAGCCTTACCTGCTTCAGGATATATGTCAGGCGAGGAGCTCCAAAAGCTGTGAGAAACTTTTTTTTCCCCCCTTTCTTTCTACCAGCTCTGATTATTTTATCTGAGAGGAATGTGTCATTGAACATATTTTAGGTGTTTATCTGACTAATTTTATGTTTGCAATGGTAATATGTCTTAATTAAATGTATATTAACTTAATATGTTTGTTTTTATAGAATTAGCAGGTGTATAGCAGGCATTTTGGTTTGTTGGGTTTAGGAGCAATACCTCTCATGTGTGCTCAGGTTTGTTGCGATGAGTTTAATCATTCAGTCAGACTATTAAACCAACAACTTAAAACCAGCCAATAATGTGTGAAGGATTTTATCGGTATTGACCCCTGATGTCACGCTCAGTTAAAAGTGGGTTTGTTAAATTTCAATTTTTTTTTTTTTTTTGTTGTTGAATATTTTGTCTAATCAGCAGTTGAAAACTGTTTGGTCTGTGATGTTCACCAGCAGCTGGCTACAAGAAGAGGACTTTTAGTTTGCATACAAAGTCCCATTCATGTGAAGTGTGGTGTGAAATAGTTGAAATAAAACGGATTCTATCCAGAATTTTTCTTTTCCGATGAACCAGGCGGAAATTGTGTGCTGTGCTCTGATTGTTATCCTTCACAAACTTAGCTGTGCCCTTTTTGCTCGCAAGATTCTACTGGCAGTTTCTGTGTGGTGCTGCAGCTGCAGCTGAGATGTGTTCCTCTCCTTAGCATCTGTGTACCATCTGTGTAGTCAGATGACTGAGTCTGTCCGCATATGTGGACAAAGTCGCAACATTATTTCGTCCTGTAACCCTTCTGCCTTTCTAAGCCTGAGCACCCTAGCAAAAGAGGTTTGTCAAACATTTGACAGATAAGGAAACAGCTGTCACAGTTGCAGTTTCAACTGCCAAATTTACAGCATATCTAACTTGCCGCTGGCCTTTGCACTGAAGCTGAAAGAACCTAAATTACTGTTTCTGACACTATTTTCCTTTGGCAGTCCTGAAGGTGAGAGGGAAGCCCTAAACATGCTGGAGAGAGGACGACAACAGCTGACCTGGAAGTTCCTGGCTGTCCCCCAGGAGGACCTGAAGGATGTGATGGTTCATCTGCTTACCCAGTTGCCAAGGTAACCACATATAAAATCTTAAAGGAATGGACAGATTAATGTCTGACACCATTAGACTTAGTTTTTACCTTTCTTGTAATTTAAAGTGATACTTTAAAAGCAGTCTAGTTTTTTGCTTCTCCATTTATTTGAACTATTTACAGTTATATTATTTAATTAGCTTGTTCCAGCTATCAGACAAATGAGTTATTGAAGTGTTAAATTTAGAAGTAGTCTTTGAGATCTTACTGAGGAGGTGATTATACGTTTTTTGGTGTTCTGCTCTCAGACACAGGTACAATAAGCCGATATTAGCAAATTAGTCAGGCTGTCTGCTGGGTTAGCAGGCTTTCAGTCAGCTGCTTACAAATATGCTGCTCATAGATTGTTCACAAAATCGGTTTGTGAACAGAAGGCTTATTGATAAAAGGTTACTTTGATTTCTAGCTTAAAATTTTGATTTTTCAAACAACTGAATTTGACTTTTCTTAAATGATAGAAAAGCAAAAGAAATAGGAAAAAGTTGGGATGCTACGTCTTTAAACTTACAGGCCTAGCAGAACGACATAACTTCAATCTGTCACAATCTGGCATTCTCTGGCTCGAACAAACTCTGTGATCTCGTCATATTTTTACTGCATGTTTGCAGCCATTACACAGATAAATGCTATCTCTTTTTAGCTCATTTAACAAGTTAAAGTTTTGGAAGTAAACTGACATTTTTTGTGTGAGCCTTAAACAAGGCTTTGCCAAATAACTCGTTGCAAGACAGAGAACAGCTTCAAGACATTACATACAATTAAAATGAAGCATCAGCTGCATTGAGTGTGAATTCAGTGTAAATTTGTAAATGGGAGCTTTTGATTACTGGGCCCAATGTAAAACACAATTCCAGTTTTCTATTGTATTTTTGAGCTAAAGAAGGTGCATCTGTAGAATTTAAGCCCTGGCTTTCCATCTTGGAGTTAGACGTTTGATGAGAATATCTTTGCAAAAGCTTAAGTAAAATATTAGTTGCCATAATATAAATGTACAATACCTGTGCATGCCACTGTCCTTGGTAAAATCTATTATTTATTGTACCAAGTACTTCTCCTTTGGTCCTTTTAATAAATGTATGTCTTTTCAGCCTGTTGGCAAACCATGGGAGGCCAGAATTGATTTCTGAGTTTTCAACAAGAGGGCGGAAAGTCTAGTTGCCGGGCAGCTTAACAGCTCCACAAAGACCGCGATTCTTGGGCTGGGAGGCAGGAGATCAATGGTGTAAAATAGGAGAGAATTAACAATGGGTGCAGAGCAAAGCGAGGAGACTTTTGACCTGGTATGTGTTCAGATGACAGGTTTTACCCTGTCACCCTGATAATTGCTGCACTTGAGGGGGATAAGATTGAACAAGAAGGGCTGTGATAACAGCAAAGCTTCCATATTTCTCAGTAAAAAGAGGAAAAAAAACCCCACTCCCAGTGGGTATTAGGATCTGTTTTTCTGCTAATGAACACATGGATTGTTTGGTGTAAGTAAGCGTCTTCATTTTTACCGAGACATTTTTGATGCATGAACTCTTTTGACTTTCAAATGCTCATCTTCCTCCTCCTTTTGCTTTAACCTCAGCATTCCTGCTCTCTCCCTTTTGCACTTTCATTAGATTAACATTGATATTCATTAACACCTGATCTACCCTGTGTGCTTGTGCATTGGGTCTGGCACTGTGCCTCCACAGGAAATCAATAGTATTTTCATTCATCCAGTTGGGAGGTTCTGCATTGCTTTGCTTCCTCAAGCAGTAGTTGCAGTTGTGATTAGCATTCTTGTAGAGGACTCTGATTCTTTGGTAGATATTGCTTTTGTAGGTCAAACATTGAGGTAGTAATCGGGGAACATAGCCAGTAAAAGCTGTTGTTTAAAAAAAGCCAGTTGCTGGAGTGAAATTTTGAAAATTAAGAATGACAAATAATTAGCATAGGTGAAAAGGCTTGACTATCATTTGTATTCCCCTCCATGACCCATCAGATATTGAAAGATGATGACAGGTTGTCCAATTTCCTCAAACTCCCCGGTCAATGCCTTAGAAAATGACAAATTGCCAGGTTAATTGTGTTAGGGTCACAGCCATTTGAATGGAATGAGCCACTTTATTCAGACTGGAAATCCATAAGCGGAGTTCATTCGCCATCTATGCTGACTTTCTTCAGATTCTCTGAGGTGTGGCCTTTTGGGAGTAATCCTAGACTATCTCAAGTGAGAATAGTGCCTATATAAGAGACCATAACTCCGACAGTGCTTTGAAAGAGTATTCACAATCACAATATTCAATATTCTTTTGTGGATGTTTAACTACAGACCAACATGATGGAGAACATAGAAATGAAGTGGAAAGAAATGGTTTATTGTCGTCTTAGTCATTTGTATTTGTGCCAGTAGGAATCTGGTTTTGACTACAACTAATTGTTAACAACAGTTATTCATTGTTGAGTAGTTGAGAGGTGGTGCACACCCTGGACAGGTTGCCAGTTGATCACAGAGCAGCACAGAGACAAACAGGACAAACAACCATGCATACACACACACACACCCCACCTTAAGGAAAATTTGAGAGAGACCAATCAATCTGACAGGTTGGAAGCCAGAGTACCCGGAGAGAACCCATGCATGCACAGGGAGAACATGCAAACTCCGTTCAGAAAGACCCCGGGCCGGGAACTGAAGTTTGTACAACAGTCTTTTTAGTTTGGGTACTTCTGCTCAGGATCATTTAGATTCCTTGGTTGTCCATTGTAAATCAGACAAATAGCTTCTGCAATAGGAAGATATTGCTATAGTTTCTGCAAGAGCTGTCACACCCAATTCCAGCCACCTTTGTAACCAGTCTGATATCCACTCGCCTTGATCGATTTCCAAGAACAAGTACAGGTAGAGAAACAATTTATATTTCCATCTTAAAAGCACACACAAGGTTGAGTTGGATTAGAGTTGGGCTTTCTTGGAGATGTGCACTGGGACTTCCTGGGGTAAGGCAGAGCATTTGTTGGTATGTTGTCCGTAGTAAATATAAATAGATTTTTGTGGGCATATACAAATAGAAGGGGGTCTGTATATCTGAAGTTACCCCTCCTCTGTAGCACCAAGATTAGAAAGGAAGTGCCTCTCCTGCTGTCGGGCAGCACACAGAAGAGATAAACAAATGCATGGATGGATGGATGAATGAATAAATGGAGAAAAACAGATGTAGATTGGGGACTTGTGCTTTTTTTCGTCTTAAACTTTAAATAGACCGCCACGTATTGGATGTGGAATACTGAAAGAACCCAGGATAATGGGTTATTGAGAAAGGATACCGTATTCTCGTACTCTATCTTAATTCCCATTTTCACCCCATCTCTCTTGTTCTTCTCTGCCTTTCTTTTTTGTTATCTAGCTCAGTTTCTATGGGAGCAGGCAGCCAGCAAAGCCTTGAAGTCAGATAGAAGTAGGTACTAAAGCCAGGTGTGCAGAAAGAACATGATGGGCCCTGAGGTTGGACTGAGAGGTGAGGGACAGACACTGGAGTGTGTGACAAAAGGATGAGCTTCACTGCTAATGACTCCCACAGGGGAGACCAGCTGCTCAGTTTGCGAAAGCTTGCACATGCATTTTCTCCCTGTAGAATTAACTTGGTGGTGTGATAGAGCGTGCTTTTGAAAACACAAACTTTGCATGACTTGGACATCAAGAGCAACAGAAATGAAAACCCACACATATAGCTATAATAAAGTAGTTGTGTCTCTGTTACCTTTGTCTAAACCTCTTCTGCCCATTAACATGACCAGCAATTCCCAGTAAAAGATTTACATTTCTTCATAATGAGGGGTTTTAAGTGTCTTCAGTTTGCACTTCAACGTCTCGAGGCATGATGCATAAGCATGATCTGCTTATGCAGATGGCTCATACCACACTTTAGGAAAAGGACGTTTCAGCACAATACTGCAGAATCAATAATACAGTGGTTGCTGACCTGTGTGACCTTCTTCATTTGCCATGTTGACATAAAAGGTAGTTCCATTCTGAAAATACAGACAAGCTCCCTGATGTTAAATCAGCTCCATTTCCAAAACGTATTCACACCCTATAGCATAACGTTTTCACGTTTTCATGCTACAACTATAAAAAAAATGCACAGTACACATTTCAAATGTCTTAATGCTATTTTCAGTTCTTCATTTTTAGTATCAAATGTTTGACCTTTTTCTTTTAAACATACCATGCCCTCACTGATAACTATTATTGTAATTTTAGGCAAATAAACATTTCTCTTTAATTCAATTACTGCTCAATTTGTATATGGTGCCCCATATGCAAATTATATTGCAAAATATATTTCAGGTGATATTTGCCCACTTCATTTCACAACAACAAAAAAAAAACAACAACTCCTAACTGCTCTGGAAGTCACAAAAACCCTATGAAGCTATAATCTGTGATGAATAATGTGATATTAAGTAGATCTGACATTCTTGAAGGGCTTTTAAAATCCATGCATTGATCAGATGAAGGGTGACAAGCATCATATCTTCAGTAATGTCTCTCCCACCGTGACTTTCCAAACGTTTTCTCGTACAGTGTTGGCTTGTCTTGACAAGCTGTGTTGACATTTTTCTTTGTCCAATTCGTATTTAATAGTTTTAATTTTAGCAAATTATAGAGAAGTTAAAACTCTTCTATTTTTCTTGTCAAAGTTAAGCTAATCTCGCATGAGCATTGCCACCTGAACGGTGATCGACGGCGCTAAGCTCTGCCTTCTGTTTTTTATGAAAGTTACATACTGCACCTCAAAGCCCTGTCTGTCACTTTGTATAAACAATAACTTGGCAACTCAAAACCCTTTACACTGACATTGGTGCTAAAGGGAGTGAGCTCAGACATATGCAGGATGATGTTGCATCTTGCCATGCATTAATGTTGTGTTGGCAAGACAGCCGTTTGGATTGGGTGTTTTAATACTGAGAAAATGTAATCTTTTTTTTAGTTGATGCACTCGAATCTTTGACAGCTAAATTGATAATAATAAAAAGTTTTTGTGTTGAAATGGTAAGTAAAGTTTATTTGCATAGCACATTTGAGTGAGAAGGCTGTCCAATGCTCTTCTCATCATAAAAGCATCCTACAGTCATTACTAATGAAACATTATATTTTGTCAAATGCCATCATTTTGTCTAAATCATCAAGCAAATACACATAAAATATGTTGCTCAATGTTCAAGTTACTACTAATCAGAGGGAACTCTAAACAGGTGGGTTCTAAGCCATTTAAATGTTGATTTGAATGTTTCTGGTAATATGTCATGTTGGTCTTGAATTTCATTCATACTGGTTTAAAAAGGTATTTGATTTAACTTAGTGAAACCTGCAAGAAACCCCTGTAGATCGAACAAACATTCAGCTAAATTTTAAATATGTTTTTTTTTTTTTGTTGGAAAAAAGGTTTGGGGGTGGGGGTTATTAGTTTAGTGTTGAATATTTAAATATTTAGCAAAATGTTTTAGCCCTTCAAATTTTAGTCCTCAAAGCAAAGCTTATCCTTTCTGTCATGCATTCCTAATTTATCAGATAATCCATTTAATCTTGCTACTACTTTATATCTAGTTTACTCTTTCATGTTCAACACTGGGGTTAGTCGAGCCTTTTCCTGGAACGTGTGAGCGTGCGTAAAACTCAACCAATCACATTGGGGAAATAAGTCCTAGGCTGAACAGGAGCACAGAGTGAACCCACTCTGGCTTGATCATTAATCATGTTGTTTCAAGGCGTACAGGGTGTGCATGTGTTCCCGCCTGCAGCTGTGTGTTTGCTGCAGTATATCTTCTCTCTATTTTCCAGTTCTGTTTTCTGTATGAACGATCTTAAAAACTGGGCGGTAACTGATGGATTGTACAATAGGTCAGTGTACAAGGGCAAAATGGGACCACACTGGAAAAAAGACCGCTTCACCTTCAAATGTCTGCTGCTGACAGACAAATCAATGTTTGTGATGGACTACTGAGAAAACATGCAGAATGATGAATTTTGGTCATTATAAGCATTAAAGTACACACATTATGATGCCTTACCGCAATTTGATAAATCAAGTGTGATAAATTCATGATCAGGATTCACCTAATTAGTAGATGGGAGTCCACTTGTGTGTAATTTTAATTCAGCATAAATACATCTGTGCAGGTAAGACCTCACAGGTTCTTTTAGAAAGCATTAGTGAACATACAGCATCATCAAGACCCAAGAACACATATGGTGGATTAGGAGTAGTGAAGACGTTTTAAGCTGAATAGGTTATTAAACGGCATTCCCAGCTTTGAACATTGACTTCAATCCATCATCTGGCAAACTTACCAAGGCATGGCTGTCCACCTAAACTGCCAGGCTTGGCAAGATGAGCATTAATCAGAGAAGCAGCCAAGAGGATAAGTCCTGTTCAAAGTTTATGACAAGCCATGTAGAGGACACAGCAAAAAAGCAAAAAATAAAGTTGAAGGACGTGTTCTGGTCAAATGGAACAATAAACTATTGCCAAAGAGGAAATAATGAATTTTTACTGAATTTTTAACTGAATGAACCACTCCTTATCTGGAAATTGTTTCCAATGCAAAGCAGAAAGATAGTAAGACTTTTTAAAAATTATTTGTATTGAAGTCGAATCGTTATACAACATTCTCCAATACTGTTGCATATTTCCCAATATTAAAATCTTAAGTCTTGTTGGTCTAGTTTCTAGTTTAAATATCTTCAACTGTCTTGCTGAAAACTTACATATTGCTTACTATTGACTTGGAGCGTGGCTTAAATCAATAATTCCGTAATTTAAACAGCACTAATTTCACTGGCAGATTAATTCACTTGTAACATGTAATGTAACAGTGGAACTAATAAATATAGTAAGGAATTGTTTACTTAAAAAAGTCCCAATATCTTGCTAAGTTTGTGATAAACTAGTTTTTGAACCAAGATATTTCTACTAGAATGTAGGCCAAAAATAGTTGGTAAGATTCCATGTTTTTGCAGTGTGCAAGTCCCACTATGAATGGCTGATCTGTAGTTAGACTTGCAGATGGATGTTTATTCAGTCAGATTGAGTTTGAGCTATCTTGCAAATAAGAGTGGTCAATAGTTTTTCTAAATCTTATGGTGATGTACAGTTGTAGCAAAAAGTGGGCTCAGAGGGTAAATGTTAAGGTACAATACAGTTTTCAGAGTTTTACTGGAAATATAAAACCACGTTTTCCTAACTCTTTAAAACTGCACAAATACACTGCTCTATGTTGGTCTATTAGGTGAAATTTCTTCAGTACTTTAGCTTGGAAGTTAATCCCATTGATTGAGTGACTTCCAACATGCGTTCTGTTGTTAATCTGGAAACAAGTTATATTTTTCTGTGACCGGTCCAGACTTACCAAAGGGGAGACATTCTTCTTTTACTACAGAACTTAAACAGCATCTATTGGATGGCAGTAGAGGGATCACAAATGTATCTGATTTTCCCCATGTTGTGATTTTGAAGTTCCTACTTGGAGGCATTTCTTGTGGTGTATTGCATTCCAACTCTTTCTGTTGGCATGCTGCTGAATAGTTGACCAAATGCCTGTACATACTGCCATGTCCAGACCTCCTGCCTGCATCACTTGGCCGGGCTTTATTAAAGCCTATTAAAGGAGAAAGAAGTGCGGAGGGGGGGTATGGAGCAGGTTGCGAATGGGAGGACAGACTAAAATGAGGAGAGATGATACCTCGAAAAAACATCTTTTGACACCTTGAATACAGAGCTCCCGCATCTCCGTTCCATCTTCCTAGCGCATTGGGAGTCTCTCACATGGCCTTAAAAAATCAATGAACTCCACCAGTGAACTGAGTGAGTTTTACTCTCAGCACAGTTTGTCTGGCCAACTGCTGCACTGCATGTTGTCCTATGGCTGCTGTGGGCATGTGCGGCACACATCTCTCTCCGTCGAGACCAAGCCTCCTTTTCCACTCGTCTTTGGACCACTGCTGGCACTGGGACAGAAAACCTACTGGAAGTGGAGAGAGAAATAACAGGTTGATATTCCCCAACTCCCACCAGGAAAGTCACCCTAAGATTAATGAATGTTTTCAATGTCTGCTGGCTACATGCTCGGCTATCACAAATGTGAAGCTGCGTAAGATTGGGGATGTGTGAAGGTATGATTGAAAGTTTTTGGATAGAGCATGCGTATGCTATTTTAAAAATGTATTTTATTTTATTTTATTTTTTGTTTTACACAAATAGCCCTCTGAACAGTTACAAGTTCTACTGAAATGATTCATTCCAAATATAAAACTCACACATGCTGTTCTGGCAAAGATAGCAGCTGTTAATGCAGGCTGCAGGGAGTACAGTAGACACAATGTGATCAGATGAAGAAAGCAAGAACACAACACTTCCACAGGACAGGGATGAGGGCTTCTGTCTATTCTCAAGGCAGGCTTGTGTCCTCAGATTTGTTATTTTACTCCCAGGCTTCTTATGAAAGCTGCCTCATTAGGCATCCAGACAGAAGAAACCCATTTCATTTTGTCACAAAGTCACCCAGGAAGACAAGCCTGTGGCATGAAAAATAAATAAATAAGAGAGGAGTGGCAGAAGCAAGTGACTGGGCTGACAGTTACTGTGATTAGCGTTTGTAGAAGTGAAAGCATTCCTGTCATTCTCCAACCCATGATCCTTGTGTCATTTTTCTGGAGCAATCTCTTGCATCCAACTGTCTCTGCGGAATGCAAATGCCCATGACCTTTATCTTCCCTGTATGAAGTGTAATAATAGAAAAATGGAGATTTCAATGAGCAGCTGGGGAGGCCAACCGATTCCAAATGGCATTATTAAAACTATACTAAAACTAAACATACTAAACTATATGTAAAATGCACACAGTGCCTTGTCAAATGTATCCATAGCATAGCCCATGACTTCTACATTTAGTTGTATTACAACCACAGATGTTACCTACTGTAGTTTATTTGGATTTCATGTGATAAACCAGCAGAGAGCAGAGGAGAAAAAAAGGATTTTCAATTTCTTTTAAATCTAAGATTTTCAAGAGTGTGCACTTTGTTTTTACTTAGGGCAAAATTTCAACAAAAACTTAGTGTACAATTTCTTTATTCTGACACTTTACTGCTGTTGCATTGAAGTTTTCCGATAATGGGGCAATAAAATATATTTCTATTCTATGCATTATGTATTCAACCTCACAAGAGTTATTACTATGTGGAACTACACTTAGTTGTAAGTCTTTTGTGATACACATCTCCCAGCTTAAGTTCAGTCAGTTTGGATAGAGGATGTCTTCAATCAACAACTTTTCAAGCCCTGCCAAAAATGTTTGATTCGACTTAGGACCATTTCTTTTTTTTCCCCCCTCGTTTGTCTGAGTCGTCCTAACCTATGAGTTTGCTTCATAGCCTTCCTCATCGTCCAAACTGCAGTCCTGATCAAGAGTGAATAAGTTTGCTCCCAGGTCATGGTGCAGAAGATGCGGGCCAAGTTGTTTAATGCAAAATTTAAAAATGCTTAATGTCATAAAATGATGTAATTTGTGCGTTTTATATAACAAACCTCTGAACATCTGTGTCCCATAATTGACCCCTTATACACAGTAAAAGAGCAGATCAAGATTGTCTGCTGCTATCTCTCCGCCTGTCTGTTTTGTGACTTAAAAATTCAGCTCGCCCTCAAACCGAGAGGCATCTGAAAAAGTCCCGACTGCAGCAGAACACTTCTCATTAATAACTATGACTTGCAAAGCAAAGTGCTTTGTCTGTGAAGCAGGAAAAACCGCTTTAAGTTTTGTCCATATGCAATTAACTGGAACTGCACAGAGAACATGTTCTCGGCTGAATTTTCAACCAGAGCACGTTATCACAGAAAGGAAACAACTCGGGGTTAGTGTGTCGTTTCTGTTAACCCCTTCCTGAAGCATCCATCCATTCATCCATTCATCCATCCATCCATCCATCCATCCATCTATCCATCTATCTTCCGCTTAGGCCAGCCGAGAGACAGTCCTTCCAGCGTGTCCTGGGTCTTTCCCGGGACCGCCTCCTGGTGGGACGTGCCCGGAACACCTCACCAGGGAGGCATCCAGGAGGCATCCTAACCAGATGCCACCTCAACTGAAGCAAACGGCGGCAAACAGTAAAATAACACAATGCATCGTAGCTCTACACTTCCATGAGGGATATTAATGGTTGGAATGTTATCTTGTCTTAATATTTTGCTAAGCACTATATGTTTTTGAAAATGATGGTGTAATTTTCTTCCAGATTTTAGTTTTGCACTAAGTAACAAGGTTAAAATATTATATTGTATTTAATCATATATTTTAACTGTAACTAGAAAGAACTCTACCTTAAAAAAATGTTGCTGTCGTATCAAAAATAGTATTATTTTGTCTTTAGATTTGTACATGTAAGACAATAAAAGGGAAAACATTCATTGTCCCCCTTTCACTCCAGCATGTTGAGCTGCTTTATGTCGATTTGTCCCACAAAACTCCAATAAATTATATTGAAGTCTGTGGTATGAATGCTTCTGCAAGGCATTTTTGTAATAAACATTTGTGCGTGGATTTCACCTTTGGTATTTAATGCTGCACAATGGAATCTAACCAGATATTTTTCAATGATTTAAGTTTGCTCCATAATAATAGCATCTTTGTGTTGTATAAACTGTGGCTTTTTAGTCAATATCTAGACACGTCCAGACTTCCAGATTTCTCTGTCACAGGTATAATGGCGCTATCCATCGCCTGATAATGACTGCGTGATCCTCAGGTCGGCCAGCCTGGCACCGGAGCAGAACAGTCTCTCTCATGGCCCATTACAGTTGCGTTAATGACCACACTGATGACCCAACCTCTATGGCAGGCTGTCCACACTCTCCCTGCTTAAAACAACATTTCTCTCCCCTAGCAAAAGTTCACACTCGCCGACACCTGAATACAAAATAGTATACCCACTTTTATATCCATTGTTTCGTAAATACTAAAACAGATGAGGATTTTGCTAGTATGCTGTGTTATAGGATATGATGACAGTGGTATGGCCATGTTCTGCACCCAAAACATCAAATGATCATTGGTGACTTTAGGGTAAAAAATACACTTATTTGACAGTTCATAGACCAAGCCATCTTTAATGTTTATTTAATCTAAGTGTATTTTAGAGTAACCTAGTCATGTTTTTGGACTGTGGGAGTAAGGAGAGAACCTAAGCTAACACAAGAAGAACATGCAAATCTTCTTCCATCTTCTTGCTTCATAATTTTAGTTGCATTGCAAATGTGTTACAATCTGCTCTACTGTACAGCCCTATGTAAATCAATTTTTTTTTTTTTTTAGATCAAAACGCCTAATCTTTTCAAGGACATTTGATTGGTGCAGCAGATTCTGTGTCATGTAGGACATTATTTACCCCAACCTCCTCCAGATGTGATTCCTGACTTGCATGCATTATAATTACTTGAACTCAGAGCGGATTCGTTCATGCCTCTGTGAAAGAGATTAGCACAGATGTGCACATTCCTCCTGCTTCTTAAAAAATTGTTTACAACCGTACGCAAAATGTCATTTTCACTCGTGCTACAGACACCCCTTCCCTCAACCCCTCCCCCAACCAAGCACAAACACGCCAGATCACTTTAGGCACCACAGTATACATGTTGCATGAAACCTCTCTCGACCATGTGCACAGAATCCAAATGTACACTAACTGCATTTTGCAGGGGAGCAAAGATCATGTTGTATGACACCCAATCTTATTCTTAAAGTTGGGTTTCTAATTAGCTTAGCTTGCTGCCTTATATACATTTATAAAAGTTTATAGTTGAAATGTTTCATGTTGGGGGATATGTTCTGGTGGTAAATGTTAGAATATTTCTCATAATACCAGCATGACAGTGGAACAAGTTATCATATGTCCATAAGTAGGCAAGTAGGCAAGTTTTCTGCAAGTTTTCTGCAAATAATTTTGGAGCTACATTTCACTGAAAAATCCTCAAATAGCCGAATCAATGAAAACGGAACTGCTAATAGGCGAGAGCCTACTTTTAATATAATGTTACTTTTGATCTGCAATCTGCTAATATTTACCACCAGTTAATTTATGCTTGTACGCTGTGAGTGTACTGGCATGAAGTGAATTTTGGTTTTTATGTTTGTGCCATGTAAAATTGCAGCATCCTGGCAAGCTAACTCTTGCTTGTTGCACACAGAAGGGAAAAAACAAAAACATGTAATGCTGTCTTGCAAAATAAGTCTTTGCACAGGGTTTTTAGTTTTTTCCATCGTGCATGCATCAAACGTGAGATTTTCTCTTTTTCTTACACAGTATGTGTGTGTTACAAAAGGTTTTGTGAAAACAAAATCCTTTTTTTGTCATTTTTGGGTAAGTATAAAAAAAATGTGATGCTTTAATCTAAGTATGCAACATTTATAGTCATGCCACATTTCTGACAGCGATGTGATGTGAATTGTGATTGAGACTGGAGCTCTAGTCATGCACTATTTAGCGAAAAGCATATGTTCCTTGTTTCATCAGCATTGCATCTGTGCTGCTTTTTTGTTCATATATTGTGAAGCAGCCACACAAAAAAGGACACACACATAGATACAAGTTTTACATTTTATTAATGGCATTTAAATAAATCTCTGTATATTGATTCACATTTCTGAACTATGTTTTCAATCAACATTTAATTTTAGAGAAACATGATAAATTATTAACATCTTGGAGAGCTCTTCTATGTTCTGGTGATAAAATTTACAGAAAGTGTCAAATATGTATTTTATTTGGGCTGCTTTGCTTCATTGCCATTTTTTTTTTAATCTCCAACCCTCTGTGATGCCTCTCTTTGATCTCCAAGTTGTTATGGTATGCGGCTTTGCAGTATGGTGACTGCAGATGACTGATGATCTTTCTGAATGAGTAATACAATCAGAGCCAAGAGGCGTTTAAGTAGGGGAGAGGGGGGGATAGATCAGCTGGAGATAGGGGAGTGAATCTAGGTGTCTTAATTTAGTGAGCCATAATTAAAAGTCTGTTTGCCAGGTTTCTCCTCGCCCTCCTCTGCAGCCCCTCCTCCCCTTGACAATTAAAGATTTAATCACCATCTGCAAAGAGGGGCCTGGGAAGTATGTCTGACCCAAAACACAAACAGCTAGATGATGCTCAGTAGGAACAATTGTTGGGACTTGGACACTGATAAATTGCTCCCTGCTTTCATCTCAGCATGGATTTGGTTACTAGCTTAGTTCCCGTTGGAACAATTGTTACAGAGTTGTTTTGGTTTTAATTTGGTTGTCTTTGACGTTGGTACAAGTTTAAGCTTCTATTGAAGATTCTTAGAAAACATCTCCTGATTAACAGCATAGTCACTGGTTTCCAATTAGGGTTTATTCTCATAATGGTGTTCACCATTATGAGAATAAACGTCCTTCATAGCTTAGATGGGATTCTCACACTTAAAAGTTTTCTCATCAAAATGTGACAGTGGTCATTTTGACAAAACACTACAGTTTTAACTTTAGGTACTTTTCACTGGACACATTTCCAAAAATTGAGATCTAGGACCCAGATTGTAGTATCCTGTTATCACTCATGATGGCCCAGTAACCACATGAGGGCACTCTTGCATGTCACAAATCACAAAACAGCAGAATCATTTAACTGTCGGGCTGACATTTAAAAATCCCATGATATCCTTGCATATCCATATTTTTCATCATCAGACCAGAGACAGCAGTGTGAAATGAGTGCAACTACTCATTTCACATATGTCTATGGGCCGTCTGTCTGTGTGAAAAAAACAAAAAAATAAAAATATGATTGGATCATCTTGAATGCCAACTCCAGATTTCCTTGGATTTGTAGGATCAGTAATAACAGCTAAATTCTGACTCATCGCAGGAGAGGATGCAGTGGCCATATGACTCTGATCTTTACAGAAGGTCCCCTCAAATCCAGTTCCTACTGACACTGGAACATTTACTGTATGTATCTCTGCTGCCAACTCTTATTCATTTGATTTCAGAGTGTAACCTTGTCTCAGAGTTGCTCCTGTGAAAAACTTTCCTTGAATTCTATTCTGTTGAAGATTAATGCTAGAAAACATGCCAGCATGCGAGTACATAAGGCAAAAACACCAGAAAAAAACATGTGCTTACTGGGACAGCAAGTTGGCTTTGAAAAGTAGATAAAACATAAGGAAAAGGTTTGAAAAAAATCAATGAATCATTACAGAAAATGGAAGAAAATGTTTATGTATGTGTGTATTTCTCATAGCAGTTTAAGCAAATCAATAGGCACATTCGATATTTGCTCACACCTCATATTTTTGTACTTTAAGCCTAGGACAAGCCAAATCCCCCTGTAAAAGACGACTTTATCTCAGACTTACCTCAGAGAGTAATTAAGTCACAAAGTGGAACTGTCTGGAGCTATCTGTCGAGAGACCATAGGCAGGCAAACTTTCAGACGATGACATATCATGAATTACAAGTCAGTCTTTTTCCTTGCCAAGCCTTATCGGGTTCAGAGACCTGTTCTAAGGGGGGAGCTTTAGTTTTGTGTATCAGGCCAGTGCTTAATGGAATTGATGGCTCTGTATCAACTTTACCCTAGCAGAGGAATGTAAATTGCAGTAGGCTTGAGTCTGAGGAGCTGGGCCAAAAAATAAACATAAAAAAACCTAACCCAGTTGTAGGGAAGCTGCTGATAAGAGGTTTTAGTTAAAAATATTCAGCTGTATGCCTTTCACCCCTGGAAAAACAATATTTTTTTTACTTGAATTTAGAATTACAGATGTCTGAGGAACATACAAGTCATACAGGACATGCACGAAGTAAAGACATCATGTAAAAATAAAGACATGATGGAACTGTATGCAGGGAGAGTGGAGATTAGAGGAAAAGGAAAAAGCATAAAGAGGCTGTAGTTCAAAGGCATGCAGTTTCCCGGCATGACAGGTAACATCACTTATAGCTGAGTGTCCGGACCAGAGGAGGAGCAGGCCTAATCTTGTAACAAGAAGCGAATTGTACCCATGATAAGCCTTGCATAAAGCTCTCATAAATGTTTGATTTTGTTTAGTGCACAACTTGGTATGAAAAACAAGTCTCATTACACAGAAATAGCTTAGCCAGTGCCGAGGGCCTCAGGATAGGCTTCCAGAGGCGTATATTGCAGACATAAGAAATAAGACGCAGTTGAGAAGTACAAATAAGAAAAAATGGGAAAGCGATTATTCTTGAGGACCATACTTTGTCTGAAAGTGACAGAACAAGTCTGGGAGGAATAGCATTTTTGGCAGAAACTGGTAAAGCAGCATAACTTTTCTTCTTTATTTCTTTTTTTTTTTTTCCAAAGCAACCACCATCTACTAAAGCAGAACTTTAACAGGATAAGAGCCGTAGCTGCGAGGCATCAATTTCCTGACAGCTGAGGGAAAAGATGACTTGCAAAGTGTGTCATCACGTTTTTCTTGAATGGAAGGATGCCAAATGTTCAGACCAGAGCAAAGTCAAATCTAGGGCAAGGTTTGTCTTTACTAAACTCCTGAGGTGTTATGGGATTTTGCAAGGCAGGAAAGTATTTAGCAGAAAGTTGGATTAATTATACATGACAGATTAAATATTTTATTTTGTGTCACAGCTGATCTATCTAGAATAAAAATCTTCTTTTACATTCCCTACTTTGCGTTTAAAAAACCCATTTATTTCTAAAACAATTAGGTCAGCTGGATATGAAATGGAGGTATCGGGGCCTCTCAGTTTATTTCAATCAATAATCTTATTTTGTAAAATAAATAAACAATCCCATGGCAAGTCTTTGAATTTCTGAAAGTAATGTCTGAAAAGCAGCAAAGTTTCATCCTATCGGATTTCTCTCTGCTCTGTTGCTAGCCAGACACAGGGATATCATATACAATCTGGCCATCACATAAAGACCATTTCTCCCACTATTGTAACAACCAATCATCATTCAAGCTATGCCTGTATGCTTCCATTAGAGAGATAGCAAGTCTGTCAGAAGCCAAGAACCTTCTAGCCAATGCATTCAGGGACTTTAGCCACAGTGAGGGCATTTTAGCTGATTAGCTTACCGTGCCATTCTTAACTTTTAATGCAAAGTTTGAGTATATGGATAAAAGAAGAGCCAGCACAGAAATGAACTAAGAGAGGAAAACCCGCCATTTAAAATAATTCTCAGCTCAACTGGAGCAGCAGGGTGGATTGATATCCTTTATACTCAAATTGTCAAATATGTTCTATTATTAGCCACATTAGCCTCTTATGTCGTTTTGATTAAACGGAGTGTTCTCTGTGCAGGACCTCACAACTTGAAGTGCATCATGACGTTGGGCGCAGATCGACAGAACACCATCACTGGACTGTCCATGTTTGAGAAGCTAATATTTAAATTGTTGGCTGTTATCCGGGACGTTTGATACTTCACTGTTGTAGAGACAGATGTTTTACTGAACTTTTTAAAGTTGCTTTCAAACATCTATGTTGTGGCATTAGCATGTAGCCTTAGCATTGTTGTGGCTTTGTTTGGCATTTACTCTGGGGGATAAAAGGCAGCATCCTCTGGTTGACATCAAACCAGAGGACGGAGAACCAATTTTTACATCGATTATTGTGTAACTTGTGAACAAAATGCATGATACTTCACGAGTAGAATGCAGGAGAGGACAAGCAAACATAGGGACTCACACTGACAACCTATTGCTTCCTTTCTAGCTACTATTTCATGGCTAAATGTGGAGTTATTGACTTTTCTTGCATGATTCTACCTTAAGTGTCTGACTCAGGTTTTCTTGAGCCCATTTTGCTTGAGCAAAAGCCTAAAGCAACATTCTTGTTTCAGATTTCTTCCCTTACTGGATATTAAGTAAA